>NC_134525.1:10697170-11017637 GCF_027942865.1 Odontesthes bonariensis
CCACACTGAGAGTAATGGTGGAAACAATGGTGTGATGCTTGATTTTTTTCCAAAAGACTGAAGGTGTTGATGCCTTTAAAGAATATTTGCTGCTCCCAATGGCTGGACAAAGCTGAGAATTCTGTTGTTGTAAAAGCTGCAGTTTTTTCCAGCAGCACTGATCCGGAGCGCAGTGATTTATAGAAAAAGTAGGAATGTAGACTGAGGTATGTTTTCCTTCCTCACTGTGTGAAAAATCAAGCATTGAGCAGTAAAAAATCTAATCTTAGTCACCAAAAATCAGAAAAGATGAGCTTCTAGGAACAAGTAAAAGAACTAAACTCAGCTGTATCACAAAATAATAAAAGAACAGGGCAGTATAAATGATGGGTGTCAAAATGTGACCAAGTCAAGTTTATTTGTAGCACATTTCATGTACAGAACAATTCAAAGTGCTTTACATGAAATAAAAGCATTGCAGCAGGGAGTGTAAGAAGCATTAAAAATGCATAAAAGAATATAAAGAGAAACAAATAAAATCATTTAAATGAATTTAAAAACAAGCAACAGTCCAGATAAGTTCAAAGATACCGTGCAGATTTCATGCATAGACACATGAGAACAGAAATGTTTTTAACCTGGATTTAAAAATGTCTACATTTGGTGAAAGTTTAATCTCCACTGGCAGTTTGTTCCACTTGTTTGCAGCATAACAGCTAAATGCTGCTTCTCCATGTTTAGTCTGGACTCTGGACTGGACCAGCTGACCTGAGTCCTTGGATCTAAGAGCTCTGCTGGCTTTATATTCTCTGAACAGATCACAGATGCATTTTTGGGCCTAAACCGTTCTGGGATTTGTAAACCATCAGCAGGCTTTTAAAATCTATTCTGTGACTGACTGGAAGCCAGTGTAAAGATTTTAAAGCTGCTGTGATGTGTTCAGATCTCTTAGTCCGGGTTAAAACTCCAGCAGCAGCGTTCTGGATGAGCTGCAGATGTTTAATGCTCTTTTTGGGAAGTCCAGTTAAAAGAGCGTTACAGTTATGGAGTCTACTGGAGATGAATGCATGGATGAGTTTCTCCTGGTCTTTTTGGGAGAGGAAACTTGGTAGAATTGAGGTGGTAAAAAGCTGCCTTGGTGACAGCTTTGATGTGGCTGCTGAAAGTCAGATCTGAGTCTATCAACACTCCGAGGTTACCAACTTGGTCAGTGATTGTAAGATCCCGAGTCTCAAGATATTTACCAACGCTGACCCTCTTCTCTTTGCTACCAAACAGACTCCCAGCACTGCTGATGACCTGTATCAGTGACACCCAAATAGAACCCAAACTATGGTTATTTACATGAGCGTAAAAGCTTACTTTGAGGGTCCGCAAAAACAGTTAAAAATGCTTTGATTATAAAAAATAAAAAATTTAATACAGTGCATTTAACTTTTATCATATTCTGTCAGAAACCTTTTTCTCAGTTTCTTTAAAGCTCACCTCAGAAGCAGCCCACCTCTGATTGGCCTGTAACGGTCACACTGGGTGGCAGCTGCATTTCAGGCCCTTTGGTGTAGCTTTACATGTCTTATTCATCAACAAAAAGATAGATTACTGAAGTAAAAGAGGAGACTGAGAAGCATACCGTATTCTCTACGATGTTCTCTTTTTTTACTCTCATCACTACCTTAAATGAAAAGTCTCTTACACCCAAAAACAAAAGCTAATTGCATGTTTCTGCTACTGAATTAGTACATGATAAACTATGTATTGCATCGTTTTTATTTAATTAATTATGTGTCTTTTGATACAAAACTCCTGTTGTCAGACACACTTAAAAAATTGAGTATTAATAATCTTAGTATTTACATCGTTCACATTTAAACATGTCTCTGTGTGGCCCTGGGATGGACTGGGATGGGCCCCTGCCCCCGTGACCCTAAAAATTGGATTAAGTGGGTATAGAAGATGGATGGATGGACATTTAAACATTTAAACACACTTTGTTGTATTGTAATGACAGAATTAGAGATATACTCACATATTTACACATAAAGCGTTGATTTCAAGTCAAATAAAAGTTTAATTAATTATTAATTATTTTGAGGTAACTCTTCATTTTATGGCTCACATGTTTGAATACTATTTCCCAGGAATTAGTTAACATTTAACTGCAAATGTGTAAGAATGTTCTACGAAAGGAAAAATGTAATTTTGGGGTAGAAAGTGTTACAAATATCCTACAAACCCCTGGAGTGTTGGATGTAAGTCGATATGTCAAAGGAAGGAATAAACAGCTGACCATCTGCTCGTTGAACACAATCAGAACTCCCACGTTTGCCTTTCTTGTCCCTGTAATCAACATAAGATTATATATATTTGTAAAAAGGAGACTTCTCAGCTGTTTCTTTTACGAAATGATGCCAGATGAGTTCGGTAAACACTATTTCAGTGATTTATCAAAAGTTTAAAAGGGTCTATAATCCAGAAACTTGGCAGTTTCTTCCACACGCTGCATTGAAATGTTGGGCTTCCGATGTTTGTGTTTGTCATTACAGGTGTGTAAATGTGTTTCCTCCTCCTCCATCAACTCTGCTTCTCTGTTGTCCCTAAAAAAATAAAAAAAAAACTGAGCCTCTCCTCCTCCTCTTCTCTCTCCCCTCATCATCACCGTCAATCTGTGCCTGTCACTCCGAGCCGGACAGTGACTAACGACGCTCCCGGTCAGTCAAACACTTATCACCACACAGGTAACACACAGGCCTGGAAATGACTGACATGAAATGGAAACGTCTCTCATTCTGTGGGCCCGGGAGCTGAAGTGAAATATTAGCTGTGGGAAAGATGGCGGCTGATAAGAGGCTCCCTGTTTGGGCTGGAATTGTGGAGGTCCAAGTTTCTATTACATTTCTTTTTACAACTGAAGGCCGCTTTGGAGCTCCTGCTTGCTTGGATTAAAGCTGCCTTTTCACTGTTTTATTCGCAACATATTTCAAATGTAACAATGACCCTTAAGTCCAGGATGAGCTATTTTTGACCGGTTTTTGGGAGTAAATGGTGCTCAGAGCCAGTGGGTCACTTGTGATACATAAGCCATCATCCCTGTGGCTTTTTGTTGTCCACAATAACCAGGCTGTAGGCCAACTGAAACCAGACTACAGCCTGCTCAGTGTCAGCGGGTCACATATGCGCACTGTGTCTCTCCTATTACTCATAGACTCCAATATGTCCTCCCTCTATCCCTCTTTTTTCTTTCTCTCACACATCATCATGCATGTACTGTACACATGCACACATACACACACACACACACACACACACACACACACACACACACACTCACAATTCCCCCTGTGCAGACAGAAGATAGATGGGATGTTCCCAAACCACAGGTGCTGCTCTACTTGTGAGTCTTTTGCATTCTTCACAACTCAGTTCAGATCTGCTCAGGTTTTACTTTTCGCTGTTTTCCCCACTGGTGATCACCACCATACCTCAGGACTGCATAATGAGGAACAGGGAACATTAGTAAAAAAGCAATCAATCATGTGAATGTAATTATTTTTGAAAGAACAAGACAAAACTCATGCACTGCACACGCAACCGTCCTCAGCCTGACTGCTCTAAAGCGCCACTAGATGGGGTTAGTTTCATTTCCAACTTTAGTTGGACAAGCCGGCAACTCTTCTGTAGAAACGGCACCATCTTGTGGCTGAAATGATGAGCAGCCTCTAATAAGATGGGTGAAAGCTAATCTGATAGATACTGTTATCAATCACCGTTTTCAACGATTGCTGTCCTTGTTTTAACACATGCTACTGCAGTTACCCATAAACTGGAAAAGGCCAAATAATAGCTACTGTGATTTTTCTAAAGTATGTTTAACTAAATCATCCACAGGCAACAGAAATGTGGTGTTTATTCAATGAACATGAACAGAGCTGTGGATATACAGTACTGCCAAAAAAGTCTTGAGTTACCCATAATTTTTCTTTATATTGACGGGAAAACTGGAAATAAGTGCAGGACAAAGTGCAAAATGCCATATGTAAGGCACAAACCCCAGCCTGAACCCTCTCAGACGAGCTTTCTGTCCTTTCTTTAAGGAGTCTTCAGGAATAGTTCTCCAGGCTTCTTGAAGGACATCCCAAAGCTCTTCTTTGGATGTGGGCTGCCTTTTGTTCCGTTCTCTGCCAACATGACCCCACACTGCTTCAGTAATGTTGAAGTCCGGGCTCTGGGGAGGATTCATCCCTCCATCAGACCTGCTGCCACTGATTTTCAGTCCACTTCTTGTGTCATTTGGCACAGCTCAGCCTTTTCTCCCTGTTTCCCTTCCTTAAGAATGGCTTCTAGGGCCAGATGCATCGCTCAGGTCTTATGTTAGGTGTTTTCTGGATTACTTTTAGGTCTGTTCATCTGCTGTAGATATATATACTGTATACACTATATTGCCAAAAGTAATCACTCACCCAACTTTCTGCTGAGTCAGTTGCTACAGACCTCCAACCTTCATGTTGCCTTCAGATTAGCTCAAGAACAGAGAGCTTCATGGAACGGGTTTCCATGGCAGCTGCATCCAAGCCACACATCACCAAGTACAATGCAAAGGGTCGGATGCAGTGGTGTAAAGCACGCCTGGATTCTACAGCAGTGGAGACGCGTTCTCTGGAGTGACCAATCACGCTTCTCCATCTGGCGATCTGATGGACGAGTCTGGGTTTGGCGGTTGCCAGGGGAACGGTGCTTGTCTGACTGCATTGTGCCAAAGTGTAAAGTTTGGTGGAGGGGGGATTATGGTGTGGGGTTGTTCTTTAGGAGCTGGGCTTGGCCCCTTAGTTCCAGTGAAAGGAACTCTGAATGCTTCAGCACACCAAGAGATTTTGGACCATTTCATGCTCCCAACTCTGTGGAAACAGTTTGGGGATGGACCCTTCCTGTTCCAACATGACTGCACACCAGTGCACAAAGCAAGCTCCATAAAGACATGGATGAGCCAATTTGGTGTGGAAGAACCTGACTGGCCTGCACAGTCCTGACCTCAACCCAATAGAACACCTTTGGGATGACAAAAGGCCTTCTCCTCCAACATCAGTGTCTGATGCGCTTCTGGAAGATTGGTGAAAAACTCCCATAAACACTCCTAAAGCTTGTGGAAAGCTTGCCCAGAAGAGTTGAAGTTGTTATAGCTGCAAACGGGTGGGCCGACGTCATATTAAACCCTCTAGATTAAGAATGGGATGTCACTTAAATTCATGTGTGTAAAGGCAGATGAGAGAATACTTTTGGCTGTATCCGTTTTTTATACTAGAATGATTCACAGGTCCGTGTTGAGTGGCTTAACATCAAACAAATAAACAAAAAAATCACATTACTCTGATAATGATTGGGTTCCAGGACTGAATAGCCTGGCGAACTATTGCTCAAGACCACTTTTAAAGCTTATAAGTAAGTTTGGTTGCTTAGAAGCAGAATATGAAGGAGGGGTGGATCAAGACTTTTGCACAGACCTGTACGTGAGATTAAAAATGCATGGGACCACTTTAAAAAGACTCCTTTTCTTTAAATGTTGCAAGATAAGCTAAAAATCAGCATGAGAATTGTGTCATTGTGTCATTTTTTTCCCTTCCTTGCCTGGTCTGCTTGTGGTAAAACTAATCAGTCCTGATCAAATCAGTTGTTAAACGCCCAGCGTGTTGCTTTCATTGTCGAAAGGAGAAGATTGAGTCAAATGTTGCATGATTTTCATTCACATGACAACATTTTTACCCAATACAGACCACATTAATCCAACTCTGTACCTTAACACTTCAGAAACAGAATATGTTTATGCAATGAGGCTTGACGCCTCATTTGTGTTAGTTCCCCTTATTTTAGAGAGGCATGAGACACACTTCACTGCATGTGATCAGTAAACAGTCTGTCAATCACTTGTGAGCTACAAGTGTACCTAAAGTTTAAGAATACATTAGCGTTGCATCGTTGCCATCACAGCAATGCTTGCAGCTTAAACAAGCTACTTTAAACTGCAGCAAAGCTGTCCGCCTGTTTAAAAAACAGGTAATAATGCCATCTGTCAAGAGCATGTTCAGCAGGAACATGCTGTTATTGACTCGACTGATGGTTTCCTGTCGTGTGAGGAAGAAGCAGCGCAAAGGAAAATAATAGAATGTGTCTGTGGTCTCACCTGAATTCACCAGGTAGGCAGCAGACTGAGGGCCAACCTCAGGGACCACAATAACACCTCAACTTTTGTTTGTTCCAGATAACATGTTCTTTTCTGTTTTGTTTGCCCTTGACACCTGTTTCTTCTCCTTTTCATCTTCTGAGGTGCCAATGGAAAGATAGGTTATGTATTTGGTTGAGACGAATTTTAAACTCCAAAACCAATTTTACAGGCAAACTGAAATTTCATTGTAACTCTTGAGAGTGTCTTTTTAGTATTTTGATGTGAAGTGGTGTCTGTTTCACACAAGGAGAACGAACCCCACTGGGTTTAAACCTAGCTTACGATTTGCTTTGATTACTGCTTTGCACACTCTTGGCATTCTCTCGGTGAGCTTCATGAGGTCGTCGGCTGAAATGGTTTTCCAGAGATGCTGAGCACTTGTCGGCCCTTTTGCCTTCACTCTGCTGTCCGTCTCATCCCAAACCATCTCGATTGGGTTTAGTTCGGATGACTGTGGAGGCCAGGTCATCTGGGTTATGCTGGTTCAGTGTGCCTTCAACTTTGAATAAATCCACAACAGTGTCATCAGCAAGGCAAGGCAAGTTTATCTGTACAGCACAATTCAACTACAGGGCGATTCAAAGTGCTTTACAGAGACATTAAAACAGTAGAAATAAAAAGCATGATTTAAATTTTAAACAAAAAAGAAAGAAATAAGAACAATAGATATCAAATCAGTAGTTAAAATGTGATTAAGTTTTGAAACTCAAGCTTCAGATTTGGAGCTTTATTCAAATGCAGCTGAAAATAGGTGTGTCTTCAGCCTGGACTTAAATACACTGAGTGTTTGAGCTGATCTGAGGCTTTCTGTGAGTTTGTTCCAGACATGTGGAGCATAGAAGCTGAACGCAGCTCCTCCATGTCTGGTTCTGACTCTGGGAACTGATAGAAGACCGGATCCAGATGAGCTGAGGGGTCTGGAAGGTTCATACTGGGTCAGGAGGTCACTGATGTATTCTGGTCCTGGACCATTCAGAGCTTTATAGACCAGCATCAGAACTTTAAAGTCTATCCTCTGATGGACTGATGGACAGCAAAGCACTCCCACACCATCACACCGCCTCCTCCATGCTTCACCATCCGTTCACCTGTTCTGCGCCGCACGAAGACACGACGGGGGGACCAAAGATCTCAAATTTGGACTCATCAGACCAAAGCACAGATTTCCACTGGTCTAATTCTTTGTGTTTCTTGGCCCAAACAAAAAACAAATCTCGTGCTTTTTTTTAGCTGCTATTTGACCATAAAGGCCTGATTCGCCTCTGAACAGTTGATGTAGACATGTGTCTGCCACCAGAACTCTGTGTGGCATTCATATGGGCTCTAACCTGAGGTGCTGTTAACTTGTGATTCCTGAGGCTGGTGACTCGGATGAACTTATCCTCAGCAGCAGAGGTGACTCTCTGTCTTCCTTTCCTGGGGCGGTCCTCATGTGAGCAAGTTTCGTCGTAGCACTTGATGGTTTTTGCGACTGCACTTGGGACACATTCAAAGTCGGTTAGACCTTCAGTTCTTAAAGTAATGATGGATTTAGCTGCTTGGTTCTTGCCATAATAGGACAGTTGTCAAATAGGGCTGTCAGCTGTGACTTCTGCTCAACACAACTGATGGTCCCGACCCCATTAATTCAGTTTTTCAATTCAATTCAGTTTATTTCTATAGCGCCTAATTACAACAAATGTCACCTCAAGGCACTTAAATAATATAGTCCAATTCAAGCCAATTGGACTTCAATTCATTGTAATCATAATTAATTTCAAAATAATTAAATTCATTCATACAGAGCCTATTCAAAAACAATTTCCTAGTTAAGGAAACCAACAGACTGCACTGAAAACTTTTTGTTTTTCAGTCCAATCTCCCGTCCTGAGCGTGCCTGAGGCGACTGTGGAGAGAAACGACTCCCTTTTAACAGGAAGAAACCTCCATCAGAACCAGAACCAGGAAGGGCGGCCATCCGCCTCGACCAGCTGGGGTTTGAGAGGACAGAAAAGAGGGGACAACAAGCACCTGTAACCCCATTCAAAGGATACCTGTTGGAACAGGGAAACACGAGTTAATGACCACAATAATGTCAAATGTACATGATGTCATATGAGAAATTAAACGGGGGAAAAAGAGAGTAAAGTGAAGCAGTCTGGGCCTATAGCAGCATAACTATGGGATGTTTCAGGTTCAAATGAGCCATCCCTAACTATAAGCTTTAACAGAAAGGAAAGTTTTAAGCCTGATCTTAGAGGTAGAGAGGGTGTCTGCTTCCTGAAGCCAAACTGGCAGCTGGTTCCACAGAGAGGGGCCTGATAACTGAAGGCTCTGCCTCCCATTCTACTTTCAGAAACTCTGGGAACCTCAAGTAAACCTGCAGTCTGAGAGCGAAGTGCTCTGTTGGGAAAATATCTTATAATGAGATCTTTAAGATATGATGGAGCTCGGTCATTAAGAGCTTTATATGTGAGGAGAAGAATCTTAAATTCCATTCTGAATTTAACAGGGAGCCAATGAAGAGAAGCTAAAACTGGAGAAATATGACCTCTGCTGTTACTTTCATCAGAACTAATTTCTTAAGAAGGCAAGAAATTCCACAAATGAACCCTAAGAAGGCCCACCTGTGAAGGGAAAACCGTTTCAGGTGACTATATCATGAAGCTCATCGAGAGAAGGCCGAGGGTTTCATGTCTCACACTTTCATGTTTACTACATAATTCCACATGTGTTCATTCATAGTTTTGATGCCTTCAGAGACAAAAAGAAGGGAGCACGAAGATTTAAAGCTAGGTTTAAACCTGGTGTGGTCTGTTCTCCTTGTGTTACCTCAGGTCACCAGCTCATCAAAGTCTTTTGTTACCTGGAAAACTGTCTAAAAGTTTCTCCTCTGATAGCTGTTGCATTGAATTTCAGGCTTTCCTTTTAAAGCAATGCATCCAAGCGTTAAGAGTGCAGCTTTTTAAAGTCAAAAACTGAACTCCTGTGCAGGTAAAGTTTCCGCTTCACATGAAAGGTTCCAGACCTGCGTGTCTGCTTGCTATCTGTCGGCGTTACAACCGTTAAAGAGGCTGCTGTGAGAAAAATCTTTCATGTCAGTTTCAATGGGCACCTGGAAGCATTCACTGTGAAACTGCCAAGTCACATCTAAACTCACTCTAGACAATTAGCAGTGTCGGCACAGAGGATGGCACAGACTGACAACAGGGGGATGTCTAGTCAGATCGAAAACGTTGCGGATTGAACTTGCCCACCACATAGAGTGCGTTAAACCAGTGAAAGCAGAGGAATACTTTCACAAATATAAACTGTTGAGCTCATCAGTCTGCGTTCATTGATAGTGTGTGAATGTGTTGTAGCATCCTGCTGAGGACAGAACACAGGTGGCACGAAATAAGGATTTAGAATTTTTATAAGTTTTATTCAGGCCACAGCAAACACATAAAAAAAATTACACGATAGAACAAATGTAAAGATACAAACCCATAAAAAAAAACAGTATTTACAATAATGTACAGTTTATACAGCGAATACAGGTCAACGAGTGTTCCCGTAACTGTCAGAGTATGAATGAAATGAGGCTATACTACTGAGAATTCTTTTTATTTTAGGGTCGTAAATGTTATGTAATGCATGAAGAACAAAATGAAAAAATAACTAGGCTCAGGTCTCAAGTGAAGGATTTTAGGAACAGTGGCGACTATATGGAAAGGGCAGGAGTAGTATCAGTATCTGACATGACAGAGGGACGTTTGGGAACTGTTTTACTGAGTCCCCCTTTGCCCAGACTGCCGGCGCATGTCTTCGCTATCCTTAGGAGGTCTTGTCTGAACCGAACTCCAATAAAAACGTACAGGAATGGGTTGAGGCAGGCGTGCATGAATGCCAGGCTCTTGGCAACCTGTCCTGCCACATCAAAAGCAATTACAGTTCTGCAGTCTGTGATAGTAGTATTAGCTGCCTGTGTGGCCTCAACAATCAACAAAGCATTGTAAGGAAGTTGGGAGGAGACAAATACAAACACCACAGCAAAGATGACACGCAGGGCCTTGTGCTTTTCAAAGCTCCTGGCCTGTAGAAGTTTGCAGATGATGACCGAGTAACAAAAGACCATAACCAGGAGAGGAAGGCAGAAGCCCATACAAATCTGCAGGGACAGCACCAGAATCTTCGTCCGGTTGAATGCATTGTCCCAGTAGACCAGAGTGCAGAAAGGCAGGTTCTTGTTTTCTTCTATCTTCACCTGAGCAAAGATGAACTCAGGCAGGGCAAGAAGCATCGAGACAAACCAGACGCAAACACAAGTAAGTTTGCTGTAGAACAGCGTCTTTTTCTTTAGGTTCTGAGCTTTGGTGACTTGTACAATTGCAATGTAACGGTCCACGCTAATGCAGGTGAGAAGGAGCATGCTGCTGAAGAAGTTGATCTTATAGACAGCAGACACTAATTTGCAGAAACTGATGCCAAAGTCCCAGCCCTTGATGGATTCAACAGCCCAGAAGGGCAGCATACAGAGGAAGAGGAGGTCAGCGATGGCCAGATTCAGCAGGTACACATCAGTCATTGTTTTGAGGCGGTTGCGCACAGTCTTGTAAATCCAAACCACCATCAGGTTACCCACAGATCCCAGGATGAAGATGATCCAGAAGAGAGGTGGTTCATACTGACCACGAAACTCCCTGACCGAGCTTCTGTCACACATGCCTGAATCATCAGTTGTTCCTAGATCATAGTTGTAATCGGATGTGTCCTGCAATCAAAAACAAATCATCTGATTATTTGAAAGCTGGTTCTGTTCTGCAAGCTGCTCTGGAGTCTTTAGAGTTGATCAGGCAAAGTAGAATGACACACGTGTCACTAAACACAATGGACAACTTCAGCTTCTTCAACTCTGGTGCATCAAGAAAAGTACAGGAAGTCATTCTTGCTTTGTTCATATTAACAGCCCCGTGCAAACTTTATAACTTCCCTATATGGATTAATAAAGAATTATTTAATTCTGAATTTCTGATAAGATATGAAAGAAGGTTGTGTGCACCAACCACAAAGTATTTTCATTTCCAGTCCCATGCTGGGTTTTTTTTTCGCTTCTTTTCTCGTTACTCAATTCATCAACTGCAGAAGGTTTCATAACACAGTTCTGGTGGGAATGTAGTGAGGTGACATCAAACACTGTCTGTGACGTGCAAGTTAACCGAAGTGTGCTGTCAGGTGCAGGTGTTGTGTCTGTGCAGGAGAAACCACACTACTGCAGAATTTCCTGCTGCTATCCAAGCCTGAGGGGGTTGAACGATCCTGAGGGGCTCCAGAGAGGGGCCCGATGCACAGCTCAGTACCCCACAAGTATAGATTTAGGTCAGAGATAAACAGCGGGGCTCAGGCATTCACACACAATGGAAAATTTGACACTGATACGGCTGTGGCTCTGAATGCAACATTTTAGTATTCGAGATGTCTGCTATAGATAAACATAAACTTACAAACATTCATTAGAGTTATTGAACATCAAGAAAACAAACACAGGACATGTCATATTTGATAAGGACCTTATATTTTATCCACACATCTGAAAAAAATGTTCCATCGTAAGTGTAACTGTATTTTTCTTTTAAAAAACATGCTGTAAAACAGTAGAAAAACAGCTCTAAAACACTGGAGGTTGCCTTCCCCTCTATGTGAAAATAAACAATGACAAAATCCCTTCTGTGCTGTGAGCCACCCTTTTTTTAATCTTCCAAGTATATTTACATAAATGGGTCATAGGTTTTTAGTGGTATCATCATTATGACTGAAAGTAATACTTACAGTTTGCATAGAGTAGGTGGTGCTGGATATTAGGGTAGTTACCTCATCCATGTTATCTAAAAAACAGAGGAGAGAAATAAAAGTCATCTGTGTGAGTATAAAAACTTAACAAGGAAAAACACTATAGATTTTAGCTGTAAACTAACTGTAGAAGTGCAACAAATGACTTACCCATTGTGAGGGAATGTAGAGAAAACCCTTGCTGTCACAGTGCTTTTCTCTCTCTGTCTGTTTAGTACAGCTGTTCCCTTTACTCGTCTTCACTTGCTTATATGGTTTCCCTTAACCACAGAGTCACATGTGACTGTATCTCCCCATCTCTGTCTCAGAGGCAGAGAAGAACAACTCACAGGAATTGCAGAAGTGTATTTTTTTATTTAGGTTTAAACTATGTAACCCATGCATCATCTTGACACTTCTTTCAAAGGAAGAAGTGACTTTTAAGATGATACTCACTAAACCATGGCCATCATGCAGGGACTAAAAGGGGTTTAATCATGCCGTTGCCAGGTTTTGACACACTTTGTACACATAGGGGTAGTTTTAAACACCACAGGTGATTGAGCCATGAAACTGAAAACCATGAGGTGTGATTGCAGCCTCAAAATAGAAATGATCTTACTACTGTACAAAGCCCCCACTCTTTCAGAGTAGTTACACATTTTAAAAAGCTAAAAAAAAAAAGTGACAGATCTAGGCTATGTATTTGTGATTTCACTTTTAAGCAGGACATGATGTAACATGCATTTGAGATATCTTTTTAAGACGCACCCTTTTTCTTGAGTAGAATAATGGGAAACCTGACTAAATGTACCTACATAAATCAGTACTTTGACAATTTCCTGCAGAGTGTTTGATGAAAACACCTGATATCAAGCTAGCAAGCCAAGCTAGCTGTTTCACCCTTTGTCATGTATTCATGCTAAGCTAAGCTAACAACCTGGGTCAGAGTAATAGTTATCAGTTTCTCCTCTAATACATCTTTTCCACAAAAACAGAGCTAGTTTGAGTTTGCACACCTAAGATTGAACTGTT
Source organism: Odontesthes bonariensis (assembly GCF_027942865.1). Lineage (NCBI taxonomy): Eukaryota > Metazoa > Chordata > Actinopteri > Atheriniformes > Atherinopsidae > Odontesthes > Odontesthes bonariensis. The sequence goes on from NC_134525.1 coordinate 10,710,186, forward strand.
CAGAGTACTGCAACCAAAAGGATGCTAATTCCTGAATGTGTAATAAGTTATTATTTCACATAGAACGTTTCCCTCTATTATTGTTAGCTTTGATGCTAGCTGTAATGTTATATCCTCATTTGTAAGTCACTTTGGATGAAAGCGTCTGCTAAATGCATAAACAAACATAAACATCCTGGTGTTATTGCTAATAACTACGCCCACTAGTGCAAAATCTTACAACCAAATTGTAATATTACTACACTTCATGGGCTCCAGAATCATGACACACTTGCCTTTAAACAAGCAACGTCACATGTAACGTTTTCCTTTGCAAATTATAACACGTCTTTGTTTTGCATTATGCTTTAGTGAGACTGTCACAAAAGGGATATTATACAATTATAACATGTTCTAAAACACAGTTAGAGGTTCTGCCAACCTAATATTGTCCAAGTAGCTACTTTTCACTTCAACTTTGCTGTCATGATGTTATGATTGGTAAAGGTTGGCCACGTACAAATATATGATTAGAATTATGAAAGGGGGCCGAGAGAGTGGGGGAGACATGCAGCAAAGGGCCTTGAACCCAGGCCGGCTGCATCAGGGGACTACAGCCTCTTTACATGGGGTGCCCACTCAACCAGTTGAGCTGTACGTTGCCCCAAAATGATGATTTAAACAAAAACACACACTATTTGGCTAAATTAGAAAGAAACACATCGTTACAGATTGGCATCAAGTTTCCTGAACAAATGTACCTTTTATAGGTTTTCTTGGGTGACTGGGCTGAACCCCAAATCTTGGTAAATTGCTGGAATCCAGAAATGAAGGTATTTTCCTGTATCAGTTTCTGCTATGCTAAAAGGGGGAATCTTGTGACAAGTACTGAAAAAACAGGGAAGTTGGTAGTTTGAACAACATTAATACGTCAATGTATATAAATGAAATAAAGTAGAAAATCCCCGTCATTTCAAGCCTTTTCTTCTGAAGCCCAAACAAAAATGAAAATGAGCAAACTCATTGTGTGGACTGAAGAGGGATAAAAACATGTCATCATGTCATAAGCAAAGAGATTAATTCTGGTTATGAGGACAGCAGCAGTATGGCTTAGGATAATTACCGGTGAACAATATTTAAAACTTATTTACAGCTTCTGCTTCCTTATGATCTGATACTCAATGAGTGGTGGTGGTGGTGGGGCTTCTTTAGGGGCTTCTATAAGCCTGAGCGGGTTTGTGTTCTCACAGTTTCACTTTCCGGCCTCGCAAAAAACTTTCACAGCCTCAGCCTGTCTTTGCTTTATACAAGAGGATGAACGCGTGGGCCAGCAGCCCTTCAGATTTCTGCCAATTGCTGGTTGCGTTTCTCGGTTTTGATCAGAGTGACACAGGGAAACGTCTGTGTCATGATCAGATTACTGTTTACCTTGTGGGAACGGGGTTGAGAGGTTTAACTGCTAAAGTGCTGCTACTTGACCGCAGTGTTCTGGTCTATGTGCATGTAAAAAAGACCATGTTCTCACCCCAAGTCGTGGAGATTGGAAGACAGATTGGTCCTTCGTCAGAATTAACAAGAGGGACGGGCATAGCTTTCCATTTATTGGTGCAGCTTCATTCCAGCCCTGACCTGTGATCATGTGACTTGAGTGGTGACCAAAAGAATGACACTGAGGATGCAAGCAGCTGAAATGTGCTCAACCTTACAAATAGGGTGAGGATCTTGGACATCTGGAGAGAGCTTGAAGTAGAGCTGCGACTCCTCTGCATCGAAAGGGGTCAGCTGAGGCGGTTTGGGCATGTTCTAACCAATGCTGATTGCACATCTTGGATGTTATCACGCTGAGGTACAGGGAAATGTTTTATCCTGTGGGAGATGGTGGCTCAGAGCCTATCCCAGCTGATAATGAGAGAGACTTAAAGCCAAAGTAGTCTCTGGAAAGTGTAATAGAGCAAACCAAGCATTCATTCTGAAAACGTTGGGGTTCTGAAATGCAGTACATGACGTTTCAGTCAATCTGCAGCTCTCACAAGGGTTTTGAAAACACACACAATTCTCTGAATGCTGAGCTTGGGAGATCTTCAGGGCTCAAATGAGTCTTGTTGATGACAAAGACTTGCAAGGCAATAGATTAATCATCAGTATGCGATGATAAATAAAGTGTGACCTCAGCAGTTACCATCCAACCGGATGAACTACGTCAGAATAAAAGGGGAAAACAAAATAAAGCAGAACTATTATATACAGCATTTGTATCTTCAGAATCAAGCAGCGAACAAATTATAGGTGGGGTGATGCTGTGTTTTCTAAAACATGATAAAAACAGGACCCAGGTCATGAAGCACTCATTCTCAGAAGTGACTAAGGGCTGTTTACAAAGTATTAGTCCTGATGTGACATCTTTTAGGGCTTTCCGACGCGGACACACCAAGATCAAACTACATTTCTGCTTCAGATAGAGCTATGGAGAAAAAGAGACACTTTAGAGGTACTTTATTTTAGGAGAAGGAAGCCACCAAAGAAACAGTATAGTTTTTAGAATAATCTCAACGAAAAGGCAATGTGCATCACAGCGTCGGAACAGTGGCTCTACAGTCGCAGAGAAGTCTGTCATCAGTTCATTTAGAGAGAATTTTCTCAAACTTCATTGATGGATTGCCATGAATTTGGTGAATGTATTCACGGTCCCCTGAGAATGAACTGAGATCAGTTTATTGATCCCTTAACTTTTCATTTTGCACCTAGCGGTGTGTGATTTCTGAGCTGGACAGCTAAAAGTGTAAGGAGGTGTGTGATGGTCAGTGCTGCGCTGCTCCTCAGCATGTAAATACAACGTGGGCTTCATTGTTCATGCACCAAAATCACACCTGAAGATGACAACAGCTTTTTTGACTTCCTCTTTTTTCCCTGCAGCCAAACCGTCATTGTTTTTAGTTTGTTTTTTTAAATCCCCCCCTTCAGGACTTCACAGTGTATTCTGAAACTCAGAGTTTCTCACAAGCAAACATCTGCTTGATGATTCTGAAGAAAAACCAAACAGCACAAGCTTCTGTCTTGCTAGTGAAACTGAGAAAACCCTTTTGATGCCTCGTCAGTGAGCAGAAAACCGCTTTGAATCGAGTACATTATGCCAACTTGTATTAACTATTGCCCCATATTGTGGGAAAGTACTGTTACAGTCATAGCTTTCAGCTGCGTGCTTGGCACTGAGACGGCAGTCACCACTTCCTGTACCTGCTCGCTGTGATTTATTTCACGCACTGAGAAATAACTGCAAAGCTCTTGCACTGTGTCTGAAATTATAATTGCTTTACCTCTGTAGCTCCACATACAAAGGCAGGTATTTATTCACATGTACACACAAAACAATGATTTTTGTGCAGGGGGATACAACATTTGTGTCACACGATCGCTGAAATGTTCGATAATCAGTGCCACAGGCCGAGGTGCCATCTTTAAAGTGTTTTGTTACTTAATGAGATTCTGTTCCAACCCTTTTTTTCTGCACCTATAGAAAAACAAGTACATCATGCGTGCACCTCCTGCACATGATGCAAAGCTGTTACAAGTTTAAGTCAGGACATTGTGGCTTTATGAGTTTCACTGAAAACAACCAGGGGTTGACGGTTGACTGACTAGTGACCACTTTTTGTGTTACTCTTTCACAACCAAGATCCACACGAGGTCTTTGCTCGGATGTTTTCTTAGGAAGCAAGTGAAGAGAGAAAATGGGCAGATTTAAAAAAAAACACACTCTCAGATGACTATATTGCACAACTGATTTTTCAGTCTCAGTTTTCAACTCAGCTGGAAGATTTTACGTCTGGTGGTTTTCAGATGAAGTGTTCAGTCTTACCCTGTGAAATTAGTCTCTAACCAGCATCATATCATGTAGAAACAATAAAGGTAAAATCACAACATCCTTTCACAGAGTGAGTATTCATGCAGCCTCATGCTATCTGTGAACAGAATGTAATTGTGTGAGTGTGTGGTGGCAAACACCACGTTATTTTTAGCCTATGTTAGCATAGCGGTTCATACAAAAAGCACGACTGCAGCTCGAAAAAATAAAAAAGTTTCAACATCCACTTAGACATGTATGAATTGTAATGATGCAGTCAGTTTATTTGTGTGCACCCTATGAATTTTTGCAGTATAGCGCCCCGTTGTTGAACCTGTTAGTTCTATGAAAAGCAACATAGCTTTTGTATTCTGGTCACTTTTTACAGTTTTCGCTGCGAGGAGGTAAAAGTCTGACATATTCATTCACATTTAGCAGGAAACCATGTGTTCACCCACCTAGGAGTCAGATTTTCTTGTAATCCCTTAAAGTGGTCTTGAGCTACAGTTCTTAAGGCTTTCTGAACTCTTTTCTTTCTTTCTTTTTTGTAAATGTACTTTATTTATACAGCCCTTTAAAGACAATCCTTTCGGATAAATAAAGAGAAGAATAAGTAAAAACAAATAAAAACAATAAAAGAACAGTGAAAGCAATAAAATACAACAAAATCGAATAAGATAAAAGTGTCATCATACTACTGGGTATTAAAAGCCATCCTAAATAAGTAGGTTTTTAGCCTAGATCTGAAGAGGCCCAGGTCAGAAATAAGGCGCAGCTGGACGGGGAGCTTATTCCAGAGCCTGGGGGCAGCGACGGAAAAGGCTCGGTCACCCCAGGGTTTGTATTCTGACCTGGGCACTTCCAGCAAAAACTGATCTGTTGACCTCAGAGCTCTACCAGGATTGCGGACTGTTAAAAGCTCAGATAAATCTGATGGGGCGAGGCCTTTAAGAGCTTTAAAAACAAACATTAAAAGTTTAAAATCAGTTCTATAAAGGACAGGAAGCCAATGGAGGGAGTTTAGAACAGGAGTGATGTGCACACGTTTGTTGGTGTTGGTTAAAAGACGGGCAGCAGCGTTTTGCACAAGTTGAAGGTGACTGAGAGAAGACTGGGAGACGCCCACATAAAGTGCATAGCAATAGTCTAACCTTGAACTTATTAGGGCATGGATGGCTTTCTCAAGGTCAGGGTTTTTTGGCATATCTGAGCAGATATGTATCTGGACCTTCAAGTTATCCATCTATTGTTTACCGAGGCCTCAAGAGAACTGGTGTCCATGGAGGAGTGGCTGTAAAAAAAGCCATTCTTAAGGAAGGAAAACAGGGAGAAAAGGCTGATGTATGACATATGACACAAGAAGTGGACTGAAAATCAGTGGCAACAGGTCTGATGGAGGGACAACCCCTCCTTGAAGCATATTAAACTGAAATGTATTCCTGTTTGCACATGTTTTGATCAAGAAAAGGAGAAGTGGCTAAAGACATGCTTTAAATAACACAAAAAATGACAACACATATAGTTGGTAACAGTTTTTATTACCCCATATTTTGCACAATCCAATCAAATGCACATCTATTATAATACAGGGCAGATGTGTCACACTCTACAAGAGCATTTCGTCATGAACATCATGTATGTGCATATACATGATATACATATACCTCATCCACCACGGCAATGAGAAAAAGTACACAAAGATTCCAGACAAAAATACCTTTCTATAGGGGAAACATTAAATTTTTCTAGATATAAGTCACGCAACAGCAGAGAGAATAAATGTGATAAACCTGCAGACCTTCAACGATCCAACACGATGTCGGATCATCGAAAATATCTTTATGTTCAGTTGGCGGGAGTGGTCTCCTGTGGTCAAGAAGTTGCTACTGAATGGTTCACTATCAAAGTGGACTACAAGTTGCCTGGAACTTAGTAACACTAACTAACAACTATAATTAGGGTTAGAAAGGGGGGCTGCAGGATTAAGACTGATTAGCAAAACATCAGTAATCATTTACCTGGTGCTAGGTTGGAAAATATAACTAAAAAGATAAAATACGACTGCGAAGCTTCAGACAGACGGTACGCATCCGTCCAGTTCAGCACACAGACAAGGCCTCTTCAAACAGGGACAAGCTAGTAGTTGCATAGAGCACTGAGGGAAGGCTGCTAGCTACTGTATGTGAGCTCCAAAGTGAGACACAGAGGGGAAAAAAAAACACAGCTGTCACTAATAACCAGTGAATTCATCGTGTGTGCAGCCAACCTCCCAGCTCTTGCTCTGTACCGAATCCATTAAGAACTGAAGATGCCGGGTAAAGCGTGAAGAAACAACTTTTTCTGTCTCTTGTGTCTTACAGCAGTGGAATTCATGGCGTCCACCAGTCGTACATTTTGGTCCCGTCTTACATCAGTGAGGCTCATTCGTTGGGCTCATATCTGAAACAAGAACAAATATGGCTGTGTTCTCTCTACCATGAATATCAGGATTATTTATCGTTATTGTTGATTTCTTACCTTTGCAATCGTTTTCTAATGTCTTTTATCTGCTCGTTCTTTTTGGTTAGAATCTCTTTCATGTTGCGGTAGGCTGCAGTTTGCTGGAACTTCCTCTCCAACTCCTGCAGACAACAGACAAATGTCCCATCATGGAGGGAAAAAGAGGCTAAATGCGCCTAAAGAAAGGTCTCAACACGAATAATAAATGGATGTTATGCCAACGCTGGCTTGTAAACGAGTTAACCCAATATGACTTAAACAGGATAAAAGGGCCAGCATTATGCTAGTTCAATTTCAGCGTAGTTTACATGCTTTAATGTTAAAGAAACACCATATCATCTTTCTAAATGGCTCTGTTTTAGTCTGCTATGAGCAGTAAGAAGATTAGTCACTCGGCTGGAATTATGCAAATGCTTCATATGATGATGTACAGAAAGGTCATAAATTAGGCATTTAAGGCAGTTCAGGAGAAGCTCGGGTGTGGACGGGACTTTTCAGAGGTTTTACAAGGACAAAAAAATACATATATAAGCTGAATGACACATTGATGGCAAGGGAAAAACCCAAGGAAAAAACTAATAACCCTTAATTTTAAAGATTAGTCAGCTGGCTCATCTTATGATCATGGAAAAGTTCCTGCTTCCTCAATCTCGCTGGCAAAAAGAGGAAGGCCGATGGGTGCCTTGACATATCGAAGTAAAAACTAATAAAAACAATAAAAGAACAGTGAAAGCAATAAACCTCATGACCTCAGAGCTCTACCAGGATTGCAGACTGTTAAAAGCTCAGATAAATATAATAGGGCGAGGCTGTGAGCTTTAAAAACAAACATTAAAAGTTTAAAATCAGTTCTATAAAAGGAAAGGAAGCCAATGGAGGGAGTTAAGAACAGGAGTGATGTGCACACTTCAGAATCGATTCCACCAAACTATGGCAATAATCTATGGTTAATCTATGGTAATATCTGTTAATATTAACTCAACAATAAGAGCAGGACACCTGACATTTGGCGGGTGCTGGTTACAGTGGCTCCTACAGTGATTTACCTTCTCTGCCAAAGCCAGCTGGTCCTGCACTCGCAGAAGGTCATGTTTGGCAGAAATGAGGTTCTCCTGCAAGTCCTTCTGGGACGCCGCAGTGGCAGTGAGGGACCTTTCATAGTCCCCTTTCAGAGCTGCCACCGTGTCCTCCAGACTGCTGATCTCCTGGGAGCGAGCGGTCAGCTTAAAGGCAGAAGAAGCACAGTTCAAGTTCACCTGGGCTGAATGCTGATCACTGCGATAGCATCTTGAAAAGACAGAATTTGTAACTTGTGTTCCTAACAGCAACAGACAGAAGCAACACTTAAATCAGGTGGATACATACCATTTAGGCCCAAGTTAGCAGGAAAAAAACAAATGGCAGCAAGTGTTCAGATGAGAACAAACAACAGAAAAACTAAAAAAAAAGCAAATGCAAGATGATTAAGTGCAAGACAAGCTTGAGGCAGTACCTGCTGTTCACCTTGGACCTGCTGGAGGTCTTTTAGAGCTCTCTCTGCCTTGGTTCTCTCATCCAGTGCACTCATGGCCTGATAAAATGAATCAACAGCACAACTGTTGTTAGTCACGGAGCGAAAAGATGCAGTTGTATGTTTGTTTGTAAGATGACTTATATCATACCTGGGACTCTAAAGTCCGGAGCCTGGCTTTTAGTTTGTCATTTTCCTCCTGTAGTCTTGTTATCTCCTGAAAAACAGAATGGAAGAATCTGTAGCCGTCACCAGGCGTGCGGCTATGAGTCCGTTCAAGTAATCCATGCAAAATGACTTTACCTTGTTGAGAAGTTCAGACACCCCGCCTTCATTCAGCGGCGCCAGCTTGGGTTTGCTTGTTTCTTGGTTTATCTTGGAATGAAATGAAGAGTTAACAGCTGAAACAGTGGTAAAGCATTCCCACCCTTTTAGTCTAAAGCATATGTGTCAAACTCAAGGCCCGCGGGCCAAATGTGGCCCGCCACGTCATTTTATGTGGCCCACGAGAGCTTAAAAGGTCTGATTGAAGTCAAATACGTGCAGTGACCAAAAACTACATTTCCCACAATGCATGCCGATTATGTGACGCGCAAAGTGACGGCGTCCCGCCACTGGACTGCAATGTTTCCGAATCGATGCGATTTTCCCAACAAGTGGAATTGAGAAATACAAATGATGATCCCAAAATGTCCAGGAAGAGAATAATTTTTCTTTTTCAAGAAAGATCGGAAGGCGAATACGTGTTTGTGCTTCAAGGAGAAAAAACAGTATGTCTTTTGTGTTGTGAGGCGGTGGCGGTTGTCAAAGAGCACGATCTACGTCCGCATTCTGAGACCAAACACGGAGCTGAGTGTGCCAACATTAGGCCTGAAGAAAAACGACAAACTGCCCCAAGAATTAAAAGGCAAACTGCGATCGAATGTGTTCGCGAAAGCCACAACCAAAAACAACGCGGCAGTAAAAGCTAGCTTTGTTTGATATTTCAACTTTTGAACAAAGTAAATGTCATAACTTGTGTTTGATGTTATTTTTCTATATTCACTTGGACAGTTTGATTGTTGATTGATGGAGTGATGTGGGTTTCATAACCTGAAAAATTAAAAAGATTTATGATATAATAACAGAGCAACAAGCAAACATATTTTTTTTTACATCTATGCAAATATATATGTAATATTTGTAACTTGAATAAGTCATTTAGAGTTATTTAACATTAAGGAGTAGTTACATTTATAAGTTACATCTGGCCTTTTGAGGGCAACGATTATGCTGGTGTGGCCCTCGGTGTAAATGAGTTTGACACCCCTGGTCTAAAGCATGTTTGCAGTAACTGACTATTTCCGAGTGAGCGAGATCATATGAATAAAGCACAGCTTTGACACGTCTTTCCACACCTCTCCATCTTTCTGCTCACCTTTTGAGAAAGGCGTGAGCAGCTGAACTCAAGAAAGGAGTACAACATTAGAAGGAGTTTGTTTTTCTTAGAATGCGTATCATAAACCCACGTCGACCTCAGCTAAGCCACACAGTGGCCTCACACTGCTCAGAATGTGCAGGAATGACGCACTCCTCTCAGGTCACAAACGCTCGTGGGGGCACACATTTGATTAATGGCGACTGTGTGGATGGTAATGTTTGAAACACGTGAGGACGCTGACTGTTCTGCACACCTTATTTGTGGTTTTGAAGTCAGTCTTCTCAAATTCAGCCACTTGCTCTAACAGATTCCTATAGGGGTTGGAGAAAAAAAAAAAGAAAAGAATCAGGCAATGGCAAAAAAAAGTCATCAAAAGGGAGACAAACGTTTGTAAAAATGTTGTTATTGTGCAAGCAACAGTGAAGGCAGTAAAACTGATATCTGCACATCAGTTCACAGCTGTTGTGTGACCTCAATGTTGACATTTAAGGTTTCTAACAGTAAAAAATCTACTATTTGGTGGTCATGAATGCTTTGGCAAGGAAAGTGAACACCCTTGCTCCTGATGGCAGTTCAGCACTTATGTTATAAGATATATGCGTGTGGTGACAGAAGTGTTCTCTGAAAGGCTTAAATGTGGTTTTTAAAATGCAGCTGAAGACACGTAGACTGTGACATCGGGCGTGTTCCCAGTTAGAGACTCCTATTCTGTCACGTACGGCTGAGGCCTGTGATAAAAAAAACAACACAAGCTTTACAGGGTGGTTATCCACCCACCATATTACAAACACGACAAACAAAGTAACTTTTCCAAAACACAGTGTTTTAACCAGGTGAAAGGTTACGGAGGTTATGTGAAGTTCACGTGTAAAGGCAGATAGTGCATTAAAAAAGTGACCTTTTACCACGCTGCCTCAAATATATATGAGCCCCATGTTCCTCACATCAGTGTCATAAAGAGGAACAGGTTGACGTGTGGTTTTGGTTTCAAAATAACGTTGTAATTTGCATATCAAATTTAACATATTGAACTGTCAATTGAATTAATCTCAGAGCAGATTCCACTTCTAACCACTTCCATTTCTCTAATCTGTCAGTATAATCAATTCAGAAACACACCGATATGTGTCTGCCAGAATGTCAATATCATTCTAAAAGTACATCAAAACTGATTCATCTACCCGTGATTTCTCTTACTGGTGTCACACGTTGTTATACGTGGAACTCTTTTGGCGAGACTGGTACAGCTCAGGTGGCTTCAACCTTTAAGGTGGTGCATAACTGTCTCGGAAAAATGCGTGCCGATTAGAAATCTTATCAGACTTTCCTTGGAACCGCAAAACATGAACTTATAACTAGGGCTGGGCGAGTTATTATCGTTATTATCGCGTTAACTCGTCAATTATTTAACGCCGACAAATATTTTATCGCGCATTAACGCAGTTATTTATTTATTTTTTTGTGTGCTTTTGTGCCTTTAATGGATAGGAAAGTTCAGAGAGACAGGAAGCAGGGGGCAGAGAGAGGGGGAACGACACGCAGCACAGGGCCCTCCAATACAGGACTCGAACTTTATTATCGTAAAGGTCTATTGCTCACAGGCTTTTATTTTGTAAAAGTCTGTTGCTGTCTGCTGCGGAACCGGAAAAGAAAGTAATCGGCGGATCCACCAAACATGGAGAAGGGTACGGAACTTTTACTCGGCCATTTTCATTTTAAAGTTCTTCCAGACGGCGGAGTCGACAGAACCAAAGTCATCTGTAAACACTGCCAAGTTGAATTGTCTTCTCAGCGTAGTAGTTCCAGTCTAAAATATCACTTAAAGGCAAAACACACAACTGATAGCAGCAAGTCATTCAAGGAAACAGACAGTGGAGCGAGGCTTCTACATAAAAACTACAGAAAGATGCTGATGTTAAAAGTGTGTTTGCACAACAAATGTTATGGCACTTTCATTCATATGGCAGCACATTTACAGGGCTCTCAAGTCTCACGCAATGAGCGTGAAACACACGCATTTCAACAAGTTCACACGCTCACACGCCACACATGCCATTTCTCACGGTGAGAAATGATCAACTTCGTCACACAGAAATTCTAATGGCCTATACTATAAATGAGTCAATGGCAGGTTACTGTGCGCTCGTACAGCTCAGAAATAGCTCTGGTACAGCTGTCTTGATATAGCAACCCATGGGCTAATCACAAAATAGAATTTCTCAGCCAAACAGAAAACAGAATTTCTTGTTGCCGGGTGAGGTCTGAAATAGCTTTCAGCTGCAAGCACGCGTGCAGAAGTTGTAGACGAGCTGGAGGTGGAAGAGAACCGTCAGGATCATCAGCAGGTCATATCTTCATTTATTTTAATCTTTTGTTAGTTACTACAGTTTTCCTACTCTTTGTAAAAGACCAATACCTGCCGATTAAAGTGTTCGTTGGAGTAGTAGACCTAAAGATTCAGCACACACCCTTTGACATGAGCAACTTAATGAAAAATATGTAGGAGTGTAATTAGGCTTCCGTGGTTAATTTTTTTCAAAGGTGACTGGTATGAGCAGATTCCCAAGGCTATCTACAATTGCCAAACTGGTATTAGTTCTGCCACACTGAAATGCTGATGCAGAGAGGGTTTTTTCCACGGTGGGGCTCAATAAAACCAAGACCAGGAACACGTTGGCTCTGAATGGAACTCTGTCATCCATCATGACTGTGAAAATGGCTGACATTGAGCCACAGTGCTTTAAAAGGGAGCCCCCAATATCAGTCATCAAGCATCAAAATCTGCCACAAACACTTACAACACTCATAAAAAATGTTTGTTTGTTAAGACTTTGCATACCTAAAACAATTTATTTTAAAATATAGCAGAATTTAGTGTAAAAGTGAACATTTGTGATTTTGGTATAAATAAAACAATTTCTTTGTTCTTAAAGTAGCTAGTTTATGGCGATGGGATACTGCAAGGGACCAGCCCCCCCCAAAAAACGAAAGGGCCCTGGCCCCGCCCAAATCTCACTCCAAGCAAACTTGAAAACTTGAGAGCCCTGCATTTAAAATAAAACTAAATGCTAAAAGCTATACGCTACTTTTGGATTCATTTTTGGATTTTGCGTACAAATGCGATTAATCATGATTAATCAGGGAAATCATGTGATTAATTAGATTAAAGAATGTAATCGTTGCCCAGCCCTACTTATAACATGACATTAATGAGTAATGAGTAAAATGAGTAATGCGGCTAGAACCAGGACGGGTCAGGTGAAGCTGTGGCTTTCCATGGGCTGCGTCAACCTCTGCTACGACCAAAAACTACACTTTTTATTGTCATGGGGGAAGCTGTTTAAAACGTATATTACAAGGGTTCTAGTACTGTTGTTGCAAAAGAAGTGTTACGTTTAAGGATTTATTTCCTTTTTGCCCTCCTGGCAACTTGATAATATTCTCAAGAAAGAGAATTCTAAAAACATGATCACTTTAGCATTAATTTCCACCTGAGCAAACACTGCTGTGGGCTCACTCACACTGTCCAACCGGACCCAAGTGTTTCTATAATCCACTCTTGTTGTCGTCGTCATTGCAGTCACACACAAACACAATAAATAAGCGGTTGCTTCGCTGCCATTGTTGACCTGCCTCTGACCAATCAGAGTATAATGAGCTTAGGGCGGAGACAAGAGCTAAAACCAAGGGTTTCAAACAGAAGGTAGCAAAAGGGTGAAAAGAAAAATGTGTTTTTGAACATATAAGAATGACATTATATTTTAGCAGACCCCGAAAATGAATTACATTTACAGTGTAAATGAGCATAAGAAGGGCTTTTTAAAGAAGTGTTGCAGTAAAATATTCAAATATACCGAAAACTCATGAAAATAAATATCTGAAACATTTCACTCAACTGGTTCACCTGTATTTGTTTTGTAATAGATAAAGTGGCAGAGTTTTAGAGTCTCAGACTGAAAAAAGACAAAGGGTGCAATGGAAGAAACTGTGTTGTGTAAACGAGGGTTGAATATAGAGATCAGTGAAACATTGGCCTTGTGACCTTTTTACCTGGCAAATGACATGTAAGCCATCTGAATCTCAACCGTACTGAAGAGGAAGTGAGCTAAAATGCAGTACAACTTTCAGTTTGTTTGTTTTATGTCAATGTTTTTCTCATTCACATGAATGTAAAACCCTTTTTCCATCCTGTCTGATCTATGGATATTACTTTGATATGAAAATGTTTTTGTGTGTGTAAATAACTGTCAGTGTGCACAGAAAAGTCCCCATCATTATCATTAATATCTATATGAGTAGATAAAGTAGGAATGATAACTATTATAAACATCATCTTTCATGATTTAATATGTCCCGTGGTCTCGTTTTTTTTTTAGTTTAATCATTTTTAAGCAGAAAAACTCAGTCTGTTTCTTTCTCCGAAGCTTACCGGTTTTCTAGTTCAGAGATATCACTCTGCAGTCGAAGGTAAAACTTCTCAGCCTGGGAGAAGAGCTGCCTGAGAAGCAGTACATTAGTGTGGGCCGTGTTGATGAGCTCCATCTCCACCTCCCCACGTACCACCACCTGCAGCCCGTCCAGCATCTGCCTCACCTCGTCCACTGTGAAGGTTTCCTCCACCAACCTTGAGCAAGAAAAACACACGTTAAACATAAATGTTAAACTGGGAAGCAGTTTATTATTCTGTCTTTTTATCCATCGACAGCTGATATAAAGTTAAGAAAAATAAAAATGCATCATAGCAACAATACAATATCATAATCATGGCCACCTGCTATCTTTGAGTTCCTCAAAACATGAGTCAATAGTCTTGAGCCTCAGCACCCTCTTTGAACGGGCAAATCGCATGTAATTGATGACTTCATTCTGATGGTGTTCATTAAACCCAAAGTCAGCCTTCGTGGAGAAAAGAAGAATGAAATTAGCAGCAAAAAATAGAAGTCAGACACATAGAGTAATGTCATAGAAACCACAATTAGCTTATCAGCTAACTTGAAGAGGATTTTCTCTTGCCAATATGTCACAGGGCCTTATCACATGAGCTGGGTCATACAACGTGCAACAGTAAGTAAGGAGGTGCTTGCTAACGTTAGCTCTTTGAATTCAGTTGGAGCATTATGTTAAAAAAAACAACAACAACTGAATAACGCGTTTCGCATTGTCAACTTCTAAAAGCAAACAGGTGGCCTACACAGCAGTCCATGGGAGCTACTTACCATGATGGCTGTGTAGCTAACGTTAACGTATCAAAGTTAGCTAGCTTGGAGACTGGGCTGATCCAAAAGAAAAAAAGAAGGATGTCTCTGTCCCTAATTTATGTTACGCAGGGAACAGACTAGAAGCTAGAAGTGATGTGCTGGTGTCAAGAGATGTAAAAGACAGCCTTGTACGTAGAGTTAACCCGGCGAAGAAGCTACATACAGGTTGTACAATAGCTATAAGATTATCTAGCAGATCTGCTAGCCTAGCTATCCCGCTAGTGTTTGCCTTGAGAATGCCTTGGTAACGGAATATAGCGTCATTACCTTGGTTACGAGCGGTGCGTTCAATGGCATTACGTACAAGATGGAGTACAAAGTTATGAGCAAATCACTTTTAAAATATTAGCTTATTAATAATAAAGCATGTCAAATACATAAGTAAGCTCTTTAAGCCTTTGCATTCATTCATTTTCGAAACTTTGTTTCGTCTGTTTTTGTGATAGATTATATTTGTCTTTATATTCATCATTTATCTGGTTGTATCGCATTTCGATTTCTATCTTTCTCTCTATTTTTTTTATAGCAATATTGATTCTATATGGATACATACTATTGATTATTCTCGTACTTTGCCTGTTGAAATTAAAAATAGACTTTCTACCAAAAACGAAAGATATCTAAAACCTATATATTTAAAAAGGTTTTAAGTTCTTATTTGTCTGTAAGGCCTAAATTATATTTCTGGATCTCGTTCATTTGCATTCATCTGCATGGAAGAGTATCAACCTGCATTTGTTGATACAGTGATTGATTATTTTCTCCAGCAATGGTTCTTGGGCCCATACAGTGTAAGTCAATTTATTGTAATTTCTTCTGCATTATTATATTTTCGAAAGGTTTACAGGTGGCTATTAGGCCTGGTTCAGTGTGTAATGCGGAGCAGTAGATGGCACTAGAGGGTTAAAAACGAGACCAACTGAGGTCTGCTGAGGTTAAATACGGCTGAAGTAAGTAACTTCAGCTCATCATGTTGATTCATTGTTCCATTGCATGTGCTATTCAAGCTGCAGGAGAGCCAAGTCAATAGCATTCTTAGTCATTTTGAACATTTTGAATGTCTAGCAGCAGGTTGTGCCTGTGGCGGAACATTCATAAGGCATTTTGCCATGCTTTTTTTTTTTTTTTTTGCACATTGACAACACACTCACCAAAAACACTTATTTTCTTTCAATCCGTGACCGACTTAATTGCCTTTTGAAACCAAGTGTAGCTGTTTCCGCACAGCATTAACTCATTTGACATCATGTGAGCCGCATGGAAACTTCTTAGAGAGTCTGTGAGAAGGCCTTCTCATCCTGCCACTGAGACCTAAAGAAATTCACTCTCCAGCTTGTTAAGGGAGATTCTAATCAGGAAAAAAAAGAAGGAAACTTTTCTCTTCCTCATGTCTCTCTGGCTGTAATTGAATTAGACTAACGGGCAGCGCATGGTTGGTCACCCAATCAGATGCCTTATAACGTGACCATTTCTGTGCTGCTCTGCTCAAAGTTTAGCGTACAACATCAGTCAGTAGCAGAGGCCAAGATGTTCCCCCTTTACCTTCAGTCGCGGTGAGTCGCCTAAAATTTCAGACAAGGACTAATACACACGTAGTTTGAAACCATAATGCTGGAAAATCTGCAAGTCATAGATTACTGTACTTATTACTTTTGTTACGTTCCTATACGTTTGTGCTGCTATACTTCTCAGCTGCTTGTGTCTTCTGAGAGTTTCATTTAGTTTTGATCTTTCGGGAAGCAGAGGAACCGTAAACTTGTTTGGCAATCTGTCAAATAGAAATTAAATTAGGGAGGAATGTGGACCATTAGATGATTAATAAAAAATATGGAATGCAAGCATGAACATTTTTAACCTTCAATGTTGCCTACTATGAGTGGAGCGGATAAGAAAGGAATATATAGTTTTATATTTGTTGATTATAGGTAATTATATGTTATTTATAAGTAAATTCAGTTTGAAGTTACTCCCAAGCCAACACGCATTCAACTGAGCACCTCAAGAGTGTTAAATGACTGGTATTTCACTGTAATATCTGTTGATGGCTGGTGAATAGCTTGCATTTTAAAGTATTTCTGACATGAAGAACACATAAGTTCATGTGTTTGTCTTTATAGGCAGATGTGTTGTTGTATTTCATGCATGCTCTACTCTCAGTGAAGTCAGGGTATATTGCTGCATTTGTGGGAGAGTGTCCCTAGATGGCAGAATAGTTGTAGCTAACCCAGGTATATATTTTTCTGTTTTTACTTAGCATGCTGTTTATACAAAAACATACCTTTAAAAACTCTTAAATGAACAATATTAAGTATTCTTCCCAAAAATTCCACCCTTGAAACAATCGGCACGGGAATAAATGTCGGAATAGAGGGAAACGGCCAAATATAACCAATTCTTCGGTTTAGGTGCGGTTAGAATTCAACGATATTTTATCAGTCGTGATTAGGTTGTCTGTGTTGTCCGTGTAATTTCCACTTGCAGTAAACGGTTAATGTATTTGCTGATGTCGCTCTTGTTTTCATACGGTCGGTTATTCAATGTTTCCTTTCAATTAGCACAAATGGAAACTATAGAAACCGCTACTAAACTCGTTCCGCAGTAGACGGCTACAGTAAACCGCTCCAAGATCTGCCTCGGTAGTATCCGTCAATTCAAAGACTGAGGAAAAACGAAAGAAACACCGATCTGAGGTCAGGTCCCCCGATAATTCCGCTGCCAGACAAACCAATCAGCTGACAGCCGCATGACAGGCAGGCCTCACGCATGCGCAGTGGAACGCTTTTGGTATCAGGAATATGGCAGCGTCCTGAGTCTCGTTGGGCGCAACTGAGTACCTTCAGCATCAGAGTGGGAAAACTGAGAAGCACTGGCCGCACTCAGAGGAGGGTGGGGGGGCTGAGGGACGGCTACGATTAACACCCATTTGCGATTTGACAGGTAAATGCATCCGTTAGCATGTGCCACTTTTTTTCTTCTTCGCATTTGCTTGATTGAACTCCGCTGCTAAAGCGTCTAGCTAGCTCTCCTATAAGACCAAATTGATGTGCTAGCTAGCCGCTATCTTGTGGCTAATCCAATATTGGCCTGCCACAGCCCCTTTTGTGCATTTGACAAACAAACGCTGATAACAAAAGCGTTTGGAGTATCGTTGTTCTTCTACTTAGGTGGAGCATTAGTGTCGACATCACAAAGGAGGGCTGCTGTGTTTGTTTTTAGCCAGACAGTTACCGTTGGAGGCCTGTTGCAATGGAGCAGAGTTGGGTTAGCTTCTTGAGAGACAGGTAACGTTAATGCTGTTTGTCATGGATTTACTTGACAGATCGGGGGCCAGCGCACATCCTCGGATGGACTTAAGTGGCATTGGTCATTTTAACGCTTCTCACATCCCTCTACTCTTTATATTTCTAGTCTGTCGTGTAAAAAACTCCACAGGTTGATTATTTATATATATATATATATATATATATATATATATATATATATATATATATATATATGTGTGTGTGTGTGTCTGATATATTGCAAGCAAGAGATCCATTACTCTGTGTATGTGAAGTAAGTTCCTAGTCTTTAAGTTCCTGTGCTGGTTGAAAGATTGCTTCATATATCTGGCACAGTGAGGTGTTTCAACATATCTTTGGGTCAGAAAAAAAGCTTTACACACGAAAATCTCGATACATTTGTCACTGATATCCACGTTATATGTTTGGCTTTGTATATGTAATATAATATTGGATTATATGACTCTCAGGGTCCAGATGCACTCACCCAAATGTGTTCATTTCATGGCCAAAGCTACCCATTGTTTAGTTTTACTTAGTGTTTGAGGGATCATCAAAATACATGATTTTAACAGGACTAATAAAAATGATTGGGGCCATGTCCTGATGTAAAGGCACATGACAGTTTGACCTTTGTACTCACACTGCTGCTTAGGTAGTTTTTCAATTATCTTTGATTCACTAAAGCAAACAAGTGTTTTTGTTTTTTGTTTTTTTTTAACCTTTTAACATAGTTGAAAATACTAAAGTTTTCACGTTGTAGTTAGTGGGTGAACAGTCGGCACTGTCAGTCTGTTTTCAGCTGTTTACATTTAGGTTTCTTTCAGTCCCTTTAGCGGGAGTATGCGGTTGAAAGCAAGTGCCAGTTTGCACAGTGAGATTGTAACAACCACAGAACTGTCCACGTTACAGCAACAGTTATGTTAGCAATCTGTTTAGTGCCGTTTGTTGTGTGTATGCTACGTGCTTTGGTCTATGCTGCATCCCATTAAGAGAAAATGTCCTTTTTTTTTTGTTTTTTGTTTAAATCTGTCAAGAATAGCCCGTGAATGATTTGCAGTTGACCCGCATTCAAGCCATAAGACCCGGGAGGGGTCGATCATATGACCCAATCCTGGCATCTGGCTTGGTCTTTTTTTACACTCATCACAGTAAACTCATTGCTGTAATATAATAAAAAGTGCACAACCCTCTGCTGCTGCAAAGAGCTAACTATGCAGTCCTTGATGCCAGCATGTCCTGTTGTGTGTGTGCTGTCAGCTCCTGCTCAGGATAAGATTAATTATGCTGCTCCATGAATCCCATGTTTGAAAAAAAACAGAAAGAAATGATCACTGTGTTTCTGCAACGGGATCATAAAGTCATCCAGCTGTTTTTTTTTTTTTGTTTTTTTTTTAAGTTTCTAAGGCATTTAGGACACTTGTCCCTTTGCTGAATGAAAAAGAAATCCAAGTTTGGGCTTATTTTTGCTGCTTGCTGCGTCATTCTCACACTGAAATGGGGCAGAAGGAAAACTGAAGTTGGATTTTTCCAGGATCCTGGCAGAGTGCTGACACAGGTTCCCCTTGTCACAGTGCAGCCGTTAGCAGATTACTGCACTGAGGATAGGAGAGGCTGTTATTCCTTCCTTTTGCTCTTCTGTGTTCCTGGGATTGCTTTGTCTTTGAAGCCTTAATTTTACACTTGTTAACAGTTACTTAACCTTTTTACCTAAATTATGCTCCTGGACAAACATAAAGACACTGTCTAACCTCTTATCCGGTGGGGATAAATGACAATCGCTGGCTTAATTGACACATACTCATCTGGTTCTTTGTTGTACTGTTTTGTATCTGTTTGTGCGTAGTAAGTTTTATCCCAATAGTCCCCCCAGGGTGCCTTTTTTCATCGTGATCCTGCAAAAAAATGCATCCACAAGGGAGAGCTTGAAGGCATCGAAAAGCATGCCAGTAACAATAATTAATCATTGCTGACTTAAACTGGAACTGGTTGCAACCAGTATCTGATGAATTTAAAGCTTTCTGTGATTCCACGAACCTGTTTCAAATTGTTGACGGCCCCACAAGACCCAACTTGAAAAATCCTCCATTATAGATCTAATTATAACAAACGCAAATATTCATCTGCTTCTGTATTTGCCGACGCCATCAGTGACCACTGTGTTGTTTCTAAATGTATGTGCATGTACTGTTGCAATCAGGAAAGCTAAAGCTGATCATTTCATTACGGAAACCTCTGAAAATTTAAATAATTCATCTAAATTCTGGAAGACCATCAGATCTTCAGCTGATGACAGCACAGCTGCGGAGCCTTCGTCATGCATAATGAAGGACTCCAGACGAATTGAAGGCAAAGCTGAAATTTGCTTGATATTTTTAACGAGCATTTCATTGCCTCCGGTCATTTATTTGATACTGTCACCTCTACGCATGGGTGACTCGCAGATGTGGGTTCTGACATGCACGCTTTTAGATCTCAGTGTTTGAGTTTTACTTATTTCACTGTCTCTGAGGTGCACAGAGCTCCTGGACACTCCAAAATCTGCTGGCCCAGACAACCTGGAACCATACTTCCTGCAGCTGGCAGCTGGTTTTACTCACTCATCTTTTTAACCTCTCATTGGAGGAGATGCTGCACAACTAAACAACTATCGTCCAATCTCCAAACTGTGTGTCCTGGCTAACTGGAAACTCTCATCAGCAGCCACACTGTGCAGATCTTTTCATTGACTCGTCCAAAGCTTTTGATCACATTATTACATATTACAGGCTGTGAACTGGTTCAGTAACTATCTCACCAACAGAACTTCATGTGTACAGGCAGACGGTTTAACTTCCTAATCCATTGCAGTAACTAAAGGCGTACCTCAGGGCTCGGCCCTCGGTCCACTTCTCTTCATTATCATTGACGACACAGTCCTGAATTGCACAGCAGCCACACCACACCAGGCTCTCTCCAAGCTTCAGCTCGCTTTTAACAAAGTTCAGAATAACTTACAGTTTAAAGCTGGTTTTAAAGGCCAATAGAAATAGAAAGTCCTCTCGCAGGCTGGAAAATTGGCATATTATCATTTAAAATCTCTATCTTTTATCTTTTAACCTATATGAGGCGACAGGATACAGGGAGCTTTAGTCTACGGTCCCAGGATCTATTTCTTTTAACTTTTCCGAATATCTGGACCGAAATGGGAAATATGCTGCTCCCATTGCTTGGAATACCTTGCAAAAAAGACATGAAACTTGATAAACTAATCACATTAGAGATGTTTTTATATGATTTGGAAACAGAATCATCAGTTTAAAGGCTTATTCTTTAAGTCTTTCACTAACTTTCACTGTTTCATATGTTTCTCTGATTTTTTTTATTTTTTTTTTATTTTTTTTTTTTTTTTTAGCATTGAACAAAATAGTAACAAGTTTTTTTTTTTTTAGTATTTATGGTTGTTGGCCCGGAGATTTTTAATCTCACCGAGCTTTGCCTTTAGCTTTAAAAAGTAACAAACTGCAGGTCATGTGCTACCATCTGAATTGATGTTATAGCTTGTAACTGTGGAATTAGCTGGTCATGGCGTGATGCACCACTCTGTAGTTGGATAATAGCTGTTTACACACTGCTATAGCTGAGGGGGCGTTTGATGGTAAACTCTCTTTGAGCTGAAAAATGTTGAATGACCGTGAGAAGTGTGTGTCGCGGTGTGTTACAGCTGTATGGTTAATAAACTCGATGTAGTAATGACTTGTAAGGGATCGGCGGCATTTTTCTGGCAACTTGAAGTGTAGCAAGTAATACAACAACCATTCTCAAGAAAAGACTTTAATTAAGACTGTGTTTCTGTGTTGAAAATGTAGCTTATTGTTTCCTCCTGGTTATTATAACTCTCCCTCTGTGTTGCAGGTCCTGTGAAAAGATGAATGTCGTGAAAGAGAACAAAGACCTGGCCTGTTTCTACACTACCAAACACTCCTGGAGGGGAAAGTAAGGCCACAACTTGCCTTTTTTTTAACCTCAAAGATGGCTATTTTACATCCTCTATGTATTAGTTTGATATAAACCCTGAAATCCTGACTTGGTGCTTGACTTCCTTATGTTAAACAAGGATAACAGGCCTGCAGACCACTGTCAGCAGTGATGCGATTGATGTGCTTTGTAGAGCTACATCATCTAATGAAAAGTAACTCAAAGTAACAGATGTTGACAGCAAACAGAACATGAAACTAGTCCAACGCAGGATGACGTCTCTGTATTGACATGCATTTGTTTTCTGGCGAGTAAATCCAAGGTTACATATATTATTTCTTTTACATGAACTCTGTATCAGATTTTGATTAAAGCTATTATAGATGACAACCTATTGTTTACTTGAGCAGCTGCCAAAAGGACAATTAGTTGTAAAGACTGTAGTTGGACATAACAGCCTTATCCTGCTGTCACAAGGTACCCAGTGTGATCATCAGCACCTTAAACTGACTGAGTAAATATAACCTCTGTGTAAAAAAGTAGTAGTATGCAAATTCTTTCCCTGCATGAAATGTATTTCAAATCAGAAACTCTTCTATGTAGATACTTGGAGGCCCTTGAAGCAAATAGAATGGACAAGCTCCAGCTTGAGCAATGGGCTAGTGGGATCACATTACCAATACCTGCTTTCTAAATGCCTGCGTCCCATTAAAGCCTCCCATTGACTTTGGTAACTTAAGCAGGGCTGAAGAGCATTAGCCATCATCGCTGGTTCATCCTGCTAATGCTTCCTGACCGGCAGAGACGAGTGTGGACGCAAGGCGAACATCGGAGCAGCAGAGCAACGCAGTTTAAAGCCCCCCTCCTGTGGTGGTTTGTCTGAATTGGCTGGCACGTGTCGTGACCCTCCTCTGGGCCTGAGTTTAATGTGGGTCATTCACTACCAAGCTTCAGTGAACAGCCATTTGTGTCAGTCATCTTAAATCGGCGACATCAGTATTTGAAAGTAATTTTTACGAGGCACAAAGTTGAGGGAGAGGCCTGAAAAATGTACATATAGAGGAAGTGAGCAAAGGAAAATGAAACGATTTTGTGCTTGTTTAATACATTTGTGTGGTTTAATAAATGTGGTTTGAATTCAGGCAACCAGAGCTCTGTTAGGCCTAGAGAAGGACTGAGCGTTTGCATATTCTCTTTTCTTGCTGCTGTTTACCAGCTATACGTGTCAGTCTACTGCTCCTTGGTGGATGTTAGAGTACAAGATGAAATTAATTTGAAACTAAATTAGGCAAAAATATTTCATGCATATCTTCACTTTGATTTGTTCGAGTACACATTAAAAACAGGAAATATAAACCACTTAGGGTTCAGCTTCTAGTTTTAAGACATAGACAGAAATGGTATAAATGGCACAATGTGGCAGACCGGTTGGTAAAAGTTAAAAACTGTATATTAGCTCATAGTTTTCCCTTTTACCTGCCTGGTTTAATTTTTACACACATACAGAAGTGTTTGTTAGTGTTGTTTTTTTGTGACGTAATCCTGTTTGATGTCTGAGCGTCTTAATTACCGGCAGATTTAGTAACAGTTGCAGTAGCCCCGCCTCTCTGTTCTCATGATCGTGGTTAATTTAAGTCTTGTGACTGCAGTTGTAGAGATTAGCTTCATCTGTGTGTCCTTCCAGTGAAAGGCAACTCTTCCCTGAATGTTTGTGCGAGTAGGCGACGTTGTCTCTCACATTTAAGGGTTTTACTTTTTTTTTTTTCAAGCAGAGCACTTCTCTACCATTTCCTTTGTGGTTGGATATGCAAAGCAATGTCTACTTTGACTCTTCTTTGAATACCTTCATATTTCTGTGGCACTGAAACAACAAGCTTAAACATAATTTTAAATACCAGCACATAGGATGAGCTGCTTGTGTTGTCAGCAACTATGTGAAGCTGCTGTCTGGTTGCAAAGCATGCTGGTATCGCACTGTCGTGTTTAAAGAAGGAACTATTAAGCCTCCATGCAAAGCTAATATTTGCAGGTTTTCAGTTTATTCGTTGGCTCTCTCCATTGTTTAGTTTGTCTATTACAGCACTTGTAGTCAGCTGTCTTTCATCACTTTTTGCTTTTCTGTAATCTGGTGTTTGTGTTGAGTCTCGGATGGGAGATTATGTTTTGTTGACCAACATAACAGATCTGCGACTTAATGCTCTCTGTGAGAAATGGAGCATATTTTTTTGCTTAAAGACGGGAGGCAGTCGTGAGGAATCCAGCACAGGATGCAGGAAGTTGCCTAATGTACTGTATTATGAAACCATAGAAGGAAAGAAGAGCATTGAAGACACGCTGTATTATGACCATGTGAAGTGTAACATGCATGTGTAATGCATTCAGATGTTATGTCGAATAAACACAACAGGTTTAGCTGATGTCTCTGTAGGTCCATTCTCATATGTTTGTCTCAGACTCGGCCGTCTGAAGAGGCTCTTGGTGCATTGGTCATTTTATGCTGTTATGTTATTTTTGCAGATAAACTCTGTACTTAAAATTAGGGCACTGGATAAAGTACGTATGGAGACGCAACCATAAAAACACACTGGTTAAGGATGTTTGAGTATTGCCTGTACACTAAAATAGAACTGAATAAAGTCAGGCCACAGCGAATGAATAATTAACTAGGTTTTTTACGGACGCTCAATTTGAGCCAGCCTCTTGGCACCAAGGTCAAGAAATGTCGAGAGGCAACACCCGGAGATCAGAGGAATCATGGCCGTATTGTAGCTCAAAACGTCTGTATGGTGGAGAAGAAGAGGCGGTTCGATCAGGGATGCAATGTGTGCTAGAGTCTCACTTTTGATCCATTTTTAATAAAGAAAAGATGTAATAGAAGTCATTTGGAGTGGGGGGGAAGCTGCTGATGCATTGGTATGATTAGCCATGTGCTTGGGTTTCTTAATATAAGCAACTATGTGAAGCTGCTGTCTGGTTGCAAAGCATGCTGGTATCGCACTGTCGTGTTTAAAGAAGGAACTATTAAGCCTCCATGCAAAGCTAATGTTTGTCCCTGTGTATCTGGCTGCCGTTAGCCCCGGATTCCACTGATTCTGGTGGTTTTGGTGCAGTTGAACAGGCCAAACTGATGTGTCAGTCGTCCTCTGATTTTCTTACTCTAATGTAATGTTAGCCCGCCGTACCCTATGAGGATGTGACATTGGTATGTTCCACTCTGGCCTTGCCTCAGGCCACTTCCTGTCCGTTCTAATTGAGTTTGTCATTCATTCACAAGTTGTGATGCGTTATGTGGAAATGAGCGCTCAATCATACTTCCTTTTAGGCTGTGTCTTGACAGAATAGCAGCTGTTTAAATGGCAACTTCACCAGACCTCTTATCTCAGCTCAATGAGGACGTGCTAAAGGAAAGTAGCCAAGTCAGCATGTTCAGTGTGCGGGCGAACAGAGCTATTTAGTGCTAAATGAACACATCAGATACGACACTTTAACACATTATTTAACACTCTGTTCAGACGTCACTCTCAAAAAAAAAAAAAAAAAAAACCTCAACGTTTTTTACCCAAACCCTTAAATGACACAATCCTCTGATCACTGTACAGAATGTGGTGAATTAGAAAAACAGGCCAAATGAAATGGTTGCCAAACCACAAGCCAGCACACATGGTGGACGTATCTGTGTGCTCGTACACGTGCACATTTTACACTTCCTTCCTACAATGCAAGAAAGCCCCACTCTCATTACTGTTCCCATAAATTAGTGTTTGTTACTTTAGTGTTAAGAAGTGACTCATGTCTGCTAAAAGAGATGATTAGTTTTTCTTTTGAATTTAGTCAAAGAGCTAGCGTAGAATAATAGGAAAAGCAGCACATTCTCCTCCATGAGAAGCTGCAGGAGAATGGTAACAGCAAGGATTAAACCTTCATATTATTCCCCTTTCCTCAAGTGTAGGGCCGGTGAAGTGTTTGCAGGCAGTTGATGTCACTCTCTTTGTGTCTTATCTCAGTCTCTGGCTCACAGAAATGCCTGGAAACAGACAAACCCGAGTCTGGTAACTCTGTACCGATGATGTCACTTGTCCTTGGCTCATCATTGTCTCGCAGCAGGCTGCAAAGCGAGCTGTATTTATAACACATTTCTGCCAATAAAGCGCACAAGAAATGAAGCAAAGTGAATGCATTGACATTCACGGTTGTCAGGGGAACTGGATCTGTATCTTACCACGCAGTCACCCTGTTTTGCACATTCACTGCTAATGTTGTGTGACTGTCTGAGCTGTTGTAGGTGTTGTTTCCATGTGCGGTTGGGCACTGGGTGGGCCACGTTTCTCACTCAATCTTTGTGTTGCAGATACAAGCGCGTCTTCTCAGTGGGGACACATGGCATTACCACTTACAACCCTACCACGCTAGAAGTAACAAATCAGGTCTGTATGCAACTCGGTGGTCACATAGGAACCTCTTCTATGTAGTCTCTCTGTTCTCGGCTCCATGTGACTATTGAAAATCCATTGGAAATGCATTACTTGTTTGCTAAAAGCGTAAATAGTATTTTTAACTTGTGCTCAGCCTTCACTACGCTACGATGTGCCGGCGGAAACGTGTCTTAACGCTGATTAGGACATAAAACATATCATCAATACCCATTAGACATGCAACAACCCCCACATTAAGCCGGTTATTCAAACTAATTATTGCATAATTGAATTTTGCTATTTTCCATGAAGATGCTGCAATAATTTACACTTTCTGTTTAGCATTCATAAGCAGTGTTTAAATAATATAGTGTACAATTATAATTTTTTCTTTGAAGACCAACCTCCACTGTATATAGTAGCATTATAAGATGTGTTAAAGGGAAAGTTAGTTTTTTTTTGTTTTTTTTTTAAACCTGGACCTTATTTCTGGCATAAAATATGTTCATCTACTCACCGATAACAGTTTGGTGAAAGTCGGCGTCCTTCAGAAGATATTTTTGGATCACTGGAGATCTGCGTATATCCATATAACGGGAGAGAACAGGGTAGAGACAATGCAGCCTCTAAATAAGGCATTATCTGTCTTTATTTCACCAATACTTAAAGACGAATGAATGAATGAACGCGTACTATTGCACTGTTAGTTCAGAGCTGCCGTGTTGTTGTTATCCGGGGCTTTCTACACACGCATCTAGTGGGATGACGTTATCAACGCATGCCGCTGCAGCACAGCTCATTCACTCCGGTAAGGACGTCCATCGTACTCAAAGTCGTCGTCCACGTTGTCAAAATCTGATAAATATCCTGCCATGTTGCCAAAACTATCAGTAGAAAACTCTGTGTGAAGATAGCCGACTGTCACAGAGCACGGAGTAAATGAGCTGTGTATAAAGCCCCAGATAACAACAACACGGCAGCTCTGAGCTAACAGTGCAATAGTATGCGTTCATTCATTCATTGGTCAGATAATGCCTTATTTAGAGGCTGTATTGTCTCTGCCCTGTTCTCTCCCGTTATATGGATATACGCCGATCTCCAGTGATCTAAATATCTTCCGAAGGACGCCGACTTTCACCAAACTGTTATCGGTGAGTAGATGAACGTATTTTATGCCAGAAATAAGGACCAGGTTTAAAAACACTAAACTTCCCCTTAAACTGTATTTTGTGCTCGTAAGTTTTAAGTACGGTGGACTTTACGTGTAGCTGAAACGTGTTTTTTTTTTTTAACAGTATGTTGATTAATGTGTTATTTGTCCATCTGTTCTCAGTGGCCTTATGGAGACATCTGTGGTATCGGTCCGGTAGGAAAAGGTCAGGGTACAGAATTCAGCCTCACGTTCCGCAAAGGGAGTGGGAAGAAGTCTGAAACGCTCAAATTCTCAACGGAGCACCGGACAGAGCTCCTCACAGAAGCCCTGGTAAGAAGAAACATGCACAGCTGTGTCACTGCCGTTGCTCAGTAATAGATCTCATGCACATGGTTCTCAAAAGATCTCAGATATGGTGATATTCACACTTTCTAGAAGTCTTATGGCTGCAGCTTTTGATGTAATTTCCCAGAATGCAGTAATTGCAAATGACTGATTTACTGTTGTTGTGGACTGCACATGGATCAGCGGGTAATTAGTTGTTGGGAGGAAATGGAGTCACTCAGATTAAGTAGCAAAGAATGGGTGTTTCTCCATCAAACTGTGTGTTAATATGCAAGCTTGGAACCTGTTTATGGTGTTTATGCTGGTAATCACGATGTCTTCATGTGCTTTTATTGACAGAGATTCAGAACAGAGTTTTCAGAGGGGAAGATAACTGGCAGGGTAAGTACTGCTGCCCGAAATATTTTTAATAAAGAGAGAAGGTGAAGACCCGGTTTGTGCCGACTGTCTCAACATTTGTGCCATAATGTTCACAGCGTTACAACTGCTACAAGCATCACTGGAGTGACACCCGGAAAGCTGTGAGTTTAGAGGTGACACCTGGAGGCATCGACCAGATCGACCCCCAAACCAACCGAGTGGTGTGCTCCTATGACTACCGAAATGTAGAGGGCTTCGTCGAGGTTTCTGATTACCAGGGAGGATTCTGCATCCTTTACGGTGGCTTCAGCAGGCTGGTGTGTTTGCATTATGCTTCTGTACTTAGTTTTAATGAGTTTCTTTACAAAATGTAGATATTCTTTGCCTTTTTTTTTCTTCTAATCTCTCATCGCATCTTTCTCCCAGCACCTGTTCGCCTCTGAGAACAGAGACGAAATAATCCGCAGTGCCATAGAACACGCAGGAAACTTTATTGGCATCACTCTTCGTCTGAGGAAGGAATCTCTGACCTTTGAGGATTTCGTAACAGACAGGTTGGGGAAGTACAGCTCGGACGAGAGCATCACTTCTCTGGCCGAGTTTGTGGTGCAGAAGGTCACCCCTCGACACCCGGTCAGAACACTCTGCCTGTCTTTCTCTGTGCTGTATGGTCATCAAAGTTGGGTGCAAAGATACACCAGGGCTTACTTATCAGATGCTGCTTCTTCTTGAAAATGTGCAACATGCAACTGTTTATTTTAGGTGTTAGTTTGCTTGTTTTTTTTGTCCTTTTGTCAGATTTTATAGGATAGGTGTAGATACAATGTAGATTGAAAGAGCAGATTAGGGAAAGCAGAGATTGTTACATACATACTTGTGTGTACCTTAGTAGCAAATTATGACCAAAAACTCATATAAATGTCCAATAGTTTAAAATGATGCCATGATGACTGGTTATATGCCAAATATGAGAAGTCGACTTCACTTAAAGGGATAGTTTTCCTCTTTTGACATGAAGCTGTATAACATCCCATATTAGCAATATCATTTATAAAATTTGACTTACCCCCTGCTGCGTCCTGTGAGCCGAGTTCCACCCTTGTTTTGGCGTTGACGAAGGTAGTCCGGCTAGTTGGATGGGGTTTAAAAAAATAAAGCGTTTTGCTTCTCAAAACAATATGCGTTCTAAAGAGTAATACATTTGTGTCACAAAATCGTTCTCCAGGAAAAAGTCAGACCTCACAATCGCTTGGCGCTATTTTCTCTCCCTTCGTATCACTGCGTGCTGCCGACAGCCGCGCCTGTTACGGTGTTCACTGCTCGGAAGCAGGGGACTGCTCCGTCTGCACTTCGGTCTGCAAGGTCTACACAGCAGGCAGTGATACAAAGGGAGAGAAAATAGCGCCAAGCGATTGTGAGGTCTGACTTTTTCCTGGAGAACGATTTTGTGATGCAAATGTATTACTCTTTTGAATGCATATTGTTCTGAGAAGCAAAACGCTTTATTTTTTAAACCCTAGCCAACTAGCCGGACTACCTTCATCAACGCCAAAGCGAGGCCGGAACTCGGCTCACAGGACGCAGCAGGGGGTAAGAAAATGTTCATAAATGATGTTGCTAATATGGGATGTCATACAGCTTCATGTCAAAAGAGGCGAACTATCCCTTTAAATCAGGGCTCTCAAACTGATCCGTGAAAGGGCCGGTGTGGCTGCAGGTTTCTGTTCCAACCCTGCAGCAGCACAGCTGACTTGTTCCATTCAATCAACTGAACTGTCTGCACTGAAGGTCTTAACCAGTTCAGTTGAAATCATAATGGTCTGAAAGAAGCTCTTCGTTATTCACTGCTTTAACTTAAGGTCAGAAGAGGAGATTGTCACCATATTTCACATTTGGTCTGAGACTGAATTGGTGACACTCATCTTTCAACACTGTGGTAGTTGACGAGCAGATATCGATGTCGTTGGCCTTTTAATGTAGCTTTTATTTACATTTATCTACAGCCATATGAGTTTAGAACTCTTCAGTTTTCTCATAAAACAAAGTGAATGGGTCTATGTGGCTTTTCAGAATACACTGTGACTCTGCCAGCTTCCAGGAGTGTGCACAGTATGTCCATGTTTCCCAGGGCACAACACAGACTGAATCAGTTTCAACTGTTGCAATGCAGTTTTTCCACTTTTGTGTTCTGTATTACGACCTTGGTGCTCTCCTTGTGTCTTCCAGGAGCCTGTGAAGCGTATTCTGGCCTTGACGGAGACCTGTCTAGTGGAGAGAGACCCAGCTTCATACAACATAGTCACCATTAAACCCTTTGGAGAAGTGAGTCATGACCTAAGCAACTTTTTAGGCCCTTGTCCTGTCCTGTGTAGTTGAACTCCTGAAGATGGAGATGGTATTGCATTGGACTGCCTGTCTGTTTCATTATGTATGAACTGCATCAGTGTGAGTTAAACAGCTGGGGTGTGAATACTCGACCCCGTTTCCGCCTGTTGTTTTTGTCACCATTGTGCTCTGTCTCCTGCCCCCTCAGGTATTTGCTCTCATCTGTGATGTAGACAACCCTCAGGTGTTTACAGTTGAATTCATCAGAGGTCAGATCAGAAAGTACTCCTCTACTGAAAGGTACTCATACATAATGCATTTTTTTGCTGCACAATGTTTTTGTTTCGATGTTTATTGGTACCTTTGGGCCCATTTATTTCCACTTTTTTTAGTACTTTTGATCATATTTACAGGATTACTTTGTTTGCAGGGATGTGCTTTGGCTGCATAGCCTTTACTCCATGATGCATGCATCATCTGCGCCCCATAACACTGATCACTGGCAGTGCGTTGAGCTGAGTTTCCTTCTATGTTCGTCTGCAGGGACTCCCTGTTAGCCAGCCTGCTCGATGGAGTCCGAGCATCAGGCAACAGGGATGTTTGCGTCAAGATGGCCCCCACACAGAGAGGGCAGAGATGGGGTTTGCTGAGTATGCCCGTGGATGAAGAGGTGGAGAGTTTGCATCTCAGATTCGTGGCAGCACCTCCTAGTGAGTCAAAGCCCTGAGATTCATAATTTTTATGCCGTGTGGTTAAGCAGGTTAAGGTGTACGGTTACAGTTCTCTGATCGGCTTTACCTGCCCACTGACATCTCTCATCAACTCCTCCCAGATATCTAGCATGTTAGATATTTGACTCACAAATCCCTCCTTTTAACTTGCACATTTTGCTTGGGACGAGAACATGAAAATTGGGCTGAAAATCTTGTTTGGAGTTGGCTCAACACAAATATTTATTTGTGATCTGTTGGCCCGATACGATTAAAAACATTCTGAACATTCTTTGTCACTACATATCTGGTGATGGTGGGAAATTACAGTCTGCACACACACGATCAGAAGCACGAATACTTTAACCTATTAAGTCTTTTTGCAACATAAAAGTGTGCCATGTGCACGGGAACCTTGTTATTACATGTTATTACATGTTAGTACAGGTTAGTACAGGTTGTTACATGTTGTTACATTGTTACGAACTGAAATGCACTCAGTATCTCCCTTAATGTGGACTATTACCCTCATTTTAGCCATCTTTTACTCTTCCTTCCTGCCCAACTGTACAGTATGAAGACTGTGTAAACAAGTGGTCCGCTTTTTCTTGTTAAATTGTTTCTTTTTTCCCCTCCCTGCTTTGCATAGATGGAAACTTTGGAGATGCAGTGTTCAGATTCAACGCGAACATATCCTACAGCGGGGTGCTGCACGCAGTGACTCAAGACGTGAGTGTGTTCGCTTTCTGGGGAAATTTGTGTGTCCATCTGTCTGAGCAGATCTGTACTACATTCTCACTGTGTTGTTTTTGTTTTTTTTCTTCAGGGCCTTTTCTCCGAGAACAAAGAGAAGCTCATCAACAACGCCATCCTGGCTCTTTTATCCCAGGAGGCCGAGCTGCCGGCTCTTAACGCCGAGCTGGAAAGCCATTTTCAGGCCATTCGACGCTTGGTGGCCTCCAAGGCCGGCTTCCAGGCTTTCACCCAGCTGCCTAAGTAAGACTGCAGCACATATGTCACTCAACCCACCTGCTTTTGTTTCTTGCTGAGCTGCTTGTAACAGGCATGCTCTGTCATTCCAAGGTCTGGTCAAGGGTCTGGACTCACAGATGCAGCGTAAATATGAATCCATACATCTCAGTCTGCTCCTTTGTCTGCCTGTATTTCGAATCCTTCTTGATCTTTCCTGAGTCCTTCCATAGCTGTCTATCAGCCCTCTCTTCTCTTATCTTTCCTCTACTTTCATCTCAGGCTTAAAGAGAGGGGAGGTTATGTCGCTTAACTTTTCCTCAGTTGAGCGCTCAGACTAAATTTATTATGGCTCTCTACTATTGGAATTTTATCCTCTTGTTTTTGTATCTTCCATTATTTCCTCTAGTCAGTCTGTTCTTTTCGTCTCTGTTTATCTGTCTTATTCAGGCTCCTGGCTGTCTTTCAGGGTCACTGAGATGTATGAGAGGAACTGTATTTACTGTGTATTTCTTGTTCTATGTAAAATCAAATGAGCCACAATTGGTTTTCCTGAAAAGATTCATTGCTAGTGTAGCTTGGTGTTCCTCCCATTAAAGCATACTGTGACGGTTGATTAGCAAAACAACAGCAAGCCACTTTTGAAGCAATGAATTTTTTGTCTATCCAACCCCAGACCTCCTTTTGATTTAGTGTTTTGTTTATTTTTTAGTTTTCTCAAAGCTAGGTTATTTTTCTGTGTGTATTTACAACTTCATGGCTGTTTGTGTGTTCCAGGTTCAGGGAAAAGTTGGGAGTGAAGACGGTAAAAGCTTTAAAAAGGAACAACAATGGTGTGACCCATGCTGCTATAGACATGCTCTGTGCCCTGATGTGTGTAAGTATCGCCTCGGTAATGAGATGCATGCAGACCCGCGGCGGCATGTGTGTGTAAACTCGGCTGAGAGTCTGTCTTTTGTTTCCAGCCGATGCACGATGATTATGACCTGCGGCAAGAGCAGCTGAACAAGGCCTCGCTTCTGTCCTCCAAGAAGTTTCTGGAAAACCTTCTTGAAAAGTTCATTACCAACGTGGTACGGGACTGAAAGCTTTTTTTAGCCTGGTTTTAAGCATGTCAGGAAACATAATATCTCTGTGATTTATTAAAAAAAAAGTCCAGTTTTTAATCTTGTTTCTCCTGGTGTCCTTGTTTTCCTAGGACCATGGAACGGGAGCTTTGGTCATCAGCTCCTTGTTGGACTTCTTAACGTTTGCCCTTTGCGCCCCCTATAGTGAAACCACTGAGGGGCAGCAGTTTGACATGCTGCTGGAGATGGTTGCCTCCAACGGTCGAACATTATTTAAACTGTTTCAGGTGGGAGAGGTTTGTTGAACAGGTTTAGCATGATGGGTTTGTACAGCAGGGGTATGCATTTTGAACCTTTTTGTCCTCGTCTCCAGCATCCCTCGATGGCCATAGTGAAGGGAGCTGGCCTGGTGATGAAAGCTATTATTGAGGTAAGTTGTTTCTCTGCCTGCAGAGCTACAGATCAGCAGTCTCACACTAACTGGATCGTCTCTTTCAGCTTGTCTTCTATCAGTTCCCAGAGTCAGAACCAGACATGGAGGAGCTGCATTCAGCTTCTATGCTCCACATGTCTGGAACAAACTCCCAGAAAGCCTCAGATCAGCTGAAACACTCAGTGTATTTAAGTCCAGGCTGAAGACACACTTATTTTCAGCTGCATTTGAATAAAGCTCCAAATCTGAAGCTTGAGTTTCAAAACTTAATCACATTTTAACTACTGATTTTATCTATTGTTCTTCTTTCTTTATTTTTTGTTTAAAATTTAAATCATGCTTTTTATTTCTACTGTTTTAATGTCTCTGTAAAGCACTTTGAATCGCCTTGTTGTTGAATTGTGCCGTACAAATAAACTTGCCTTGCCTAACTATGGTGATATTCAATCCAACTTTGTTTAAATTTAGGAGGGGGACAAAGAAATCGCCACCAAGATGCAAGAGCTGGCCTTGAGTGAAGGAGCTCTGCCGAGGCATCTGCACACATCTCTATTCATCATCAGTGCAGACCAGCGGATGCTTACCAACAGGTCCTGCTTAATGAATACCTTGTTTTTGTACTTGCATTTAACATGACAAACTTCTGCTGCTTATGTCTGATGTTTGTTCTTCCAGGCAACTGAGTCGTCACCTGGTGGGACTGTGGACCGCCGAGAACCCCGTGGCTATGAACCTCCTGAAGAGGATCCTGGTGAGGCTGAGTCCAGGCTTTTAAACATGCATTTGGTCCCTGTCCAACTGTCCTGCCAGGAGCTCTTAGTATAAAGATGGTGACACGGGAACTTCAGGATTCATGCCCATGCTTTCTCCTGGCAGGGAACTTACCTTGTTTAAGTCTCTTCCCAATTTAATTAGCCTCGTTCCTGTCTGTGCTTGCAGCCAACAGGCTTGTTGGCTTACTTAGACAGTCCTGACGCCGTTCCAGAGAAAGACGTGGACAGAATGCACATACGTGACAACTTGAAAATCGCCACGGTATCTGGGCAAACATCACAATTTTACATTTTCTGCAGAATAGAACAGACTCGGGGGAGAACTTTTGTCATTTCTTATCCTTCGTTTTCGTCCCTGCTTTCCTGCAGGACCAGCTAAACCGCAACAAGGTGCCTGAGTGGCAGCGGATTGCAGGCAAAGCAGCCAAAGAAGTGGAGAAGTTTGCCAAGGACAAAGCTGATGTAGTGCTGATGCACTGGAGGGATAAGATGGGCATTGCCCAGAAAGAGGTGAGGATTTATTTTCTTATGTACGGGGACTCGTTTGATAACTTTAATGTTAAGCTACTGCTGCTGACTCTTATCTGCCCAACTGCAGCGTGCACAGCCCAACGCTTTTCTCTTGCTGGTGTTATTTTGCATGGAAAGCAGTCAGTTGTAGCGCTGCCTGACCTGGGATTGACTGCACCAGTCATATCTGCGCTTTGTTGAGGTGCAGAATTGGAATTAAAATGATGTGAAAGTCAGTCGTCTCCGTTTCTTCCCCTTTGAAAACTCTGTTTGGATGCTTTGAAATTCAGCCGAAACACGCGTGGCATCATCTGAACGAGTAGTTCTCAGGGCGGTCTCTTCAATTTGATTCCCCTAAATTCTACTTTCTAACAAAACTATTCCTTCCTGACTTGATCAGCGTGGGCTTCTCCTGTTACTCCAGCTACACTTTTCAATTTGCTAAACACTTCAAATGACCTGCTTTCAGCATCGCCTAATCATATCCTCCCATTTGTCTTCATCATAAGCTGATTTGTTTGTTTTTGGTAAACATTAGATAATCCAACCGCTTTTTAATTCTAAACATATCTGTGATGGTTATCAGTCTCTTTTACATTCACAGTCAGTGACCTGTGACCCTTGTTGTGATTCATCTCTGTTTGATCTGAGGAACAATAATCTCTCTGTGTCTCTACCCCACCCTTCCCTTGTCTTGTCTGATTCTCTGCTGTCAAACAATGCAGCAGGACAGAAATAACCTGGTAAGTAAGACTAACTGATGGGATTTTTCTACCATGTAACAATCAATTTTTCATCCTCGTGTCACAGTCTCGGGTGTCTTTTGTCATTTATTTTTTTCATTCAGCCAGACTATCACTTAACAGCATC
Source organism: Odontesthes bonariensis (assembly GCF_027942865.1). NCBI lineage: Eukaryota > Metazoa > Chordata > Actinopteri > Atheriniformes > Atherinopsidae > Odontesthes > Odontesthes bonariensis. The sequence continues at coordinate 10,745,858 of NC_134525.1, forward strand.
TGCAAAATAGATGCAAAGATAAATCGGAACTGGATATTATTAACTTTCAAATACGGTTTAAAGTGTTTGAAAGTCAATAAATAATCATGTTGACAGGAATACGATCACGATAAGCAGATAAACCTCAGCAGAGCAGAGGTACCATAACTTTAAAATGACGTGGGAATTTTTCTGTATTGTTTTATTACACCACAAAATGTAAAACTACTGCTACGTCTGTTGTGTAACAACCAGGAGTGTTCTTTGGGAACAGAAGTAGTTGCTAGACAAATAAATCCTGTGCTTCTTATTTTCATTCTTTCATTTTCCAAACCTGCTACATGCTATTCGTAGTTGTAAGGGGGTTGGAGCTGGGTGATGAGCAGGGTGCACCCTGGACGGGTTGGAAGTCTTATCACAGGGCTACCACAAAGCCACTCGCATTCACCTCAGCAGTTATTTTAGAATCGCTGATTTTTGCATCATGGGAAGAAGCCAAATTACAAAGAGGGAACCTTACATGTGCACAATGAAAACGCAGCTTGAGATTTGAACAGCTGTGAGGTCACATTTGCTAACCACCATTCAGCTGTGCTTATTATTTTAAATGAGCCTTAAAAAAACTCCTATGAAGTAAAATGACCCAGCTACTATTACAGAAAACACTCACTTTTGGTCCTCCCATCTGGTTTTATGTGTTTTTTATGTGCTTTTAGGTGTGTGTCCCTTATTTTTTATTCTTTTTTTTTTTTTACTCTTCTCTCAGACTGTTTAGCTTAGTTTTCTCCAGCAAAGCCATCAGTTTGTCCATGTCTGGTGTCCTACTCGTGTCATCACCATCTTAAAGGGATAGTTCGCCTCTTTTGACAGGAAGCTGTATGACATCCCATACTAGCAATATTATTTATGAACATTTTCTTACCCTCTACTGCGTCCTGTGAGCCGAGTTCCAGCTGAGTTTTGGTGTTGACGAAGGTAGTTCGGCTAGTTGGCTGGGGTTTAAAAAATAAAGCGTTTTGCTTCTCAAAACAATATGCGTTCAAAAGAGTAATACATTTGCATCACAAAATCGTTCTCCAGGAAAAAGTCAGACCTGTACAATCGATGTAAATGTATTGAACTCGGCTCACAGGACGCAGCAGGGGGTAAGAAAATGTTCATAATTGATATTGCTAGTATGGGATGTCATACAGCTTCATGTCAAAAGAGGCGAACTATCCCTTTAACGTCAGAGCTCTCTTTAAGCTGAAAAGGGATAAAAATGTAATGATGTGAAAAATGACTGATAATAAACAAAAAGGGGGTTTGCTTTGTCGTTTGATTTCAGAATCCAAACTTAAAGCCTGTCATCCTGAGAAAGAGAAGGCAAAGAATAAAGATCGAATCAAACTGGGAGCTTTTCTATTATAGGTAAGAAATAGTTACATTCACCCCAAAGTTGTCTTGTGATGCAGACATTTCATATTTATAGAACAAAAAGTTAGTCTGATAGTTAAAGATCTCAGTGTCTGGTCAGTAAGACTCAAGCTTAAGGCTTACTTCACTGTCTGTCTTAGTTGATGTGAAACATTCATGGCTTCTGCTCCTGCGACGATACAAACCATCAATTTTCAGCTTTCCATTCTGCTTTCCTGTCCTACTTTTTAAAGATTCCAGCTCGACCACGCGCGCTCCAACCTCATCTGGAACCTTAAAACCAGAGAGGAGCTGCGGGACGCTCTGGAGGGGGAGATGCGCGCTTTCGGTGTGGACCGCGAACTCGGCAATGCCACGGTCATCTCCTGGAACCACCAGGAGTTCGAGGTTCGCTGCACTCATCGTAAAAATCGGTGGAATTACAGTCAAATTGCATGTAAACTGTGGAGTGCAACGCAAAAGCAGATGCCGTTCTAAAACCCACAGAAGGATGCCAGTTTAACGCTAATACAAATAAATGTTTGCAGGTGAAATACGAGTGCCTTTCAGACGAGATAAAGATCGGGGATTATTACCTGCGTCTGCTGCTGGAGGAGGATGAAAATGAAGAATCGAGTGGCATCAAGAGATCGTAAGGTTCCAACCCGGCTACAAAAATATTACTTTTCAGCAACGGTTCCATAAAAACACGATTGATCACCCTGCTTCTGTGTGCTTGTAGATACGAGTTCTTCAACGAGCTCTACCACCGCTTTTTGCTTACACCCAAAGTCATGATGAAGTGCCTGTGCCTGCAGGCGCTTGCGATAGTCTACGGCAAGTGCTTCGAGGAGATCGGCCCCTTCGCAGACACAAAATACATCGTGGGCATGCTGGACCGGGTATGTGCAGCCAAACTGTACCTGCAAGCGTTTACGGCGCTTTTATGTCTATCAATAAAGGCTCAAATCTACATCACATACCTTTTGGTTACAGTGTACAGACAAGCTGGAAAGGGACAGACTCATCCTCTTTCTCAACAAGCTCATTCTCAACAAGGTAAATTGTTAAAAAAAATAGATGCCTAAATGAATGATAAAGAGAGGGGCCTAACTTGTTCATTTTTGCAGAAAAATGTGAAAGACGTGATGGATTCAAATGGAGTCCGCATCTTGGTGGACCTGCTCACCATAGCCCACCTGCACACCAGCAGAGCGACTGTGCCACTTCAGGTATGAACTGTGGCCAGAAAGTAGAATTCTCCACTCGGCTCATCCCATATGTGAAAATCTTTGTTCTCCGTTTCCACAGAGCAACGTGCTGGAGGCATCACCGGACATGAAGAGAGAAAGTGAGAAGGAGTGGTACTTTGGTAATGCAGACAAGGAACGAAGAGGGCCTTTTAGTTTTGAGGAGGTAGGTCATTTTGGCCCAGTTTTTGGGATGCTAACAGGTCATTTTGGCCCAGTGTTTAACTGGGATTCATCCTGCTAACGGGTCATTTTGGCCCAGTTTTGGGGATTCATCCTGCTAACAGGTCATTTTGGCCCAGTTTTGGGGATTCATCCTGCTAACAGGTCATTTTTGCCCAGTTTTAACTGGGATTCATCCTGCTAACAGGTCATTTTGGCCCAGTTTTGGGGATTCATCCTGCTAACAGGTCATTTTGGCCCAGTTTTGGGGATTCATCCTGCTGACAGGTCATTTTGGCCCAGTTTTGGGGATTCATCCTGCTAACAGATCATTTTGGCCCAGTTTTGGGGATTCATCCTGCTAACAGGTCATTTTTGCCCACTTTCGGGGATTTTGGCCTGGTTTTTGAGATTCATCCTTTCCAACAGGAATGCTTTACTTTACCATTTTTCTGTTGCATCTTTGTCCAGATGCAGGAGTTTTGGAGCACAGGTGTCCTCACAGCAAAGACACGCTGCTGGGCACAGGGGATGGATGGTTGGCGCCCCCTACAGGCCATTCCCCAACTGAAGTGGTGCCTCCTGGCCTCCGGACAGGCAGTGATGAACGAGTCTGATCTGGCAACGCTGATCCTCAACATGCTAATCACCATGTGCTCGTACTACCCAAGCCGGTGGGGACTACTGGTTGTGTGTTTTGTTTTCCCATCTTGTGTTTTTTACAGTAATAATTTCATGAACCTGTCGGGTCGTTTTAAGGTTTGTTTGGAAGGACAAATCGGTGAACAATAATTATGATAACGCTCTTAATTTACTTTGTATCTAGGGACCCAGATAACGCCATTATCCGTCCTTTACCTAAGATCAAGAGGATGATCAGCGACAATGCCTGTCTCCCACACATTGTCCAGGTAAAGTTGTGCTATATAAGTCCTACTCGAGTAGATGGAGTGATAATATGAAGTGACATTCTGTGGTTTCCCATTGTCCACTCCAGCTGCTGTTGACGTTTGACCCCATCCTGGTGGAAAAGGTTGCTAATCTTATGTACCTAGTGATGCAGGACAACCCCAACCTGCAACGCCTCTATTTAACAGGAGTCTTCTTCTTCATCATGATGTACACAGGCTCCAACGTTCTTCCTGTTGCAAGGTAAAAGCATGTCATGGACCATACACGCTGTCTAACACATTCATCTACTTCTATGTTCTACACAAATGAAAGAAAAGATTGCTTATTAGTTCCATGTTAAAAGAAATATAAGAAATGAAAGGTCAGTGTTGTGTGTGCCGCGATATCTGACATTTCCTTCTTTTCTTTAGGTTCCTGAAGTACACTCATTTGAAACAAGCCTTCAAATCAGAAGAGGTGAAAATAACTTTTGGATGTGAAATCTTTTACCTTTTAATAAAAACAGATTAATTCCAATGAATGAAGTCGGCGTTCTTCTGAAAATGATCTGTCGTGCTTGTGTCCACAGTCCAAGGGGCAGGACATCGTGCAGCGTAGTGTTCTGGGACCAGTGTTGCCTGAGGCCATGGTGTGCTATCTGGAAAACTACGAGGCCGAGCGCTTCTCTGAGATATTCCTTGGGGAATTTGACACACCAGAGGCCATATGGAGCAGTGAGATGAGGTGTGAAGAGGCCTCTGTCTTGCCTGGCTCCTTCTTATTTAGATGGCTGTCTGGTTTATGTGAATGTCTTTGAACTCTCTGTTTCAGGCGGCTGATGATAGAGAAGATAGCAGCTCATGTTGCAGACTTCAGCCCCAGGCTGCAGAGCAACACACGAGCCCTTTACCAGTACTGCCCCATTCCTGTAATCAGCTTCCCTCAGCTGGACAACGAGCTCTTCTGCAACATCTACTACCTCAGACATCTGTGCGACACCATTCGCTTCCCCAACTGGCCCATTAGGGATGCTGTATGTGTTTTCTCACCTTACTTTTTTTTTAGTGTCCTGCTTCTGTTTTCTACCAAAGGGTTCATGAGGCACTACTCTGATTACTCCTGCAGGTGAAGCTACTGAAAGACACTCTTGAAGCTTGGAAAAGAGAGGTGGAGAAGAAGCCTCCTTCGATGTCTGTGGATGATGCGTATGAAGTCCTCAACCTGCCTAAAGGACAGGGCCAGTGAGTAAAAAAAAAAAACACGTTCTGCTTTTAAAATGATCATAGATGGTACACAACACATTGAGTTGATTTCCTGTGGCATTATGTCCCTTACTGTCATTGAAAGTTGTCTTTTTTTTTTTTGTCTTTAGGCATGAGGAAAGTAAAATTAGGAAAGCCTACTTCAGACTGGCACAGAAGTACCATCCTGACAAAAACCCAGAGGGAAGGGTGCGTGTGGTCACCATCACTGCAATATGCATAATAATAACTAGGGCTGGGCAACGATTAAAATATTTAATCTGATTAATCACGATTTATCGCATTTGTACGCAAAATCCAAAAATGAATTCAAAAGTAGTGTATAGCTTTTAGCATTTAGTTTTATTTTAAATGTGCTGCCATATGAATGAAAGTGCCATAACATTTGTTGTGCAAACACACTTTTAACATCAGCATTTTGATCTAGTTTTTATGTAGAAGCCTCACTCCACTGTCTGTTTCCTTGAATGACTTGCTGCTATCAGTTGTGTGTTTTGCCTTTAAGTGATATTTTAGACTGGAACTACTACGCTGAGAAGACGATTCAACTTGGCAGTGTTTACAGATGACGACTCTGCCGTCTGGAAGAACTTTAAAATGAAAATGGCCGAGTAAAAGTTCCGTACCCTTCTCCCATGTTTGGTGGATCCGCCGATTACTTTCTTTTCCTGTTCCACAGCAGACAGCAACAGACTTTTACAAAATAAAAGCCTGTGAGCAACAGACCTTTACAAAATTAAAGCCTGTGAGCAGCAGACTTTTACAATAATAAAATAAATAATAAAACGGGTGGTTTGTGGCGTAGTGGGTTGAGCAGGCGCCCCATGTACAAGAAGCTATGGTCCTCGCTGAAGCTGGCCCCGGTTCGAGTCCTGCATCGGACGGCCCTGTGCTGTGTGTTGTTCCCCGTCTCTCTGCTTCCTGTCTCTCTGATCTTTCCTATCCATTAAAGGCACAAAAGGCCCCCCCAAATTTTTTTTTTTAATTAAAAATAAATAAAATAAAACATGCGTTAATCCGATAATAACGAGTTAACTCGCCCAGCCCTAACAATAACTATTTAGAATGATTTTAGCAACTTGTTTTGTATTTCAGGACATGTTTGAGAGAGTTAACAAAGCCTACGAGTTCCTCTGCACAAAGTCTGCCCGAATAGTGGACGGCCCCGACCCAGAAAACATTATCCTCATCCTCAAAGCCCAGAGCATACTGTTCAACCGACACAAACAAGGTGTGTAGGTTGAAAAGATTGTTACAGTGAAAGTGAAGATGTGATGTGGGCTTTTTGTTGCTAATCATTGCTAATTGTTATGTTCCTCCACAGAACTGGAACCTTACAAATATGCCGGTTACCCCATGCTCATCAAAACCATCACGATGGAGACCGAGGACGAGCAGCTTTTCTCTAAAACATCGCCTCTCCTCCCGGCTGCTACTGACCTGGCCTTCCACACGGTGAACTGCTCGGCTCTTAACGCAGAGGAACTGCGCCGTGAGAACGGCATCGAGGTATTTACGACGCATTGAGCCCTTAAATATCAGCATCTGGGAATACTAACTGTGGGTAACCGAGTCTGTTCTGTTTCTTCAGATATTATTGGAGGCTCTCTCTCGTTGTGTTGCTGTGTTAACGGCATCCAGCAAGCTTGATGACATGGCTGTACAGGTAGAATGATCAGAACATGCTTTTGTTTGTTTTTTGGTATTTGCAAAGATTTCTTCAACTCTTACTCCACCCACAGGTGTGCGGGCACATCTGTAGGTGCTACAGTGTGGCAGCACAGTTTGAAGAATGCAGGGAGAAGATCATTGAACTGCCCAACATCATCCGGGACCTCTGTCACATCTTGTTCTACGGAAAGGTTTGGATCTGTGTTCTGATCAGATATGAACGTGTCCCATTGACATTTTCACACTCATTGGGGTCACATGGCTCTGAAAGGATCAGATTATTGTCTAAATTACAATAAGAATGAGTTGAGCAAGGGTAATTCTCCTTGGATATATGGCGCTGAACGAATCGGATCAGAGGCACAAAGCGTGTCATACCCCGGTATGATAGGTGGCGCTGTACCCATTCCAACTATTGCTAATAGAGCCACTTCCTGTTGACCTCTTCAACACCAACAACAACAAACACAAACTCAGGTATTGGAGAAAGATGGAGAACGCAGAGCAAGATGAAGCTACGTCCCTCTACATTTGGTCTGTGATGAGCTGCTTGTTGCACAAACGAGATGCACAACGGAGCATTCTCCATCGCGTTGTTTGTTTCTTTCAGACGGCGACAACAACAGTAATATCGTCTCCTTTGACTTCGGGGTCACGATCCCGGGAAAAAATCTCGAGCATGCGCAGAACGCAAAGTCTAATTCACTGTCTACAAGCAGGTTTACTTTTACTTTCAACCGAGTTATCTCGGGGTCTTAATCCGATCCAATTTCTTGTCAGATTAAGGTGTCTACATGCAGTTTTATTAATCTGTAATTTAGCCAATAATCCGATCCTTTCAGTGCCATGTAACCCCACTGACTGATGACTTGTCTGTTAATGCTTGCTGTCATCAGAGGCTGTTATCTTACATCAGTGTTAATTGCTTAACAAATAACTGCTAGCCATCTTTTTCTTCTGCCTCTAATAGTTTTAGATCAGTGATTTTGGCCCCTTTAAGAGCCACCCGCTGCTCACCAAATGATCAGGAAATACAGATGGAATCCAGCTGTTTAGGTGCTGAAGAGAATCAGTTTTCAAATAATTAGTTTTATTAATGTGTTATAATGAGAAAGACGAGCTTAAATGGAAGTGTTTCATAGGAATTGTGTTGCCCAACAGTGATCCATTCTTTCTCCACCTTGCCTCCTCTCAGGGTCTCCCAAAGACTGCTGCACTGGCAGTTCAGTGCGTCAGCTCCTTCGCGGTGGATTTCTTCCTGCAAACCCATCTGTATCACGCTGGTGTGCTCTGGCACCTTCTGGTCCACCTCTTCAACTACGACTACACCCTGGAGGAGAGTGGAGTGCAGGCTAACCAGGACACAAACCAGCAGGAGGTTGCCAACAGCTTGGCCAAGCTCAGCCTGGTGGCACTCAGTCGTCTGGGAGGCTACGCTCAGACGCCACACTCCCCGGATGGCAACAACCCTGTTTCAGAGACCAACGGCATAGAGGGAACCCCTCCAGAGAACCCCACCATCCGTAAGAGCTTAGCATCCATGCTCACACCGTACATCTCAAAGAAGCTGGGGACAGGATCTCCTGCTGAGGTCAGTCGAACGGGGGGTCGAGCAGAGTTGGGTTCGTGCTGCATGTCACGGATCATCAGAGGATATAATTAGATTCTCCTTGTGCTGCTTTCAGGTTTTGAAGCTGCTGAATAGTAACTCTGAGAATCCCTACCTGATCTGGAACAACGGAACACGAGCCGAGCTGTTGGAGTTCCTGGAGGGTCAACAGGAGGGAAACATCAAGAGGGTCAGCAAGACTCGCAGCCGTTCAGATTTAGGTGACGGAGTGACGTGCATGCGCGATTACTCACGTAGCCGCGTTGTTTCTTTCAACAGGGAGAAAATGACAAGAGCTTCGGTGCAGAGTTTCTGTTCAGTGATCACAGCAAAGAGCTCATCGTGGGGGAAATATTTGTCCGGGTGTACAACGAGCAACCTTCTTTCCCGCTGGAGGTGAGTGTTCCAGCTCCGCTTAGTCGTGTTGTTGTTTGGCGTTACAGAGGCAGAGGTTTCCAGGCAGATAACACGAATCTCCATTCTTAAACCTCATCTTTAAAAAGACCCTTAAACAGTGGTTGAAAGCAACCCAGACCTGCTCTCATGGGTATCCCTCCCTCTTTTCCATTTTGTGTATGAACTCTTAACTTTGATGTGAATTAGTGTTTTTTTTATTTTATTTTTTTTTATGTCAGATTTCTGCATGTTATATCCATTTGTCATGGTGTATTGTCCGTATGTTGTTTTTTTTTTTATGATACCTGCCTTAGGACAACGGATGAAATTTAGCAACTGTGCTAACTCTGGCATATTTACATTGATGCTCTGCTGATATGTTGATTAATCTAAATAAATAAAAAAATAAAAAATCGCTGTTAATGTCAGAAGTGTATGTAAATCTCTCTACCGTCTCTCTGTTTAGTTCCCCAAAGCCTTTGCTGCCAGCCTGCTGGACTACGTCGGCTCGCAGGCTCAGTACCTCCACACTCTGCTGGCTATGAGTCAGAGCAACAAGGTGGAGTCCCAGCAGCACGCCGAGAGGCTACGTTTCGCTGAGATGGCTTTGGAGGCTCTGCGTAATGTCATCAAGAACAACCCTGGTGAGAAGGAACACCGATGAATGCTGAGTTGTATTTAGTAGCTTTAAAGCTTCTTTTCTGAGCTGCTCTCTGCTTTCAACCACAGGCTCAGAATCTGAGTGCATTGGCCATTTCAAGCTGCTCTTCTCTTTGTTGCGGGTGCATGGAGCCGGCAGAGTGCAGCAGCTGGTTTTGGAGGTAGAGTCGATTAAATCTGGGTCCGGACTTTTATATCTTGTGTGGATCCCTGTGAGGCCTCATCGTAATCGCATCGGTTTCTCCTGCAGGTTGTGAATACGGTGACGTCAAACCAAGAATGCGTGAGCAACATCGCCGAGTCCCTGGTGTTGTCCAACCTTTTGTTGCTGATGCACTCACTTCCCTCCAGTAAGCAGCTGTAATAGCGATCATTCTGTGTGGGATTCTTTCTCTGCTTTCATTGTTGAGCAGTGACCTTAAATTCATGTTCTTGCATCTTTAGGCAGGCAGTTGGTGCTGGAAACCCTCTATGCACTGACTTCAAACACAAAGATAGTCAAAGAGGCTATGGCCAAAGGTCGGTGAACTTGTACTTTTTTACATGTATATATATTTATATGTGTGTGATTTTTGCCTGCATAATGTTTCCGTTTATCTATGTCTCACAGGTGCTCTGATCTACTTGCTGGACCTCTTCTGTAACTGCACACACCCCCAGGTTCGCACTCAGACTGCGGAGCTCTTCTCTAAGATGACCTCAGACAAACTGGTTGGACCAAAGGTCAGCCTGGACTGATATGTTGTATAAACACTTGAAAAATCATCATCATATCTGCGAATAACTCACATTTTGTGTCTCTTGCTCTCTGCCAGGTACGTCTCACACTCGTGCGCTTCCTTCCGGGTGTTTTCATGGATGCGATGCGAGACAACGCCGAGGCGGCCGTTCACATATTTGAAGGAACGCACGAAAACCCCGAGCTCATCTGGAACGACAACTCAAGGGAGAAAGTGTCCACCACCGTCCGGGAGATGATGCTTGAGTATGTTTGATTTGTGGTGTAAGCAGCCGTTACCAGAACTGTCTCAGAGGGTGATGTCGATGCTTTTCTATGTCTCTGCAGACACTTTAAGCAGCAGAAGGACAATCCTGATGTGAACTGGAAGGTAAGTGTTAATCAGTTTGTCCGTATGTTTTGTGGCTCGGTGTGAAAATCAACTTTTTTGCGTTTGTGTTCAGTTGCCGGATGATTTCACGGTGGCTTATGGAGCGGGTCAGGGGGAGCTTGAGGTCGGTGGAGTCTTCTTGCGCATCTTTATTGCTCAGCCTGGGTGGGTGCTACGCAAGCCTCGAGAGTTCCTGGTGTCCCTCCTGGAAACCCTGACCGAGCTGCTGGAAAAGAACAACCCCAACGTGAGCAGATGTGCTATATGGAAACTAAAAAAAACTAATTATTTTTGCCTTTCTTTTTTTTTTTGTTTAATATTTTTATTGGGAAGTAAGGCACATTGGAATAGAAATCAATGTCACATTTACATTGAGCATTGTATCACCACTGTCAGTTTGAGCAAACATATTGATACAGTCAAAATAATGTGCATCTTGATGAGTTAACAAGAAAAAAGCATACAGTCTACCTCCTCTAGTGTTTTTGGTTGTTTCTTTTTCACAACAATTCCAGAACAATACACAATTGTAGGGGGCTACTTAACTAACAGTTAATGACATCTATATATAGCAATTGAATAAATATAATAAGTGTAATATGTACATGTGTGTGTAAGCTCTTTTTGCCTTTCTAACTGGCATCTGTGGTTTCCTGCAGGGCGAGGCCCTGGAGACGGTTACCACGGCGGCAGTTTGCCTCTTCAGCACCCAGAGCCAGCTGGCTGACCAGGTTCCTCCTCTGGGCCACCTGCCTCGCGTCCTGGCAGCACTCAACCACAAGAACAACGCCGTGCCCAAGAGCTCCATCCGCCTCATCCACGTCCTGTCGGACAACGAGGTAAGCGTTCCGTGTCTGAGCTGACACTAGATCACAGAAAGCCCAACAGGGGCTTAAACTTCCCCCTCTCTTTGCGACATAAGACAGTGCTGAAGCTGCGTTGTTTTGCACAGCTGTGTGTTCGCTCCATGGCTTCTCTGGAGACGATCGGCCCTCTGATGGCTGGAATGAAGGTTCGGGCAGACATGGCCGGCCTGGCGTGTGAAGCTCTCAACCGCATGTTCCAAAAGGAGCAGACGGAACTAGTTGCTCAGGTGAGTTCTCAGTTTTGTTGCTTTATCTTCACCACGTTCAACGCGGCCTTAACGAAACGTCTCATAACTGATTAACAGGCTCTCAAAGTGGAGCTTGTTCCATACCTCCTGAAATTACTGGAAGGAATTGGCCTGGAGACGTTAGATAACCCTGCAGCTACCAAGGCCCAGATAGTGAAAGCCCTCAAATCCATGACTCGCAGTCTACAGTTTGGAGAGCAGGTATGAGTTAGTAGTTTAACTAATGCAGTGACATCACAGTGATGGATGTGACTTAAAGCCCTTTGCTTTGTAGGTGAATGAAATTCTTGCGAGGTCCTCGGTGTGGAGTGCCTTCAAAGACCAGAAACATGATCTCTTCATCTCAGAGTCCCAGACTGCAGGCTACCTGACAGGTAACGGGTTTATTAGAATGTTTATCAACAGCAAAATATTTCTTTGATTACTTTAAAGGTAGGTCTTGATTCTCTTACTCTCTCTGATCTATGAAGTATTCTCAATGCTTTGCTTTTCCCTAAAAAAACAAAACCAAACACCTGGCTGTTTCTTCACTTGTCCTGAAACCCAGCAACCCTTCCGTCTGTCCACGTCTTTTAACCACCTGGCTCTACCTCTCCCTTCCTCTCTGTCCTCCGCATTTCCTCCTCAGGGGTTTCCACTCCTTCTCTCCTGGCCTCCAGCAGCCCACTGCGAGGTGGGCTTTAGACTCCAGAGCTCGGCCCTCACAGCCCTCCTCTCTCTTGCTCTGATGCAGGTAGACTCGTACCTGACTACTACTACCATCCTCTCCCTCTTTACCTTCATCCCTTTTCCACTCTCATCTTTTCACCTCACAGTACTAAAGATGTCATTTCATCCTCACTAATTCATCTGCTCCATCCTTAAGGTTTATGTGTATACACTGTATATATCATAATCTGAGTTAAAGGGATAATCCGGAGTGAAATGCACTTTAGATCAATTTACGGGATGTTGGGAGTACATACGTTGAGTTGACATCAAAATCATGTCATTTGGATGTGTTTTGAGAATTTCGATTTGACCGTTTTTAGCCAAAAGTCGTTAGCCTGGAAGTGATGAGGGCATCGAGTATCGCCGCTACAAAACGCTATTTTTATACCTCTTCTACAGCTCCAAACAACATAACACTTATGTGGTAGTGAGTAGAGGGTCCCTAAAGCCAAACCGAAGTGTCCCGAGGTCTTCGTGTGGTCGGATATAGAGTCCAGAATGAATTTAATCAAGCCAGTACCTTTCCGGAAATGTGTCTGCTGCAGCTGCCGCTACAGACCGTGGTGAAGTTGGTTTGATATTGGTTTGAAAAAAAAGACACCTTATTTCCTTATTGTGAATATCTGTCGAATATCCAATATCAAACCAACTTCACCACGGTCTGTAGCGGCAGCTGCAGCAGACACATTTCCGGAAAGATACTGGCTTGATTAAATTCATTCTGGACTCTATATCCGACCACACGAAGACCTCGGGACACTTCGGTTTGGCTTTAGGGACCCTCTACTCACTACCACGTAAGTGTTATGTTGTTTGGAGCTGTAGAAGAGGTATAAAAATAGCGTTTTGTAGCGGCGATACCATATGCCCTCATCACTTCCAGGCTAACGACTTTTGGCTAAAAACGGTCAAATCGAAATTCTCAAAACACATCCGAATGATATGATTTTGATGTCAACTCAACGTATGTACTCCCAACATCCCGTAAATTGATCTAAAGTGCATTTTACTCCGGATTATCCCTTTTAAGATGTATGTGTATACACTGTATATATCATAATCTGAGTTAAGGTGTCCTTAGGAAGGACCAAATTGCATCACAAATCAATCAGAAAAAGATGCTAAAAACAGAAAATATCCAGATTGATCAACTGCAAAGTAAGTTCAGGATAGCCAAGCTTTCTTAGTGCTAACTGGACCAACAAACCCCAGTCGGATACAGTCGGTATCACCATGGTGGTAACATACTTTCTGTCTTTTTTAACTCATCTTTACTCACTCAGGCCTGGTCCATGCTTACAGAAAAGGAGCATTCGATGCGTCCTTTTAATGCTTGCACACCGCCTCTTCAGTCGAGTGAAGAGAGCACATAATCTGCCACCAAGGAGTTTATATGCTCAAGTTACCATTAAGACAAATTCTGGCTTAACGCCTAAAACTCCTGGCTGACTCATCTTGCCTTGAAGCCCTGTGTTTTAGTGGTTCTCCCCACAGAACTGAATACAACTATTGACCCTCATACTCCATGTACAACCCCTCATACAAAAGCATCCAAAGTTAGAATCCTGCAGCCATCACCCCTTCATAAACCACAGTCAGTAGTTTCTGGGTGTGTCCACACAGTGTTTTTACAGTGGGAGCGAAATGCTCGCCAACGTTTTGGCTGAGCTTCTCCGGTACAGTTTAGGATGGACAAACGCAGGCAGAAGTACTTCTTTTCCATTGTTTATGTTGCCTGGATGATGACTTCTACTTGTATGATGAAAAAAAGAATGAATATAATTATAATAATATATTATATATATTATAATATATATTTTTAATATCATATAATCTAATAATGAATATAATATAATATAAAAAAATAATGAATATTTCAGAAAAGTGCCAAACTACACTTTGTGGACACTCGGCTCCAGTTAAGTGCATCATTGCAGTTCACAAGTCGCACTCGAGCTACCTTTAGGTCGCACCTGGGCCGTAACTTGCCGTTCTCCTCCCTTCTTATAGGTCCAGGAGTGGCAGGTTACCTTACAGCAGGAACTGGCACCACTGTTATGCCCAGCGTCCCACCCCCTGTGGACAATGACATTGGAGACCAAGGCTGAAGGACCCACGCACGGTCGCGCTCAGGCACCCAGGCTGCCCTGCAGTTTCACGTCTGCGGCTCAGAGAGAACCTGTTCAGCTCCCCAGAGGAGGGGATGGAGAAGGAAGACAACCGGGGAGAGCGAGCCGTCACCGAATTTCACCAAAATCTCAGCCCCAGCCCCTCTTTACAAAGGACACTCAAGTCTTCAAAAACACTTTGTTTTAATGGATGACCACATTTGTTTTGTTCCTGTTCCACTTTTGTTTCTTCCAATGACAGAAAAAAAAAAAGTTTACTTTTTGTATGAATATATTTTTTACTTTAGATTTTTCTTCTTTTCTTTCTGATGAGAAAGACGCGGGAAGGCCAAGGCTCGTCATTGGGAAGTCGTTTCTTCCCTCCTCATCCCGTTCCCTCGATCCCTAACCGTCTGTTCTGAAACCCACGACTCACCTGAGGGTGTTTTTTGCCACATTTGTGCACTGGACCTGTCCTCTTTAGTAAATGTAATTTCCGAATCTTTGTAACGGATTCTAACATCGAAAAGGAAAGAAAAGTTACCCAGGAGATGATGAAATGTATTGTTTCTCTGTCCCATTTCTTCACAAAATGATGTGACTGTGACCCTCAGAAGGAAGCTGAGCTGTCTGGTTCTGTCAGGTCATGACACAGATCTCCTCTCCTAATGTCCAGCCTTTTATTCCTCTGATCTTCTTCATACTACATTCTGCTCTTTGAAGGCTACTCTTCTTGCCTGCCTCGTTTTTTTTTTTTAAGTAATTCTCTTCCCCAGAATGCAAAAAGCACTAGAATATTTATGAGTGAAAAATAACCACAGGAAATGAGCTTCTGCTGACATGACGAATGACTTTGATTATGAATCTATGTGAAAGACTAGTGCAATTTGTGAAATGTAATATTACGTATATAAACTTTCTATATTGAATGTACATTTAAAAAAAGAATCAGTCACACTTGTACATAAAATTTTAAGAATAAAAGGGAACCCACAATGTTTTTCTTTTGTATTTAGATTTGTATTTGTCAAACTATCCGCGTTCCTCTCTCATATTGAGACGTAGGTATCCGAGTTCTGTATTTACTAAATAACAAAACTGATACGTTTATTTTCTAAGAGGGAAGTAATCGCATATTAGCCAATACAAGTCATGGCCTGCTGATCATATTGTTTCTGCGTGGGTGCCATAAAGAAGCTTTTTCTGGAAAATTCCTAGTTTGACCACGTTTGGGACAACAAATAAATCACTTTCATCTACATGTGTTAGAAATGATATAAATTCAGGGTTCAGTGAATAATCACCCAAACTACTGAAAATTTAATTTATTATTTCTTTATCCCAGCATCGTCGCCTCACAGCAAGAAGGTTCCAAGTTCGATTCCCGGCTGGCGCCTTTCTGTGTGGAGGTTGCACGTTCTCTCCGTGTATGAGTGGCTTCTCTCCGGGTAGTCCCACCATCCAAAAGCATGCATGTTAGGTTAATTGGTGACTCTAAATTGTCCCTAGGAGTGAGTGTGAGTGAATGTGAGTGTGTGTGTGACCCCTAGGGGTCTCAAAATTGAAGCAAAATTACTGAAATTTAACGTTTTAACGCAGCTTTTTAGGGAAGATTAATGTGCGTACGTTCTATATGTTCTATAAATACCTTATACAGTGAAATTACTGCAATGATATGACTATTATGAGGCAAGAGTGTAAACAAATGGCACACACATGAATACATTCGGTTCACTGATTCCACCCGTTAGCTCGCGCTGTCTTATTATCACGCTGACCAATGGCAGCTTTGCAGACTTATCTCAGCCAAATTAATAAGGCAAAGCAAGTTTATCTGTGCAGAACAATTCATCAACAAGGTGATTCAGAGTGCTTTACAGATACATTAAAACAGTAGAAATAAAAAGCACGATTTAAATTTTAAACAAAAAAGAAAGAAATAAGAACAATAGATAAAATCAGATATAATCAGAAGTTAAAATGTGATTAAGTTTTGAAACTCAAGCTTCAGATTTGGAGCTTTATTCAAATGCAGCTGAAAATAGGTGTGTCTTCAACCTGGACTTAAATACACTGAGTGTTTCAGCTGATCTGAGGCTTTCTGGGAGTTTGTTCAAGACATGTGGAGCATAGAAGCTGAATGCAGCTCCTCCATGTCTGGTTCTGACTCTGGGAACTGATAGAAGACCGGATCCAGATGAGCTGAGGGGTCTGGAAGGTTCATACTGGGTCAGGAGGTCACTGATGTATTCTGGTCCTGGACCATTCAGAGCTTTATAGACCTTAACACATGGAAAATAAGAAAGCAATATCATACAAGTATAGCTGTAAAACCTCTTCCTCCACTGTGTTTTTTTAGATCAGAGTTGAAGTCTTTTGTTACTGATCATCATCATCATCATCATCAACTTTATTATATAGCCTTTTAACACAGCTGTGGCTGAAACAAAATGCTGTACAACACAAAATAAAAGAAGGCTTACAACACAAAAACAATGTAAAAACAACAACAATATTAAAATAATAACAACAATAAAACAACACTAGAAACAGAGTCTCATGCTGGGTTAAAAGCCAGGGAATAAAAATGGGTCTTGAGACGGGTTTTAAAAATGGGCAGTGAAGGGGCCTGTCTAATGTGAAACGGGAGGTCGTTCCAAAGTTTCGGACCGGCAACAGAAAAGGCTCTGTCTCCTCTGAGCTTCCGTTTGGCCCTCGGTACCTCCAGGTATATCACCGTGGAGGTCAAACAGAGTTTCACTGCATCTGAACGCTGTCTCCTCAGTCCATCTCTGCTCCGCTGTGCAGGTGTGTTGCCTCCAGAAACCTGAGCCTGCTGCAGCAGCGGAGTTGGCCTTTCCTTACATTAAGTCTTAGATTAATTGGCCCAGGCGCGATCTGACGGCCAACAAGGATTTGCATTGGGAAAAAAGAACAATCTGACGATTTGAATATTAATTCAAATTGTGGGCGTACTCAGTAGCGCCTTTTGAATTAGATTACATGGTGTAAATTGTACTCAAGTATGAGTAAAATTACACACTTGAAAAAAATACTCATAAAAGTACAAGTACCCAAAAATCTACCTAATTACAGTAACGGGAGTATTTGTAATTCATTACTTCCACCCCTGAGATTTAGTAATCATTCACGTTTGTGTGGATTTAAGTGGATTTGAATGTCTATTTCTGCACTGTAGACTGCGTGGTTTCTCCACAGTGATAATAAGTAAAGTCTGCTGTGTGAAAAGATATTTGAGATATGACTTTGAGGTAGATTAAACCAATGTTAATTATTTTCCATTCAATTTAAATACAAAAGTAGAATCCTGACTTGATTAATTATGGAAAAGTAGGAAAGTATGGTATTTACTGGTTTTATGAAATAGTTAGAATATACCTTTATGGTTTTTTTCTGATAATATTTCCAACCTAATGTGTACATGTTTAATTGAGATGTGCGTGCGATGGAACTTTTGAACATGCAGTCCGAATCCTCTCGGACAGATTAATGGGTAACACCGGAAATTGCGTCAATGGCGCGAACCATAGAAATAGAGAGTAGAATCAGGAGTCTTCAACACAAATCAGCTTTACAAACTTAGCCAAGCAAGTACACGGGGGACAAAATGGTCTACTGATACGATCAAAAAAGGTCTACAATTAAAGTTTGCATGTGAAGCTACACATGCACTTGTCTTCATGCTTGCCGGAGTGACTACACGATGGAAACAAACAGTTGGATATCACTTCACCAGCAATTCAGTGGATGGCACAAAACTAAAGCCTCTTGTACTTGAGATACTGAAGAAGGCCAAAGACATTGGGCTACATGTGACAGCAATAACATCAGACATGGGTGCTTCAAATCGTGCACTTTGGCTAAGTTTTGGCATTGTTTGCTCTAAATTCAGTAGGACTGTAAACAAAGGGCAGATTTCTGCATTTCATTGCTGATGTTCCCCATATCATCAAAAATATGAAAGCGGCACTTGTCAATGGAAATGACATCATTTTAGGGAAGGAGGTTGTTGAGAAGTTTAATTTAACATCAAACACAGTCACTGTCAAGCATGTCAAAATGCTCCACGATTTTCAGCAAGATAAAGACCTGAAGCTTGCCCCAAAACTGAAGGAACACACAAATATAAATTGCCAACACAAATGGCTGCTAGGTAGCTCCCTAACAGTTCCTAAATATAAAATAGTCATGCCAATTCTTAAACTGTCATGTGTTTGGGGCGGAACAAAAAATTAAACTTTGATCACTTTTATTTATCCCAAATGGAATTATTTTGTTGCAGCATTTCTCTTTTTGCAAACAATCATCATAAACTTTCATAGTGAAGAGTTAGAGTAATTGGTGTTGGCAGGAAGGACCTCCAGGATCCTCTCTGTAAAGCTCAGTAGTTAATTGCCTTCTCTTGATTTGTGGGTTAAGGTTAAGGCTGATACTGTTGCTAGGCAACTTTCAAGGAACCCTTGACCCCGCCCCGTTTCTAGTAACTCCACCCCCACAGCCAATCAGCTGTCTGTCACTTGAGACTTCAAAGATGACATCATTGTCCTTTATGACATCATAATGACATCACCATTCCAGAGTATATACCTCTGGCAGTACAAATATAGAAGTTCTAATCTGATATCAAAGCACAGAATACATTTAAAGCAAAAACACAATTTGTTACTGTCTCAGACACACAGATTTGTTTTTAAAAATGGAGAAAGTAATGAAACCCAAACTGACACGCTGGCAGACAGTGAAAAATGTGGATGAATATTTAGGCAAGCTTACTGCGGACGCATTAGAAATGAAAAAACAGCAAAACACATATAATGCTGCAATTCAATGTGGAAGAAAATTTACCCACGCCCTCCACGTGGCAACAGTCCAACAGGCCAATGAAGACTTAGCTGAGATGAAAAGAGAGAGAGAAAGAGTGCACAGAGAGTTCGACATTAAAGCCAAAGAAGAAATGCTTCTAAATCTGGCTAAAACCGAACAGCAGCAGCTGGAGATGGTTCGGCTGCAAAGATTTAAAAAATGTGCTAACGTTCAAGAACAGTTTGAACAAATCAGACAAAGGAAGGAAATGGCTGACAAGAAGAAACAAGAGGAGAAGAGAGAAGATGAGAGACAAAAGTTTCTTTACCAAGAATATCTAGAAGAAAATAAGAAGCGAGACATCATCAAGGCTAATGAAAAGAAAAGGGAATTAATGCGGCTACATCAGGACATTTCAGATCATCAGCTCACGAAAGAAATGGAGTTGAGAAAACAAAAGGCTGAGGATGAACACAGAGAACGTGTTGATAGGGAAATAGAAGAACAGGCCAAGAAAAGGCCAAAAGGGGCGCATGAAATTATCAAACAGCGACAGGTTCGTACAGAAATAGTGTCGCGCAAATTAGAGGCCATTAAGAAAGAGCAAGCTGCCATCGAAGATGTAAGAAAACAGAAACTCGAGCTCGAGATCAGATCTTACGATGCTAAAAAGGAGAAGCAGCAGAAAGAGAAGGTGACAAAACGAGCTGCAGACCTAAAAGAAATCATAAGTTACAGAAAAGTTCAGGCAAAAAGGAAAGAGGAGAAGAAGGCTGAAGACAAAAGGAGAGAGAACGAATGGATTGAGGCCCAAGTGATTGACGACTCCCAAGAAGAGGAGAAGGCTCAGAAAAAACGGAGAACCAACGCTGAATACATTAAATACAATGAGGCGTTGGAAGCACAAAAACGTGCCTCAGCTGACCAGATTAGGAAGAATGAAAAATACTCTGCTTTGAAGGCCGCAAGAGAGGCTGATAACATGCAACAACAACAGCAAAAGATTCAAAACGATATTCTGTTAGCTACAGGCCTCAAGAAGGAGGAAGTAAAACTGCTTTTAGGAAAAAGCACAGGAGGACCTGGTTTTCTTATAGATAAGATGGATGACGGTTACAACTGTTCCATAACTAATGAACCTTTGCCCAGAATGTCAACGAACAAGACTAAGTTAATAAAACATTGTCAGGAGCGTAGCAGCCTGCTTCCAAGGCGGAACAAGGAGAGTGTCGAACTGCCTGCCAATACACCCAGACCCTGTCAGGAGCGTAGCAGCCTGCTTCCAAGGCGGAACAAGGAAAGTGTCGAACTGCCTGCCAATACACCCAGACCCTGTCAGGAGCGTAGCAGCCTGCTTCCAAGGCGGAACAAGGAGAGTGTCGAACTGCCTGCCAATACACCCAGACCCTGTCAGGAGCGAAGCAGCCTGCTTCCAAGGCGGAACAAGGAAAGTGTCGAACTGCCTGCCATTACACCCAGACCCTGTCAGGAGCGTAGCAGCCTGCTTCCAAGGCGGAACAAGGAAAGTGTCGAACTGCCTGCCATTACACCCAGACCCTGTCAGGAGCGAAGCAGCCTGCTTCCAAGGCGGAACAAGGAAAGAGTCGAACTGCCTGCCATTACACCCAGACCCTGTCAGGAGCGTAGCAGCCTGCTTCCAAGGCGGAACAAGGAGAGTGTCGAACTGCCTGCCATTACACCCAGACCCTGTCAGGAGCGTAGCAGCCTGCTTCCAAGGCGGAACAAGGAAAGAGTCGAACTGCCTGCCATTACACCCAGACCCTGTCAGGAGCGAAGCAGCCTGCTTCCAAGGCGGAACAAGGAAAGAGTCGAACTGCCTGCCATTACACCCAGACCCTGTCAGGAGCGAAGCAGCCTGCTTCCAAGGCGGAACAAGGAAAGAGTCGAACTGCCTGCCATTACTCGCAGACCCTATCAGGAGCGCAACAAGCTGCTAAATGCTTACTTCCTAGCACCTGCTCACATGCACAGACCCCAATGGAAAGTCTGATGACAAGATCATTAGAAAATTTAAACAGTGAGTAACCTGGGGGGGTCGGTGGCGTAGTGGGTTAAGCAGCCGCCCCATGTACAGAGGCTACAGTCCTCACTACAGCTAGCTGGCCCCGGTTCAACTCCCGCACAGTGGCCCTGTGCTGCGTGTCTTTCCCATCTCTCTGCCCCCTGCTTCCTGTTTCTGTCAAACTGTCCTAACATTAAAAGCATAATCATTTGTGACTTCAAAGAAGATATCACCATTCCAGAGTATATGCCTCTGGCAGTACACATATAGAAGTTCTAATCTGATATCAAAGCACAGAATACATTTAAAGCAAAAACACAATTTGTTACTGTCTCAGACACACAGATTTGTTTTTAAAAATGGAGAAAGTAATGAAACCCAAACTGACACGCTGGCAGACAGTGAAAAATGTGGATGAATATTTAGGCAAGTTTACTGCGGACGCATTAGAAATGAAAAAAAAAACAAAATACTGCAATTCAATGTGGAAGAAAATTTACCCACGCCCTCCACGTGGCAACAGTCCAACAGGCCAATGAAGACTTGGCTGAGATGAAAAGAGAGAGAGAAAGAGTGCACAGAGAGTTCGACATAAAAGCCAAAGAAGAAATGCTTCTAAATCTGGCTAAAACCGAACAGCAGCAGCTGGAGATGGTTCGGCTGCAGAGATTTAAAAAATATGCTAACGTTCAAGAACAGTTTGAACAAATCAGACAAAGGAAGGAAATGGCTGACAAGAAGAAACAAGAGGAGAAGAGAGTAGATGAGAGACAAAAGTTTCTTTACCAAGAATATCTAGAAGAAAATAAGAAGCGAGACATCATTAAGGCTAATGAAAAGAAAAGGGAATTAATGCGGCTACATCAGGACATTTCAGATCATCAGCTCACGAAAGAAATGGAGTTGAGAAAACAAAAGGCTGAGGATGAACACAGAGAACGTGTTGGTAGGGAAATAGAAGAACAGGCCAAGAAAAGGCCAAAAGGGGCGCATGAAATTATCAAACAGCGACAGGTTCGTACAGAAATAGTGTCGCGCAAATTAGAGGCCATTAAGAAAGAGCAAGCTGCCATCGAAGATGTAAGAAAACAGAAACTCGAGCTCGAGATCAGATCTTACGATGCTAAAAAGGAGAAGCAGCAGAAAGAGAAGGTGACAAAACGAGCTGCAGACCTCAAAGAAATCATAAGTTACAGAGAAGTTCAGGCAAAAAGGAAAGAGGAGAAGAAGGCTGAAGACAAAAGGAGAGAGAACGAATGGATTGAGGCCCAAGTGATTGACGACTCCCAAGAAGAGGAGACTGCTCAGAGAAAACGGAGAACCAACATTGAATACATTAAATACAATGAGGCGTTGGAAGCACAAAAACGTGCCTCAGCTGACCAGATTAGGAAGAATGAAAAATACTCTGCTTTGAAGGCCGCAAGAGAGGCTGATAACATGCAACAACAACAGCAAAAGATTCAAAACGATATTCTGTTAGCTACAGGCCTCAAGAAGGAGGAAGTAAAACTGCTTTTAGGAAAAAGCACAGGAGGACCTGGTCTTCTTATAGATAAGATGGATGACGGTTACAACTGTTCCATAACTAATGAACCTTTGCCCAGAATGTCAACGAACCAGACCAGTGTTTCCCACAGAATTTTTGGAAACTATGGGGGGGTAAATTCACGCGGCGTAAATTTGTGCGACTGCAGATTTTATTTTATTTGATTGATTTGCACACATTCATTCAAATATAACAAAAAAATACACAATAAAACACAACAAATTTAAAAAAAAAAAAGGAATGTGTGCTGGATATGTCAGAAACCCTTGTGGGCTTATAAGGAAACCTCATCTTGTCATTAAAACCCAATGATAACAACTGTAATAGAAAATATTTACAGGTTAAAACTAAACTTCATCAAAAATATGAATGGATCATATACAGTGAGTACTTGTGCCTTTTTGAGAAACTTGAAAAGGTTTTCCTTGATAACAAAGGGTGTGGGAAGTACACAATGAGTTCAGGAACACATCAGAAGTGGTTTGGTGTTGATATCTTTAAAAACAAGAGAGCTATTACAAAATAAAAGCCATAAATAAGACTGAGTCATATACACTGATTACTTATACCTTTTTAAAAATAATTAAAAGGTTGTCCTTGATAATAAAGGGTGTGGGGAGTACACAATGAGTTCACAAACACATCAGAAGTGGTTTGGTGTTGATATCTTTAAAAACAAGAGAGCTATTACAAAATAAAAGTCTAAAATGGAATTAACTATGCACACTGAGTAAATGTTCTACCTGAAATGATTTTTCTGGAAACTAAAAGGCTGTGAAAGCTTTATAGTGAGTTCACAAACCCATCAGAAGTGGTTTGGTGTTCATTGGTTGAATATCCAGTGAGAACAAAAAAAGGCGTTGCACTTTTGCGACGGTCCCTAAGCGCTCCGCTGCCGTAGTTCACTTAGAAGTATATTCGGCGCGGTTACTCTGATCTTTCAGGCTTACTTTGGTGAGTTGATAAAGCCTGTGGTATGTTAGTCTTAGTTTTCTGGAAATATTACAATTACAAAGTCGGAAAATAGGCGAATGTCCAATGTAAAACCAACTTCACCCTGCTCTGCCTAGTCGGGACGGTTGAACCACACATGCGGGACAGATGAAACACCTTATTTTAAACAGAAACTATTGAGCTTACTATTTTTTTAAGCAACATACCGGACAACATACTCGTGTACCCGCCATTGCTCAAATTTCACATTATTTCTCATAATATAAATAGGTCAAAAAAATATGTTTGTCAACGAAATCACGATGATTACAGCTGAGCTTTATGCACGCGTCGCGCACCCACTGATAGCTAACGTGTGTGTCAATCACATAAACCTTTTTTGCCACTAAACTTCAAAACTCTGACATTGCACACTTTAAGACATGTTTAATTACTAATTTACCTGTTGTATAGTCATATTGGTTGGTTTTCGAGGAAATCGCTGTGTTTCAAAAAAATAATAATAATAAAAAAAAATAAAATAAATCGCTGTGTTTCAAACGATTGGGATTCGGAAACTATGGCGGCCAAAAGGAAACTATGGCGGCCTGTCTGGAGCGTAGCAGCACAGCCATTATAATGAACAGCCTTGCCACTCTCTATTAAGCCCCATTGTACCGGCTTTTTGGCTGCAGTTCCACCAGAATTCCACTGGGGGCGTCGGTGGAGACCAGAATTAATGGGGCCAAATGGAGCTAGATGCTACAAATGGTCAGTTTCACCTAAGTCTCCTCAAGAGCGCTCAGATTTGAATGTAGTTTCTGAGAGCTCAACATGGGTTTCAAGTCAAAAATCTACTGAACGAGTACATATATCCCTTTGATTTCTTACAGGTTGGCTTCTTGTTGTCCACCACGTGCTAGCATTGTGCTAATGACAGCGCTCGACCAGAATTACGACCAGAGGCACCGCTTGACGGCTGGCTCCATACCAAGCGACAACAGAATTAAGATGGACTTTTTCCGCTTATGTTATCACAGCCTAAGAATCTGTGATGTTACCACACATTCTCTCTTACTACAGCTCTTCCTTGAAAACGCTGCTGCCTTTGAGACCAACAACAAGCAGGATTGTTGCCGTAAAGCGGCATCTCAGGTCGTAAGCTATGTATGACGTCATATACACTTCAAATCCTTTTTTTAAGCAAATGAGTGGCTCTAAAAATCTAAAACTCAACCATGGGTATTTTCTAAACATACTCTTTCGAAAAAAACATTCGAATTACTAGAGAAAAAATTATATCTTGAGATAAGGGCACGAAAGGGCGTATAGCTCCATAGGGCTCGGGCACACGCGTTGCATTCTGGGATATGGTCGCCATATTGGAGGCACAAATTCGTAAACAAACCCTGAGGCAAGAGTGAGATCAAGGACCAAACAGTGAGAGAAAAGCATGTTAAAATCGAAGAAAGGATGTGGGATATACCGGGATACATTACAGAAGGAAGCCAGAGATCGGTACATACAGAAGATTGGCGTTATAAACGGACTGGACCCTTATGAAATACCGAGCAAGGAATGGATTGTCGACGAAGATTTACTGCCTAAGTTCACCCTTTCGGACATAATTGCGTATATAGTATGTGGTGTCAGTGCTTATACTTTGCAACAGTTTCAATTCTAATGACACTTTACACTTTTGTCATGTTACTCTACTTGTAAATAAATAATGAAACACACACACTTGGCTGTATCTCAAAGCATATTTATTTCAGACGGCTTCAACTTTGCACAACACTCCTGCGCATGGTGGTCAGAGTACAACATACAGACACAATCTTGTCAAAGAATGTTTTGTCTTCACCTTCGCATGGCAAAACTATGTTGATAGGTACTTTTGCTGACAAAAAGGTGTATTGTTTCTGACAGTTCCAATCGCCCTTTCCATGTGAATTTGGAGATGGGCAATTTTCCTTGTATTTTCCACATTAAATTAAGATTAAGATCAGATTTATTGTCATGTATACATGCATACACACGAAATTTGTCCTCCGCTTTTAACCCATTGAGACATCCCTTGCTTCCAACTGACGGTGTCCTCTTGTGAAGGCGGGGATCTTTATCTCAGCACACAAAAGTCTGTAACTTACCAGAATGAAAATGCAGAGAACACACTCTCATCGACACCGGGATTGAGTGGAAAGTTATGCTTGGTCGTCTTACAGCAGCGATCCATGCTAGTCGACGACGCTTTGTTATCTCGGACACTTGGTCTCCGTGGGTGCGCCTCCAAGCAGGAAACCGGTAAAAAGATAAACCATGTACGATTTCCCCCCCCCATTCCTGTCACGGCTTACGCTATTGCACCCCACGACACAGCAACGTGCGACCATAGTGGCAAAGACAATAAGTAAAATAGATAAACCAACGAAGAAAGTTCCGAGACCAGGCGGGAGTACGTCTGCGCGCAGTGGAAAACAATGTAAACAAAACAGTTCTGAGCCTCCAGTATGGCCGCCGCTCACGTAGTGACGTCACGTGCCCGAGCCCTATTGGACTCCATTCATTCTGGTCTCCAAAATTGAGCGCCCCACGTGGAAAAAGGGTGGAACTGCAACCAAAATCGCCTCGTTGGAAACCGGAAATGCACCGTGAGTGGCGTATCTGTACTATTATAGAATCTGTGTGCGTAGTTGTTTAATTGAGATCACCACTCTGATTGAGATGTGCGTGCGATGGAACTTTTGAACATGCAGTCCGAATCCTCTCGGACAGATTAATGGGTAACACCGGAAGTTGCGTCAATGGCGCGAACAGTATCAACAACTTAATTTTAATTTAGTCAAACGAGTACGATGAAATTTACGTTGCATATGTATCGTTTTATTTAATACTGTGGACACTAGTGGCCGTTCGGTCTGGGTAATATGAGTTGTTGTGTTTTTTGAAGCATTGTATCTTTATAACTAATAAGTTAATTGCCAGTTTGAGTGTTAGCTAAGCGGCTGCTTTTAAGTTAGCGCTTACTGTTGTTTACTTTTGGCCAAGCGAAGTGTCATCGAGCTAGTTCTTTATGAAGAGTCCGTGTTTTTGTCGAATTCAGTACAGTGTACAGTGGTTTGGATTTACTGACCTGAATCGATCCATTTGAAGTAAGTAGCTCATTTTAGCTAACTCAAATGTTAGTGGTTGTAAAGTTTGTAACAGGCTGCTGGTGTAACCTGTTGCCAGCTTTACTTTGGACGTTGAGTCGCTCAAAGTTCTGTAAAAATGCTTGTAAACACAGATGCTGGTGTCAGATTCACTCTAACACATGTCCTGGGTTTTCACTTGTCCCAATGAAGGCACAAGCTCAACATGTCCAAAGGAGACAAGGAAGGCTTTATTGTGAAGTTTGTGGAGAGTAAAGGATCCAAAACAGAGTATGCTGTCGAAGCGTACCAGGTAAACTCTTCTGTTCTGCCCAGTCTTTTAGTTGATCTTTTTTGTCAGCGTTTCTTTGCTTGATTGTACAGTGCACAGTGAAAATGAGTACACCCCTGTTGAAAAGTAACATTTTGAACAATATTTTAATACACACACAAGTTATTCCCAAAACGTGCATAGAGTAAGTTTAATACAACATCTGTTCAGCTTACAACAGAAAAGAAAGGTCAATAATATAACTTAAATGACATATTTGTCCATTTTTGTGAAATTATGCTGGTGCAAAAGTGAGTACACCCCTATGTTAAACTCCCTGAGAATGGGCCGTGTTGGCCCGAAATGTCATGAAATGAAAAGGCATTGAAAGGGAGGTCATCGTTGTGCGTTTCATCCTTGCCTTACATTGAAATTTTACATTTTGAGTCTGCACCAGGCTAAAAGAGACGTGTGTGAGATTTGACTGAAATCCTATGGAGAGTATCATGATCTGCTTCAGTAGTCACAGTACATGTTGACAAGCATGTTTCTTTTGGTGAAATTCAGCTTCCTACTGTTGATGGCATCCATACAGCCCCAAACCATGTCACTCCCACTACTATGCTTGACTTTAAGCATGGGGCACTTTTCTTTGTACAAATCACTTTTTACCACCACACAGGCTTGACACCATCTGAAGCAAATTTGTTCATCTTGGTGTCATCAGAGACAAACAAACTAAGGATATGGATTGCTGGAACCATGTCCTGTGATCTGATGACACCAAGATGAACAAATTTGCTTCAGATGGTGTCAGAAGCTGAATTTCACCAAAAGAAACATGCTTGTCAACATGTACTGTGACTACTGAAGCAGATCATGATACTCTCCATAGGATTTCAGTCAAATCTCACACACGTCTCTTTTAGCCTGGTGCAGACTCAAAATGTAAAATTTCAATGTAAGGCAAGGATGAAACGCACAACGATGACCTCCCTTTTAATGCCTTTTCATTTCATGACATTTCGGGCCAACACGGCCCATTCTCAGGGAGTTTAACATAGGGGTGTACTCACTTTTGCACCAGCATAATTTCACAAAAA
Source organism: Odontesthes bonariensis (assembly GCF_027942865.1). Taxonomy (NCBI): domain Eukaryota; kingdom Metazoa; phylum Chordata; class Actinopteri; order Atheriniformes; family Atherinopsidae; genus Odontesthes; species Odontesthes bonariensis. The sequence goes on from NC_134525.1 coordinate 10,774,009, forward strand.
TGGACAAATAAGTCATTTAAGTTATATTATTGACCTTTCTTTTCTGTTGTAAGCTGAACAGATGTTGTATTAAACTTACTCTATGCACGTTTTGGGAATAACTTGTGTGTGTATTAAAATATTGTTCAAAATGTTACTTTTCAACAGGGGTGTACTCATTTTCACTGTGCACTTTATATGCGTTATATTGAAAACAGGCAATATTGGAGCTGCAGTCTGAAAAGTACTTGAAAACTGTCGAGGAAGAAGATGTTTTAAAAATGGACCAGAAGGACAAGTCTCTGTTTGTATTCAGCGACTTCACCACTCCGGCCTTTCTGCACTGCAAAAAGGTTTTACTCCATATCCCGATACAATGAAACTTGAATGAGGTATCTTGTATTGCAACTATGGGAGAACAACTCTTTCCTTTATCATTTGTCATGCAGCTGGGCTGTCGAGTTGTGAGCCCGCTGGTTGTATTGTACTGCCTGCAGCAACAGCGTTGTGTCCCCAAAGCAGAGGAGCCCGTATATAACATGGCTATGGCTGACATTACTATTTCCTGCACCAGCCTGGACAAAGCAACACGGGTCAGTTCTAATGTTCTGATTCTTTAAAGAATGCTGCTTTCTGCCTCACTGTAGTGTGATTTCTGCATGTATCCGTGAGGAAAATCCCTAGATTGAAGTATGAGGCAAGAATTTACACCAGAATGTGTGTTTGTTTTGCTCTACAGGCAGAGGTGATGGATCTGGTGCAACTCATGGGTGGACGTGTCTATCTTGATCTTAATGTGTCTGTCACGCACCTAATTGCAGGAGAGGTGGGAAGCAAAAAGTACCTGGTTGCTGCCAGCCTGGGTAAACCCATCCTGCTGCCCGCGTGGGTCAAAACCTGCTGGGAGAAATCTCAGGATAGGTGTGTAAAGTCACAGGCGATTACAACCAGTTGTATTCGTGGTTATTATGGCCATGCAAGTGCCTAGTTCCAAAGTCTCTTTCCACCTTTTCTCCAGCCTTTTCAGGAATGCGGACCTGCCCATGGAGGACTATCGCTGCCCTGTGTTGCTTGGCTGCACTGTTTGCGTGACAGGCCTCTCAAGCACAGACCGCAAAGAGGTGCAGCGGCTCTGCGAGCAGCACGGAGCCAACTACACCGGCCAGCTCAAAATCAATGAGTGCACACACCTCATTGTTAGTGAGCCAACAGGTTGGTCACCCATAGTTTTGTGACTTTGTTCAAATGTTTTCCACATAAACAATCTTTCTTGCTCTCTTCTTGAATACGCGGGCTGTGCCAGTGCTGGTGTTGTGTTGAGAACCTGTATCTGGTTGCAGGTCAGAAGTACGAGTGCGCTCGAAAGTGGAACGTGTATTGTGTGTCTTTACACTGGCTGTTTGACAGCATAGAGAAGGGCTTCTGTCAGGATGAGAGCAGGTACACTGTGAAGCGCAACACAGCAAAATCCACAAGAACGCATACATCTACCCCAACAGGCACCAACAGCAAAGCAGGTAACTTATTGGTCTCTTTTTGCTGCTTTACTGCATTTAGAAATGTGGCTACTGGGTTCCATGAGGTTGTTTTATAGAGGTTGATGAGATTTGTGTTTTTTTGTTGTTGTTTTTTTTATCTCTAGAGGGCCCATCTTTGTTGGGTTTGAGCAACATTTCTGTCAGTGCCAGCAGGACATTAAACGACACAGCTCTCACAAACGCCACCATCAGCCGCCTGGAGACATCAGACCCCGTCGACAGTCTGGATCTCACTGTATGCCCAGCTGATGATGTATTGGATGGATGTAAGGTACTGTAAATACTTTTTCTTTGTATGCAGGTGGAAGGTATTCTTTTGTGGATTTTATTTTCACTACCCATGTTGTTGTAGAATGTTGTTGTTTCTGTGCTTTTAAGGCTTGATTTCTCATTGCTGTGCAGCTGTATTTATGTGGTCTGCCGGGGAAGAAGCTGGAGAAGCTGCGGCGTCTGGTGAACGCTGCAGGAGGTCTGCGCTTCAACCAGCCCAGTGAGGAGCTCACACATGTGGTGATGGGAGAGCTGGAGCAGGAGCTCGTGAAGTTTCTCTCCAAAGCAACTCATAGGTCTGAACCGCAGAGAATAATTACCATCATCATGAATATGTTCTTTAAACTTGTACTTTTGGCCCCAAATCCCTTAACATAGCAAAATATCTTAAATTAAACAGAGTTTGTATGTTATAAACTGAACCGTGGACTGAACTCTGCTAGCTCAGATACATATTTTGCTACAAACACATTGGGCCTCATGCGGTCTCGTGCGAAGACGCCACGTCAGATTCAACAAACGCTCTTAACTTCGGGAAAAGTGTGTAAACGACCTGCGTAAATGAATCACACCTGTGTGTATCTGAGTTCACCTGCACGAGGATAGTAGATTTGCATACTCCACGCCCAAAATTATATCATATAAGGCTGTGCTTCCTCTCTCCTGTGCCAGGAAGTGTTGAGTCATGAGAATGGCATCAAGGCGCAAAAAGAACTTTAGGGGCTCTGAGACTAAAGCGAAGAAATGGGAAGCAATTTGGAGTGCTGTTAATTTCGTGTCACCTGTAGTTCGTAATGTCACCGAAATAAAAAAATAAATGGTTTGATATGAAAATGGCTTAAAAAAAACGTCTCGCCATGGGCAGGCGATCGATGACTGCAGCTAAAGCCGTGCAATCAGTTGTTGCCTCATCATGATGGCACTCGTACGGACGATTTAAGAACAAATCTGTGCGTACGAACGGTTCTTGCATGAGACCCATTGTTTTTACAAAGTTTAAGAAAAATCTTAAATCCGATATTCACCGGATCTGATCCAACCTACGCCTGGAAGTTGTTTGATGTGTAACATCAATCAGAGGGGTTGCAGTTTAGCTGCTCTTGCTGCTCAAATAAGATAACTTATGCATCACTTGCAAAGTGACATATAGCAACAACATCCAATCCACAGAGACTGCGGTGCTAAAAACATGGAGAACAGCAGTTTTTGGATAGAAATAGATTGTTTATGGGCACTGTACAAGCAAAACTGAAGTAGCCTTCAGTCTGAACTTAGCCTAAGAAATTAAATGGATAATTGAAGGTCAGAAACTACTGTTTGAATCTTAGTAAGTATTTAATAATTGATATGTTACTGATGCTTTCTATCTGAATTACTTCCCAGGCCTCATGTAGTTACAGTGCAATGGCTGCTGGACAGTTTCTCCAGGGGAAATCTGCTCCCAGAAGCAGATTTCCTCCATCCTGGCTGCCTTCCTCCTGCTTCATCCGCTGTGTCTGTTCCAGCTCATCGCACACCAAAGCCCCGGCCATCAGACGGTCCACCTGCTGCCAGCCCCGGCACTCCCAGTGTAAACCGAGCAGAGGAGGATTTGCTCTCACAGTACATGGATGATGACCCTACAGTGGGTAAGAGTCTGTTGTTGCAGGATTTCCTTAACATTCACAATAATGTTACAGGTAGGGATGTCCCGATCAGGTTTTTTTTTTAGGGGGTTTTGTCATTTGATTTTGAGTATCTGCCAATACCGAGATGTTTTATTTAATTCACCTTATTTTATCATTTAACACTTATAAACAGAGCACTTCTGTCAGGTAGCTTGAACAAAAAAAGGAATCAAGTAATAAACAAATTCTTCACGTTGTAGTTTAGTGCAACAATGTCTAATATAAAAACGAGCAGCAGCTCAACTTGAAATACCTGGCAGGCATGTAAACAAATAAGCAAATAAAAGTGCTACAGTGTTATAAAGTAAGGCCAGTAATGTGCTTTAACTGCACTCCTAATTCTTACTCTCCTCCTCTGGCTTCACAGAAGGAAATGTACGTTTTTCTTGATGAAAACCAGCATCTCTACCTTGTCAGGTTTGAGCCTGTTCCTGTTCTCATCAAGGATGTTAGTGATGTCCTTGCCACATCTTGAAATCCCAAGTTTGCATATCTCAGTTGCAATCGCAACGTTTTTGTCGTCCACTTTAAAATACCTCCACACCGCGGACATTTGCGCCCCAGCTTCAAGCTGCTGCCGTGTTCTGCTTCGCTTTACGGCAGCAAAGTGACGTCATGCGCATGCGTTGTTTCTGTGTGGAGTTGAGACCATAGACATAAAAATCCGGGGAGTTATGATTATTGTCGTTGGGGATATACACCTTCCTCAGTCGAAATAAATGCAATGTGGAGGCATTGGAGACCCATCCAAGATGGCCGCCGCGCTGATACGTCAGCTCCAATAGGCAGCGTCAGTCTATGAGGCGTCTGCGTATATTATGTCTATGGTTGAAACGATCTGACTCTGTACCACCACATAACAGGAAATACTAAGCTGTGATTTTGTCCCATTTGTTTTGAAATATTATAGTTCTGATAAAAAATAAATAATGAGAATAAATATACATATATAGATAGGCTACATATCCGATCCCTGATCGGGATGAAACGCCCGATTCCGATCGAGTAAGAAACCACGTGATCGGATCGGGACATCCCTAGTTACAAGAATACGACTTTGGACTGTTCTTTGATGTCTGATGGTTATATATCTATCTAACAAGATTGAAATCAAGGAAAACGTCATTGTCCTATATTCCAGTCGATATGGCACCACCAGCAGCAGAGAACGACAGCAGGAAGTCCATCAGTATAGCTGCCGAGCCCCAACCTGAGTTCTGGGCACCCAACCATTCCAGAGGACCGGACCAAGAGCCAACCCTGCAGGAAGCCAGCGAGGCGGGTCTTTTTTGGGGGAAATCCTTCCTTCTGTTGGGGTTTGGTACTGAGGCTGAGGCCCAGCTCTCCATGTCGGTCACAGAGAATGGGGGCAAGGTGCTGATGGGTCGTACTCGCGTCGTGGCAGACTATGCAGTGGTCCCGCTGTTTGGGTGCTCGGTCGAGGCCACGGTGGACGAGGTGGTCACAGACACCTGGCTGGTAAGAACACACACGGGAAGAGGAAGAAGGATTGAGACCGAAGAGGGAGACGGGGTCCTTATTTTTTTCTCTTGTTCATTTTCAGGCCATGTGTGTGGAGAAGGAGAGTGTTCTCCAGTTGTCCTCGAACCCTTTGTTCACCCCGGTTCCTGTGAGGGAGGGACGCTTTCCTCTCAGAGGCTGCGTTCTCTCGGTCAGCCAGTTCACCGGAGCAGAGAGGGAGTCACTGGTGGAGCTGGCCAAGCACCTGGGAGCCAAGTATGACTCTGTGGTATATTATGCACTGTATAAACACTGAGGGTTACAGATACGTTCAGGGTTTTTCATTTCCTTTTTTTTTTTTTTATATATGTTTATTCAATTTTCAAAAGACAAAACAGAAATACACACGACAAAAACAAACATACACACATTTGGCTCACATACACATCCAAGTTCAAATTCAGATTTAAATTTATACAGGCGAGAGATTGAGGAGTCATCCCGTATAAATAAGATTAGCAACCAAAATAAACCAAGTGTACACTGCCATGCATGATACATTCACATGATCAAAGAAAGGTGCACAGAAACAAAAACATATCAATTAAATGGTGGGGTGTCATTCTCAGCTATGATACAAACCCTCTTGCAAGAATGGTATTCAAACCAATATATGACAAAAAGGGTTGCCATGTTTTACAAAAAGCATCATCTTTGCTGTAATTTACACGTCAGATAGTCCAAAGCAACATATTTGAGTATCACCCTGTGCCATTGAGCCTTAGATGGGGCTTTATCCATTATCCATTTCAAAAGAATACACTTTCTAGCACAGAAAGCAAGTGTTTGGTGAAGTTTTCTCTTAAATTTGTCAGTAATGGACAAATCAGATATGCCAAGTAGCAGATATGAGGGGTCATTATTTTTATTAGTAGACAGAATCTTATTAATTTCTTGCTCAACGACCCACCAAAACTTCTGGTTTTTCATTTTCTAAATGAATGTGTTGCTTTACAAGTTCCATAACATTTTACAGCTCTGTCTGCTCCTAAAATGAATGAAGCTGCAGCGGACGGTTCACATTGTTGCTAACCGCCTACATGTTATTAACTAAAACTTTTCTTCTTCCCTGCTGGCTGCAGCGTGCAGGATTACTTTGTGCGCCTGGCCAACCAGAAGAAAGGCATGCTGGCCAGCACTCATCTGGTGTTACAGAGTCCCGAAGGCACAAAGTACCAGGCAGCGAAGAAATGGGGGCTGCCTGCTGTTATCATGCACTGGATCCTGGAGTCAGCTCGAACGGGCCAAAGAGCTCCGGAGGAGAGATATCTGGTTGACTTGCCTGCATCACCAGGTGAGACGCTCTGGTAGATCTGTTTTTGGAAATGGATTTAAAAGTAAAGCATTTCGATGTTTGTATGAAGCCTCATCACATAGTTGGAAGTTATCTCTCTTTTAGTTTAGTTTAGTTTAGTTTATTTGTTTATTTCATTCATCAAAAGTTAAAACAAAACAAAAAAAAAGAAACAACAATGCAAATGCTGAATGAAAGGGGGCAGAAAGAAGCGAGTTTATGTTGTCCAGATTTTTAGAGATGGCGATAACTTATTACCACAGAATAACTGCTTGGTGTTATTGTTGATTTAAAGGTGGCAGTATTTTATTTATTTATTTTAAATCTTTTTATTGAGAAAAAGAAACAAGAGTAGTGACTTATCGGTAAGGTTACATAAGATTTTTCTTTTTCTTTTTTCTTTTTTTTTTTTTTAAACACACAGAACACCCCGACTGGACCAAAATAATAATAAGAATAATAATAAGGTTTTAGTAACAGGTAACTATAAATAGATACACCTGAATAAAATTAAGACACAAATAAATGAATAGGATTTCAATGAGGGATAGCATGACTACAGAGCTCTGCATGCCGGGCCAAGTGTGCTATAGTGGTGGCTCAAGCCACAAGACTCTAAAGACTACTGACATCTTCTAGCTTAGTCTATCAGTGTGTTGGAAGTTCTTGAAGATTACTAAAGTATGACAGAAGAGGTTCTCAGACTGACTGAAATTTGTCTGAGCCTCTTATTGCAAATTTAATCTTCTCCAAATGTAAAAATAACATCTTTTAGCCATTGTGCTGCAGTGGGTGGGATATTTGATTTCCAATTAAGTAATATTAGTCTTCGCGCAAGCAAAGAAACAAATGCTGTGATGTTGAGTTGCTTCTTAGTCAAGCTTATGTCCTCATTTGGTACACCGAATAATGCAATCAAGGTTGTAAAGTCCAAGGACACTAGACAGTACGTCAAATATGGCAGACCAGTACCCAGATAGCTTATGGCAAGACGAAAAACATGTGTGTCAGATCTGCCACACCAGCATGACATCTGATACAACTGCTATCGACATTTGGATAAAAGGAGGATATTTTCGCTCTACTCCAATGTAGGCGATGTCCCACCTTAAACTGAATCAGACCCAGTCATGCACAGGAGGTGCTAGTATTCACTCTATTAAAAACTGCAGTCCAAAGCTTTTCTGAGATTTCAGTTCCAAGCTCCTTCTCCCAGCCAGATTTGATCCTGTCCATCTTGGCATTGTCCTTTGACATGATAAGGTGGCAGTATTGACCAGTATGACATGTTTTGCTTGAACAGAGAGAGATGAGGAGAGCTTCGTGGGTGGTTCCCAGAAGCCGGCGATGCCTCCACCAGCTCGTTCTCCAGAGATCCCCTTGCTGGGTCTACAGAGTGGCAAAGCTGTCACGCCGCTGGATTTAGGGCGCTTTAAGAGCAAAATGTTTCGCTCTGTGTTGGATGAGATGAAGGCTAAAGAGAACCTCGGCACGCCCAAACAAAACCAGGAGGGCGGCAGAAGGAACACGCTTCAGAAGGAGCCCTCGCTGCAGCTGGACACGCCTTCTCGTATTTTCAGCAGAGACCAGCGCTTCAAGATCTCCTTTAACGTCAAGGTTTGGAGGTTTTCCTCATATTTGCAGCACAACATTCCCACTGGGACTTTTATAATCACATGTGTCTTTTTTTCAGGATGCACTCGAAGCTTTGGAAACTCCAGGTGGGAGATCGAAGCCGGTAGAGAGGGTGGATACTCCACTTACGGACCTTATCAAGAGGAACATGAAAGTGGCTCTGGCCAACAGCTCACGCACCAAAGTCTCCGAAATGGAAGCGGCCTCTGCGAGCCCCGAGCTTACAAAGACCGCTGAGAAGGAGGTAAACAACCTCTTAGTTACAAAGCTCAGTCATGGTGCCACTGACCAAAGAAACGAATGCATTCAACACTTTCCCCAACAGTCAGACTGTGTGTTCTGTACTACTTAAGCTATGTACAAATCCAGGCATCACCATTTATGTGTTTAGGTGCCACAACAAGAAGCTGGACCCCTGACTGGTGTTGTGATCTGTGTGGGAAAGAAACTGAGCAGAATGCAGAGTGAATTAAATGCTGTTGCCGCCTCGCTTGGAGCCGACTTCAGGTATTCACACGTTTTTCCAAACGTCTTTAGAAGAATACGTTCACATTTTTAAAGGTTTTCTTCAACAATCCTGATGCTGCTGCAGATATGAATAAATATTAGGGCTGGGCGAGTTAACTCGTTATTATCGCGTTAACTCTTTAATTATTCAACGCCGATATTTTATCGCGCATTAACGCAGTTTTTTGGTGTTTTTTTTAAGAATTTTTTTTGGGGGCTTTTGTGCCTTTAAATGGATAGGAAAGTTCAGAGAGACAGGAAGCAGGGTGCAGAGAGAGGGGGAACGACATGCAGCACAGGGCCGTCCGATGCGGGACTCAAACCGGGGCCAGCTGCATGGGGCACCTGCTCAACCCACTACGCCACGGACCACCCATGTTTTATTATTTATTTTATTTTGTAAAAGTCTGTTGCTGTGGAACCGGAAAAGAAAGTAATCGGTGGATCCACCAAACATGGAGAAGGGTACGGAACTTTTACTCGGCCATTTTCATTTTAAAGTTCTTCCAGACGGCGGAGTCGACAGAACCAAAGTCATCTGTAAACTCTGCCAAGTTGAATCGTCTTCTCAGCGTAGTAGTTCCAGTCTAAAATATCACTTAAAGGCAAAACACACAACTGATAGCAGCAAGTCATTCAAGGAAACAGACAGTGGAGCGAGGCTTCTACATAAAAACTACAGAAAGATGCTGATGTTAAAAGTGTGTTTGCACAACAAATGTTATGGCACTTTCATTCATATGGCAGCACATTTAAAATAAAACTAAATGCTAAAAGCTATACACTACTTTTGGATTAATTTTTGGATTTTGCGTACAAATGCGATTAATCGTGATTAATCAGGGAAATCATGTGATGAATTAGATTAAACATTTTAATCGTTGCCCAGCCCTAATTTTAACACTTACAGGAACTATTGAAACATTTCCGGAGTCGACCAACGTGTTCATCATACGACTTGAAAAGATGTCCGAATCAGCCTCTTTAAAGGTTTTTCCCTCTTTCATGTGCGTACCACCTGGCCCGAAGGGGAAAGAAAAATCTAAAGGAAACATTTATACACAGAAATTAACTGTGAGCCAACATTGCTGCAAAGCAGCCCTAAAAATGTGGATCAATCTTCCTATTTTCACTTTGATAAACATGGCCGCAAATGACCCAAACGTTACACGATCTCTTTCTACAGGTGGACGTGTGACGACACGGTGACGCACTACATCTACCAGGGTCGAGTCGGGGACAACAGCCGCGAATACAGAGGAGTGAAAGAAAGAGGGCTGCATGTGGTCTCCCAGTACTGGCTGCATGCTGTAGGTTTCCCACAACTGTAAACTGAGCCCGAAGTCTAACGCAGACATGGAGCATAATTATTAAAGGGATAGTTCGCCTCTTTGGACATGAAGCTGTATGACATCCCATATTAGGAATATCATTTATGAACATTTTCTTACCCCCTGCTGCGAAAACTGTATTATTCAGTATTATAATGGTTATATATTCTGGGATAATGGTTACAACTGAGTTTCAAGCAAATACTGCACAGCTTTTTGTCTTTGTTTTAGGGCTGTATGGAGCATTTCAGGTAAATTTACACCTCAGTCTACTGTGAGCCGAGTTCCAGCCTCGTTTTGGTAGGTAGTCCGGCTAGTTGGCTGGGGTTTAAAAACTGTTTGTTATTCCGGAAACACCTGACGAGCCCCCAAAGATACATGCAATATATAGGCTGACCCGCCAATCACAATCTGACAAACAACAATTAACAGATCTGCTCCTACGCATATTGTTTTGAGAAGCAAAACTATTTATTTTTGTGGTCCCAGCCAACTAGCCGGACTACCTTTGTCAACACCAAAACGAGGCTGGAACTCGGCTCACAGGACGCAGCAGGGGGTAAGAAAATGTTCATAGATAATATTGCTAATATGGGATGTCATACAGCTTCATGTCAAAAGAGGCGAACTATCCCTTTAAGTTAGTTGGCACATGACTTTCAGTGTTTTTCCTTCAATCTGAGGTTATAAATCACCTCAATCAAGCCTCAACCTTTGCTTAAAACCTCGTTTCATGCATTGTGTCGTTAAGAAGAAACATTCAATTTTATTAAGATGCACTTAAATTTATTCTTATTCTCAACAAAAACAGAAAATAGCAAATGAAAAACAGCTTTGATGTGCTCATTTCAGACAGTTGGCTGTTTAAATGTGTGTTTTCTTCGTGTTAAAGCTCAGTTAAATCTGTGACACACGGATACAGTTTGTACTTTACGCACTAACACGCCACCGATCGCTTCCCGTTCAGTGTGCCGACGAGCAGAGGCACGTCCCGGAGTCCCTGTACCCTTTCACCTACAACCCCAAGATGAGCCTGAATATGAGCCAAGTGCCAAGCAACTCTCAGAGGTCTCCGCCTGTAACACGAACGCAACCTAAAGACAACACTGACCCCAAGCGTGACCAGGTGGGTCTAACGATGGCTGTGAGTCCTGTAATGCCTGTTAAAGTTTTACAGGTTTGTGTTTCTTTCCCTCTTTAATTGTTTCTTTATCTTTGTTTTTAGCCTGAGCTCACAGCTGTAGAAGAAGCTCCAACTCTGCGCCGTGTGAGCGATGGCAGCGCAGAGCAGGAAGAGATGAACGACCCTACTGAAAGGAGGGGTGAGCAGGTTTTCCAGCTGATGCTTAATAACAGGTCTTTAAAGAACAGGGTGATTTGAGTGGTTTGGGCCTTTCAGATACTCTGGAAATGAGAGAGAACCTCCAGAGACAGCTGCAGGAGATCATGTCAGCCACTAAAATGACGACTGGGAGGCGCACTTCAGTCAGACTGGCAAGGATGGGATCAGGAGGGGCCGACTCTAGCCCGCAGACACCTGACGGGAACCGAGGGGGACGCAGCGGGAACAGACGGACTCTGGAAGCTCTGAGGTACATAAGATGCTAATTTATTTGGGATCATATTTGCCTAACGACCATCTTAGAAACATCAACAGAATTAAAGGTTTCCTCTCCCAAAAAGACCAGGAGAGACTCATCCATGCATTCATCTCCAGTAGACCCGATTACTGTAACGCTCTTTTAACTGGACTTCCCAAAAAGAGCATTAAACATCTGCAGCTCATCCAGAACGCTGCTGCTGGAGTTTTAACCCAGACTAAGAGATCTGAACACATCACAGCAGTTTTAAAATCTTTACTCTGGCTTCCAGTCAGTCACAGAATAGATTTTAAAAGCCTGCTGATGGTTTACAATCTGTGATCTGTTCAGAGAATATAAAGCCAGCAGAGCTCTTAGATCCAAGGACTCAGGTCAGCTGGTCCAGTCCAGAGTCCAGACTAAACATGGAGAAGCAGCATTTAGCTGTTATGCTGCAAACAAGTGGAACAAACTGCCAGTGGAGATTAAACTTTCACCAAATGGAGACATTTTTAAATCCAGGTTAAAAACATTTATTTTCTCATGAGTCTATTCATGAAATCTGCACGATATCTTTGAACTTATCTGGACTGTTACTTGTTTTTAAATTCATTTAAATGATTTTATTTCTTTCTCTTTATATTCTTTTATGTATTTTTAATGCTTCTTCCACTCCCTGCTGCAATGCTTTTATTTCATGTAAAGCACTTAGAATTGTTTGTACATGAAATGTGCTACAAATAAATTTGATTTGATTTGATTAAAAAGCTAAATGTGTTGAGGTTCCACGGTCCTGTTTCCAGGGTGCCCAGAGAAGCAGCTCTGGACATCAACACGGAGCCGTCTCAGAGCGAGCAGATAGTCTGGGATGACCCAACAGCCCGGGAGGAGAGGGCGAAGCTGGCCGATAATTTACAATGGCCCGGCAGCCCCTCGCAGCACTCGGAGCCCCTCGCCCTCGCACCTCCCCCCAACGCAGAAACCGGACCCCAATTCAGGGACTCTATGACTGACTCAGAGCTGGTAGAGCTGGGTGAGAACACGCACATGAAAACACCAGAACTGGGCCTTGAAATCCGGGTCTGAGTCTACGCTAACGCCCAGATTTCTGGCTTGGTTTGTGCATTTTTTTAGCATTTTAAACTGTTATTCTTTGGCTCCGAAGACAATAATTTCCCTTTGGTCTTTCTTTAAATGGAGGAACTTCTGGAACATGTAGCTGTTCATTTATTCCACACACTTTTCTAAAAGTTATAATCCCCTGACGATATTTTACATTACGGTCATTTTGCAGACGCTTTTATCCAAAGCGACTTACAATAAGTGTGTTCTACATCGGTGGGCAAAAGAACTTCAGGTCACAAGAAATCATAAGTGCATTTCCTTCCTAAACCAAACAGCTAAGAGCAGAACTAGTGCCAGAGTAAGTGCGGTAAGTTAGGTACCGAGACACATGGGAAGACAATTTAGGAAACTTTAGGAATTTAGGACATTTTAATGTAGATGTGTGTCCTATTACTAGTTTGAAACTTGCAGTCAATTACAAAGAGCCAAAGGAATTAATTACATGATAATGGACAAATGTGGTGCAGCTTTAATCCCTTAAACTGAGCGTGAGATGGTTTATATCACTGTGCTCTCTGTTCTCACAGCTGCTTGTGATGTTATTGAGCAGCAAATGGGTCAAAGGGTCATGACGCCCCCATCAGAGGAGCCCGAGGACGACATCCTCACTCCTAAAGCTCCCAGCATCGCTTTTCCTCTCGCCAACCCGGCGGTAGCCCCTGAGCCACAGGTGAGGCTTCACATCCGTGGGTTTGAAGCTTTTTTTTTTTTTTTTATCATCCTGCTCCAACGAGCTGCCGCTCCAAATGTTGTTTGGTTTGTTTCAGGAGGAGAACGGGGAAGAAAAGCAGCCTCCCAGATTTCAGCTGTCCTCCCTCAGTCCTCAGGAGCGCATCGACTACAGTCACCTCATAGAGGAGCTGGGTGAGTGTCCCGCCTAACCTGAGATCTAATGGTGTGTCATTGCGCTGCGAAGGCAGAACATCACAGACCTCTTCCAACAAAGCTGAGCTCTGTACCAACACACTGCTCATGAATAACTAATAAAACTCCTTAGTGCCTTAATGTGGAACTTCAGGCTGAATATATCACTTCAAAATGGAGCTCTGGAGTCAAACAAACAATTTTCCTGTTTTATTATCGGGTTAGTGGTTGGAGCCCCAGAGCAGGTACATTACATCCTGTGCACAGACTCTGTGTCCCTTTCTGTTTGTAACTGTAGGCGGGATCGTCCTGGACAAGCAGTCCTTCGACCCCAGCTGCTCCCACATCATTGTTGGGAGTCCTCTGCGGAACGAGAAGTATCTTGCAGCTATGGCAGCAGGTAAATGGATCCTGCACCGCTCCTACCTGGAGGCCTGTCGCTCTGTGGGCCACTTCATTCAGGTCAGAGGCTAAAACTCCGCTGTGTTTGCACATCTCCACATCTTTCATTCTTCCTGCAGCTAAGACGTCTTGCGTTCAGTTTGGTGTCAGTTTCTGTCCTTTTTCCCTCTTCTGACACATTTATTTTTGTGGTTTTTTTTGGTGTCTCATCTGCTGTCTCTGTTCATGGTTCAGGAGGATGAGTATGAGTGGGGCAGCAGCTCTATTCTGGACGCGCTGCCCTCCATCACCTCCCAGCAGAGGAGACTGGCTTTAGCTGCCATGCGCTGGAGAAAAGCTCTTCAGGGAAGCTCTGAAGATGAGGTGCAGACATGCTGCTGTAGAGCTCATAATCACCCTTGAGATGGACATTTTCCCTAAAGAAGCTTTGTTGTTTTTCAGGGAGCCTTCGGAGGATGGACTGTGATGCTGAACATAGACCAGAGCAGAGAATCAGGCTTCAGACGGTTACTGCAGTCTGGCGGGGCAAAGGTTCCTCTTTGCTTTGCTTTGCTTTTACGAGCCACATCCAATGTTGTTTAGTTGTTGCTGACACGTCAAAACTGCTAACTTGAGATTTTTTCAGACACGAGATTAGTAACACTAATGCTCTCAACGCCATTTTTTTTTTTTTTTATAACTGATTTTTTTTTTATTTGACATATACATGCATACAAACACAAACTCATCAAACACAGAGGGGGTGTATATTATATGCAGTTATACTTGCTTAAAGTTCTTTAAAAGTCCTTTCTCTCCTTTTTTTTTTTTTCTTCCACTGACTAGATCTTTGTAAATTTCAGTCACTGTTTTGCACCTTTACGTCATGTTCCCGCTAATCCGATCCTCTTCTTCGCTCTATGTGCCCTAACGAGCATTCTGCGTTAATATGAGTACTTTACAAGTGAGAAAAAACAACCATACAAAGTACGAGTCATTTACAGGTGAGAGCAACAACAATACAAAAAGAAAAAGAAAGAACCTACTCTCCTGTAATTAATTAATAAATAAGAAAAACAAGAACATAGAGGTAACGAGTCCCGGCATTGCCTGTATAATAATGACCATCTTTTATCAAACATGTCTGTTTTCAGCTGTAGTCTTGCTGTGAATTTTTTCCATGATAAACACATTTTTTACCCCGTCTCTCCATTGCGTTATGCTTGGAGGCTGTGGTTTCAACCAGGAAGCTGTTATAGTCTTCTTTGCTATCAGCAGCAGGATTCTCAGTAAATATTTAGAGCTCTTATCTGTCATACTGTCAGGAATTATACCCAAAATGTAAAGTGCTGGTTCCAGATGGAGGTTAATGCTCCACACTCCCTCCAACATAAATCGGTTGTATTGCTGTATTTCGATGTCATGAACGGAGTGTAAAAGTAACATTTAGTCACTTTTGAGTCAAAGCTCTTCACGGTTTCATTCAAACAAAAGTAGAATATTTGTGCTGTACATCATGTGGTACTCCGGCTTCCTCCCACTGTCTAAAAACAGCATGTTAGCTTAATTGGCGTCTAAAATTGTCCTTAGGGGTGAGGGTGGTTGTTTGTCTCGTTTGTCTCTGTGTGGTCCTGTGATGGACTGGCGGCCTGTCCGGGGTGCACCCCGCCCCTCACCCAATGACGGCTGAGATAAGCTCCAGCCCCCCCGCGACCCGACAGTTGGATTAAGCGGGTATAGAAAATGGATGAACATCAAGTGGAATGATTAAAAAAAGACCCCAAAAAAATCAGGAAAACTTGATCTTTTCATGGTTTTCACCTGAAAAAAAACATCTCAACTGTCACTACTGTGCATTAAATTTATAAGAAATGTGCCTTTTGCTCTTTTCCTGAATGTTAAGTCGTGTTTTTATCTAAAAAAATAAGTCATATCGTGGGATATGCATACATGTTCCACCAAAGCTGTGAAGGATTTCAGTGTTGACCATCAAAAGAAGTCAAACACTCAGCGGAAACAGAGTCTTTAAGACATTGTTTTCTTGAATTTAGTGTTTTTCAGCCCAGCCTTGCTGTAGTTCCTAACCTGTGCTCACTGTGCAGGTGCTGCCCAGTCCCTCCCCGTCCTTGTACAAAGACGCTTCGCACCTCTTCGCAGACTTTAGTCGGCTGAAACCCGGAGACTTCCGCGTGGACGTCTCAGAAGCGACCGCGCAGGGCGTGACGTGCTTGAAGCCGGAGTACATCGCAGATTACCTCATGCAGGTGAGCGCACCTTTATTTCCCGTTCTTTTTTTTTTACTGTTGTGAAGCAGATAAAAGATCATTTTACGGCGTTTCGTGCAAAGATTCCAGCTTGTTTTCTTGTCCCAAGGAGCCGACTCCACCTATTGGGCTGTACCACCTGACTGCAGCGCCCTCTGAAGAAGATCCAGGGACTCCGTCTCGTAAACGCAAAGCCGCAGCAGACGCCTCCAGACTGAAAAAGAGCCGTCTGAACTGACACCCCAACGCCAGCATTATAGCTGCTGAATGTTCATTGTGAAAATGATTGTAAATTAGCCTTTTTTTTTCTTTCTTCTTTAATGCCTCGTATAAAAATAAAAAGAATGCAACACCTGTTTTGTACTTTTGTGCATTTTCCACACAAAGCGCTGCAGCTGCTGCAGCTGCTGCCACCTGCACTGGGAGGCTGTTGTGATGGATGAGTCCACGACCGCCTGCAGAAATGTTGAGTCATGCTTTGGAATCGGGTGTGTTGAGATGCTTCGGCCTGTAGGGAGCGGTGCACCATCATTGCACGCCTCAGGTGGGTGGCGCGGATGCTCCCTTAGCAACAGGACATGAGCATAACTCTAATCTACCTGTTCTTACTGAGATATGTTATTTAATCTCAGGTTTAGAGTCATGTTTACATTTTATTCAAACTAAAAGTACTAAAAGGCTTCAGATTTTCCCTGTAAAAGTGAAAACCTTTATAGATGTTCTAAATGAAACCACAGAATGCGTTTTGCTGCTGTAAGACGCTCACTTCAGTTCCCAGAAGTTAAGGAATAATTTTTTTTTTTCAAATATCTTTATTGGGTTTTATTACTTTACAGAACTCTTGAACTGTGACTACAACACGTCACAGAACCAGTATCACTCACACACACATACGCACGCACACACATACCTAAACTTTCACAATCCTAATATCAATAACTCAAAGTACAAAATTCTGAACTGAAATACAGATACGTTTCAATGTAATAACGATCTCCCTTAAAATAAATAAGTAAATAAACAAACATAAATAAATAAATACATTACATTCCAGATTCTATAATGCTCATGTATGGTTCCCAAAGATGAACAAACTCTTTCAGTTTTCCCTTAGCGATATATGTTAGTCTTTCTAGGCCAATGCACAAGTTAAGGAATAATTTTCTAGTTTTCCATGCTGTCTGTTGAACTGTCCATCATGTAAACACCAGGTTGTGTTTCTCTGCTGACGTAGAGTCCTGGGCTTAAACAATGTGCTGTTTCATACCAGGGTGCCAGCTGAGGATATTGGTTCCTGCTCCCTCCCATATGGCTGGTTTTATAAGTGGTTTAACCTCCTAACTGATCACTTCCCTGCAGACTCTGGGTTGATCTCTTTCAGAGGTATGGGATTAGAGGAGGAAGTGCTTACCTGACAGTGGAGGGAAACGTGACTCAGACTGTTGGGTCTCCAACAAATAAGGTGGAGTATTGAGCGGGTTGGCTTTATATTACGTTGTTGTGGTAATTTACAATCATTTTAACCTTGGATTTCATTCATATTGCTGAGACCACTCCTCATTTCTTTATATCTTCCTTTCTTGTGATCTTGAGCAATAGTTCTCCAGGCTTTCTGAAAGTCTGTCAAAGTTGTTACTTTGGACAACGGCTGCTTCTTCTTTTCATTTCTTAGTTGAAACCATTTTCAGACGAATGTGCGTGTTCGTTAATCCACTTAACTCTGAGCTATGAGTCATTCAGGCAGAAAAAAGGCTCCTAACTCAAGGGATGAACCGGTGTTGTGTCCACACAGAACAGATAACTTTTAAATTGGATCTTTAGGCACGTTGTGGAGGGCAAAAGAAGAAGTGTCAGGCCTAAAGAACTATCTACGGCAGATGAACAGGATCTGAAAGTGATGTCATTAAGAAAGAGGAAAAAATCCAGCAAAGACCTGACACAGGAGCAGAGAGATGCATCTGGACCTTCAGCTGATCCATCTGCTGTTGGCCCAAGCCTCATCAGAAATGGGCTCCATGGAAGGGTGGCTGTCAAGAAGCCGTTCGTAAGGAAGGGAAACAGGGAGAAAAGGCTGAGCTGTGCCAAAGGACACAAGAAGTGGGCTGAAAATCAGTGGCAGCAGGTCTGATGGAGGGATGAATCCTCCCCAGAGCCCGGAGCTCAACATTACTGAAGCAGTGTGGGATCATGTTGGCAGAGAACGGAACAAAAGGCAGCCGACATCCAAAGAAGAGCTTTGGGATGTCCTTCAAGAAGCCTGGAGAACTATTCCTGAAAATAGAAAGCTCGTCTGAGAGGGTTCAGTCTGTGTTGGAGGATAAAGGAGCTCAGCCCTTCAAGCTCGTTAGAACTATACAAACTACTGTATTAACATTTATGTTTCCTCATATTTTAATTCATCAATTAACCTATTTTCAGCTTTCCTGGCAATAGGCCAATATAAAGAAACCATCAACCTTAAATTGGATATAGTCATCAAATTAATATCTAATCTGGATCAATATTTCTTTTACAAATGGTGTCTGGAATGGTTTTGGTACACCATGCAGACACCTGTTTCTGCAGCAGATAGATCTCATTGAGCTGGTTTTTGATTGGCTAGTGAGTTAATGATGACATCTAAATGATTTTCAATCCACAGGTGTCCGATGGAGGTGGGCTAATGCCCCTCTTTGCGGACTGGCAGGTGGCCAGGAGTTGAGTTTTATGGACGCCGTACTTCATCCTCCTCTGCACGGCAACTTAAATGCTTGCCTGTAGGGACGGTGAGTTTCACCACGTCCGTCTGACCGGGGAGAACACTCTGCAGCAATCCTCATTAAAATTCCACGTCCGTACGCTCACCACGAAAACCTCCTTTTGGTGGGTGGCACCGGCGTCCTGCGCGCCTTTAATTGCGCACCAAGCATCGAGCAGCGATCACAGATCACCGTTTCATCACCGGCGGCCGCGGATCTCTGGGATCGCGCTGCCCAGAGGTGAAGGGTTGCTCCACCGTGTCTGAGAGAGAAAAGGTGGGCTCACATGTCCAGAGGTCCAGGAAGGGGTGGCGCCCTGCGCATCTAGTCCAGCGCCTGGAAACACTGGCGTGTCGCTTCCCGGAGACCGGGGTACCCACAGCCGTACGCTCCGCGCCTGCAGTCCGCCTCCGGGGCTCCACTGGCTTCCCTTTGCGGCGCATCCTTTTGACATTTCTCGGCCGGGGACGGGCAACATGTGCGCCTGGATGCTGTGAAGTGTGACAAAGCGGCTTTTGGGGTTGCAGTTCCCTCGGATACGCGAAGTACCCGACGTTACGACGCACCTTGTGTAATAGGTAAGTCCACCAGTTTATTTCTACTTCAGCTCAGCCATCCTCTCCGCACCTCTGCTTTTATTGATCGCTCCTAGAATACCTCTGTCTATTGATTATGTTGAGATCCGGTTTGGGTTTTCCAGGCTTTTCATGCCAGACACGAGGGTCTGATCATCAGTTCACAGCCCGCGCCGCAGAAAACGCCACTGCAACGGATCCTAATTTATGCCCCATGAGCTGAGAGCATTAATAATGTATGGCATGATGAGACTATTGAGAGAAGAAAGCTGGGAAATGTCCTGATCAGAAGTTGCTCAGCTCCCTGAAAGATTCCTGGAGAACCTTACTTTACAGGAGGTGAATGGTTTTGGGGGGATTCAACATGACATCAGCCCTAAAAGATTAACTATTACGGCCAGTTTAGATTGTGTTCCACCAGACTTTTGGTGACAGTTCTTGAAGGAAAAAAAGGTTCCTTGTAGTTTATCTTTCTTAGTTTAGTTACAGCTGTTTATAAGACAGATATCCACTATCCCTGCAGCTTGGAGATGTCTGCCCTGAGTACCCTTCAAATTGTTTATTGCTCAGGCAACATGGCAGCCACAAAGCAGACAAAAGAAGAAACTCTCTTAAAATGCTACAGCACAAACTTCATCCCACTGGAGAGCAGAGCCTCAGCTTTGTTACCAGGAACAGTGTGTGTGTTTGAAGTGTGTACTAATTGAACCTGCCGGCCACCCTCCCCATTGTATCAGGAATGTTTGGTCCACAGAAACCCCCCACTCCTTTGTTCTGGGGGGACAATCCTCCAGTACCCATGTGTGCTGGGGTGGGGGGAGGGAGCCGGGGTCAGCCGGGGGATTGACATCTGTAGCTGACAGCTTCCTCGGGCGAGCTGACATGCTGTGAAACCATGAATGGGCATTAGGGAACATATGAGTGAAGCATTTAACACTAATGAGGACATTTATGCTCTGTGCGCGGTGCTCAGGGACCAGTCGGACACATCCAGAGGGATAACGTGTAATACAGCTGTGTCATCACTTATTTAAAGTAACCAGAGTGGAGCAGAAAGATGGCTCGAGCCAAGTTGTAGTTTAGTGAAAATGTGTGTTTGAAACATGCCTTCAGCTGGCATTACATCCAGATCCTGTTGCTAAAGCATGGCACCGACATAGGTAAGGCAAGTTTATTTTGTGCAGAACAATTCAACTACAGGGCGATTCAAAGTGCTTTACAGATACATTAAAACTGTAGAAATAAAAAAGCATGATTTAAATGTTAAACAAAAAAGAAAGAAATAAGAACAATAGATAAAATCAGTAGTAAAAATGTGATTAAGTTTTGAAACTCAAGCTTCAGATTTGGAGCTTTATTCAAATGCAGCTGAAAATAGGTGTGTCTTCAGCCTGGACTTAAACACACTGAGTGTTCCAGCTGATCTGAGGCTTTCTGGGAGTTTGTTCCAGACATGTGGAGCATAGAAGCTGAATGCAGCTTCTCCATGTCTGGTTCTGACTCTGGGAACTGATAGAAGACCGGATCCAGATGAGCTGAGGGGTCTGGAAGGTTCATACTGGGTCAGGAGGTCACTGATGCATTCTGGTCCTGGACCATTCAGAGCTTTATAGACCAGCATCAGAACTTTAAAGTCTATCCTCTGATGGACAGGCAGCCGGTGTAAAGACCTCAGAGCTGGACTGATGTGGTCCACTTCTTTGGTCTTAGTGAGGACTCGAGCAGCAGAGTTCTGAATGAGCTGCAGTTGTCTAACTGACTTTTTAGGTAGACCTGTAAAGATGCTGTTACAGTAGTACATACTCAGCCCTCAGCCCATCACTTTTCTTCCTGTGCACCTTCTTTGATTGTGATGATTATTTACTTGCGACCCTTCTTAGCCGCAGAGGATTTCAGTCTCTACGGGATATGACACCCCTGATAAGTTAAATCTTCCCCAAAAAACGTGTTGAAAACTTAGGAACAGTGACAGACTGAGCGAGAGTCGCCGCCTCTCTCTGATGGTGGGAGCCAAAGTTTGTGTCAGCGATTTCAACGCTTTCCTTTTCAGTGTGATTATCTCGCGTCAAGCCTTTGGAAGAATTTTCAGCTGAACAATCTCCGCAGCTGCTCTCTTATCGCCAGCGTCAGGAAAACGTCTGCATTAACAATGGAAAAAAAAACGCCCGGAAAATATCGGCTAACCCATCCAGAGCGGGCGGCAGAGCTCTCTTCAACAAACTTATCAAAGATTTTGCAGGAAAAGGGAAAGTCTGGTTTCTGACTCCTGCACTGGAAAAAATGTCCCTCCAAAAATAAGTAAAATAAACTACAAATACAAGACGTTTTTGCTTGAAATAAGCAAAACATCTGCCAATGGAACTAGTGAAAATCGGCTTGTCAAGATTTCTTGAAATAAGATGTGATATTTGGGACTTTTGAGTTAAAAGT
Source organism: Odontesthes bonariensis (assembly GCF_027942865.1). NCBI lineage: Eukaryota > Metazoa > Chordata > Actinopteri > Atheriniformes > Atherinopsidae > Odontesthes > Odontesthes bonariensis. The sequence continues at coordinate 10,795,708 of NC_134525.1, forward strand.
GATCTTGAAATTAGCTTAAAAACTTCTTCAAATGAAACAAAAAAAAGCTTGTTTCATGTGAAATATGACTCAAAACAGGATGTTTTCAAGACTTTTTCACTTAACAAGATATCCAAGATGTATTGTATGAAAACAAGTCCCTATATCTGGCTGAAATGGTACTTGTTAGGCAGTTGTGTCTTATATTAAATGTAATGAGATACTCAATGAGACAAATATACTTGGTAAGATTTAGATTTTTTCCAGTGTATGAGCTGATTGGAAAGTGTTGGGAGTGTTGGGTTTGTGCTTGTGAGCAGGCGTCCCTCATGACTGGTAGAGAATGGTACATCATGAGGTGGAATGCAGCCCTTATGGGCCTCTCGTGCTACGCAGTGTGTGTACTCAGGATGGACTTTGCGCCTTCCTTCAGCCTGACAAAACAACAAGCGGCCAAAACAGGATTTTAGCTAAGCAATGGGAGGAAAGCCAGCTTGTGGCTGTTTGGTTTCCTGTGTTTTCTGGATGCCGCGCGGCATTAACGAAGGCCCTCGGTCGCTTTCGAAATTAATTTAACTTAAGCCCACGGGGGGGCTCATGCACAGGAACTGCAGGGGGAGGTTCCACGATGAAAAGAAAGCCAAAGCTCCTTTTGTCAACCAAAAGATAAATACTTTTATCCCCCCTACCCCACAGCCACTTATGATCCTATCAACTAAAGAGGCGTCCCGTAGGACTTGAAGCAGCCTGAGCATGTAGAGCAGAACTGCCAGACCTCTCTCCTTCAAGGTGTTGACATTTGAAAGCCATTAAACTGTATACAGTGGTATCAGAGCAGGCTCTGTTTGCCCATGGGGGGGTATCAGAGTCAATAGGATAGCATGTGGCCTGCTCAGGTGAACAGAAACCCACCTGTGGCCTCAGCCTGGTGGGAGCAGAGGCCACAGGAAGGGCAGCTATAAGAAGAGGGGGTGTTGACAATGAATAACTGCCCATTATGAGGATTAAAGGGGGCGATGGGCACAGGGAGATAAGAGCGCGGGGACCGTCGGAGCATGAGGTGTTTACAAGGGGAATTCCTCACATTCCTCGGCTGCAGCCATGCCACTCCAATCTGCACCTCCACCCTGACGGTTACCCTCTGCGCCAAAAGGGACCCAAGAGGCAAAGAGGGCCAAAAAGGTCCATCTCAGCGGGGGATGTGGTCTGAATGTGTTATGGAAGGCGACTTCTTTTAGGAGTACGAATCAGATCATACAGCAGCCTACAAACGATGTCCCACATGTGGCCGGAGAGATAAAGGGATAGTTCGCCTCTTTTGACATGAAGCTGTATGACATCCCATACTAGCAATATCGTGCATGAACATTGACTTACCCCCAACTTCGTCCTGGGAGCCGAGTTCCAGCCTCGTTTTGGTGTTGACGAAGGTAGTCCGGCTCGTTGGCTGGGGCCCCAAAAATAAAGCGTTTTGCTTCTCAAAACAATATGCGTTCAAAAGAGTAATACATTTGCATCACAAAACCGTTCTCCAGGAAAAAGTCAGACCTCACAATCGCTTGGCCCTATTTTCTCTCCCTTCGTATCACTGCCTGCTGTGTAGACCTTGCAGACCGAAGTGCAGACCGAAGTGCAGACCGAAGTGCAGACCGAGCAGTCCCCTGCTTCTGAGCAGTAAACACCATAACAGGTGTGGCTGTCGGCGCGAAAATGTTGATAAATGATATTGCTAGTATGGGATGTCATACAGCTTCATGTCAAAAGAGGCGAACTATCCCTTTAAAAGTCACACCGACGCTGAGTGAAAAAGTGAGAGATAAAACAATCGATTTGCTGCTAAATCAAAGTAATTTGAAGGGTTAATTTGTTCATGAGCTTTTCTTGACAGATACATGTTGAACGGCCCCAGACCAAAGCAAACTTGCTGTTTTCAGCCACGATCGCAGCCTGGTTCAGTCCAGCATACGAGTCCAAAGTGTTGGTCCTCATGAAATCTGCTGCAGGTATTCGTGGTTCCCAGAGGATGTTTACTGAGTTTAAAGACGGTTAAATATCCTGCCTGACACGATTGAAGCCTTTAAGTTCAACCTTTTTGTCCTTTTGTTCTGTGAAATCCTGTCTGCTTGTGGCGTGTTGCCCTTTCTGTTTCATAGTTGTGTTTTCTGAGATTGTTGCTGTGTTTTGGATGAGTTTGAGTTGCTGTTGCATTTCATTTATTTCTACCTGGCTGTTGCGTTGGCTGAGATTTTTGCACCTCGGGGGGCCGCTGTATTTTTCTGATCTGCCGACCATGCAGTTTGTTTTTGATTGAAATGTCTCGAACAGCCAGTGGATGAATTACTGTGACATTTTGCTCATGTTCCTCTTGGCGTGAATCGACCTTTTACACAGCAGACGTTTGACCTCATAGCAGGAAACGCACAGGTGTCATTCATACCTTTTAAAATGGCTGTCTTGTGCAGCCTTGACTCATTTTGACGTATCTTTGCAGTAAAGGAACAGTTGTCTGCTGTATAAAAGGTTATCCCAACATAATGGCCAATAGTTCAGTTGAAATTAGGGCTGGGCGAGTTTAACGCCGATAAATATTTTATCGCGCATTAACGCAGGTTTTTTTTATGTACCTTTAATGGATAGGAAAGTTCAGAGAGACAGGAAGCAGGGGGCAGAGAGAGGGGGAACGACACGCAGCACAGGGCCGTCCGATGCGGAACTCAAACCGGGGCCAGCTGCAGCGTGGACTATAGCCTCTTGTACATGGGGCGCCTGCTCAACCCACTACGCCACAGACCACCCCTGTTTTATTATTTATTTTATTTTGTAAAAGTCTGTTGCTGTCTGCTGCGGAACCGGAAAAGAAAGTAATCGGCGGATCCACCAAACATGGAGAAGGGTACGGAACTTTTACTCGGCCATTTTCATTTTAAAGTTCTTCCAGACGGCGGAGTCGACAGAACCAAAGTCATCTGTAAACACTGCCAAGTTGAATCGTCTTCTCAGCGTAGTAGTTCCAGTCTAAAATATCACTTAAAGGCAAAACACACAACTGATAGCAGCAAGTCATTCAAGGAAACAGACAGTGGAGCGAGGCTTCTACATAAAAACTACAGAAAGATGCTGATGTTAAAAGTGTGTTTGCACAACAAATGTTATGGCACTTTCATTCATATGGCAGCACATTTAAAATAAAACTAAATGCTAAAAGCTATACACTACTTTTGGATTCATTTTTGGATTTTGCGTACAAATGTGATTAATTGTGATTAATCAGGGAAATCATGTGATTAATTAGATTAAACATTTTAATCGTTGCCCAGCCCTAGTTGAAATATGACAGCCCCATCAGGTTTCTCCGTACTTTGCTCATTGCTAGTGAGCTAATTACAGCTAGCGCCACTGTGGACCAGACCTGTTTGTGTTTTTTACAGTACAACTTGCACAATGCTGGTTTATTTAGATGCAACAGCATGTGTGCTTCAGTTGCTTTAAAAAAGAACTGGCTTCTGTCATAGACCTAATGTTCTGTACAAAGGTTGAAGCAAATCTGTTCTCTGGTAGGAGGAAGTCACAGGGCTCGGCTTAACTTTGGTCTTATCCCTGCAGTCTGTAAAATGCTTAATTTCACAGCCTGACAGTTTGTAGTTGCTCAACATTTTCTCTTCTTGCCGCACTCAGTTTTTTTTTGCCTGTGTTGTTAACATCAGAGTCGCTTTAATCCGACTGTCACGTGTCAGGAATATTTCAGAGAGTCCCAGTAGAAAGGTTGCGGTGAACATTGAAAGTGACGCACAGAGAGTAGGGGTTCTCATCCGGCGCCAACCTGGAGACACTGATTTTATTTTGTGGTTAAGGATCAATCAGCACATTTTCTACACGCAGGGCAGATGACTGAGTCTAATAGGATTATGAGAAGGACTGGTGGTTAGACAAGAAGAAGTCCAGGGGAGCCACACGTTACCCCTGCAAAAACCCAGGATGAGCCGGCCCCTCGTGGTGGGGTCTCATGTGACGGAGCGGGAACAACACCAGCAGGTGATTACCGGGTCTGGGCTCACCTGTGAGTCAGACCTCGGCTAACAAGGAAGCCAATCACCGCCCTCTCACCCAGAAAAGTGCAGATCTGTTGGGTTCAAAGAGAAGAAAAGCCAGGCTCTGGTGTGCGGTTTCCCTGGTAACTTCTTCTGTCTGAATATTTCTAATATCTTTCAAGACCAAAAAGCACAGAAATCCTTTCATTTGCTATGTTAATACATGTATCAGTTTGCAGTTTGAGGCTTTTGAGCTTGTATTTGGTTAAAATCAAACCCTCTAACAGTCAGAGTCGTCTGACAGATTAAAGTGGGACCATATGCTAAGGAATGAGGAGTCCTCCCCTGCCACGCTGGAGCTTATTATTGCCGTCTTATGTCACTGTCAGCAGCTAATTGTTGTGGTGGCTTGAGGTGACAAACGGAACAGCTCCCCAGTCTGGACTTAAGTGCTTGGTCATCTTTACTTTACCCTTCTTTCTCTGTAAATCGAACCATTTCCCTCTCCGAACACCCACACCATGTACGCCTGTTATCACCTGCCAAGGCAGGCGTTTGATCTTGTGACTTAGAGCGAGTCCAAATAATGGGAGCCAAAAAAAGGAAATGGGGAGCTTCTGTGTTTATAAAGCCGTTGCTTTCTTTCTCTCCGTGCCATGCCCATGTCACATATGGCTCATTTCATGGCTGCTGCAGAATCTGATTGATGGGCTGAAGAGCGGTGCAGCTGAGGTTCTTTGGGTGCAGAGTTTGGAGAGACAGGAGCAGAATCCTCAGCCAGGCCACATGTAAAGTGTCATGTCCTTTCTGCCAATATGCCCCTATGGATTTGTATATTTCAACCTTTCTGGGCCATAATACCATTCTTGCAGAGGTCACGCCTTATCTTCCACCAGTGCATACTTTATTCCTTCATCCAGAAGACCTAAATATGACCTAACTGGGACCTTATATGGACTTTCTGGAAACTCACAACCTTGAATTGAATGAAATCAATGAAAAATCATAATAAAAATATGTTTAAAAAAAAAAAAAAAATGACCTAACCTCTATAAGGCACTGTGAAACTCTCATGTTTCCATTCATACTAAAGTTGAGGCCGGAGATGTCATCTATTTGTCCTTGCAGACCTACTCTTTCAATGATTATGGGATAACAACAAATCTCTTCACACAGCCTCACCTCAGATGGGTCTAAACATGGATTCAAAGCGCTGAAGTTACATCCAGTATCTCCTGTTTTTGCCTCCTGGCTCACGCGTGGTTGACTCTCCCCTAAACGATGAGCTGCATGTGGACATCCAAGGAGATGTCGATGCTGACATATTGAAATCCATCCAGACATACAGACTTGGAACCCATTAATTGGAGACAGTTGTTTGTACTTTTATTCTTTTATCCTCCAAAAATTACATGGTTTTTTTGTATCTTATCAAATGCACACGTGCAGAATTTTGGCAACTGGCCTGTTTCATAACAACGGTGCGGAAATTTGGTTTTCCAAGGACCTCTTTGGCTTCATCACAGCGAGCAGTGAAACAGGAAAGGATACGCAGCACTTATTTTGATGTCTTCTTTGCCAAACGTGTCATGGGAGCTGACATTTCACCCTAATCATTTACCACCGCTGGGAGAACTCCTCAAAAATATGAAACCGTGAGCACTCATCGCCCCCAATTAGAGGCCAGTGTTTGCTCCCCTTCTGCTTTGCTCTCTAATATTAGAGATTTGTGTCCCCGGGGTTGCTGGAGAGCCGTTTGATAATCTGAGACAGCCGCACTCCTGAATTCATTTAGATACACAGAGCAGTGTGTAAAATGACACAGAGGGGTTTTTGCCTGTTTTGTATGTGTGTGTTAGTGATGTGTTTGTGTTTGTGGTGCTGGTAATGGTGGCAGGGACGGTGGTTTGGCTGCCACATCACCATGGAGACAGTGGCATTTTCATGTAGGGAAGACGTTGACATTGTAGTGATGTTATTGGCAGCAACAAAACCTGACTGCATAATCTTCTGGCTCTGTAAACACACACTTTTCACATTTACTATATACCCTTCACACGCATTATTTCTGGCCCAGGACCACTGATCCACAAAAGTCATGTTCACACCCCGGTTATCTCATTTGCACTACGCATGGATCTGCTTTGAACGGCGAGCAGGGGGAGCTAAATGAAACCGCTGCCAGAGCACTTCCCCTACTTTCCCCTCCTCTTTTTTTCTGCAGAGCAGAGTTAGTGTTCTCTGAAGAGAAGAGATGATTTTGACTTTTTGGGTTTGTCAGAAGCTGCAGATGAATTGGACGCGCTTGCCACTGTGCACGCTGTATTGTGAGGACACTGCAGTTCACTGTGTTAGAATATGTCAAACATCGTGTAGAGGCAGCAGTCATTTTTCTGCTGCCTCTCGGTGCTGTATTGAGAGCATGTGTAATTCGTGCTTTAATAGTGATTTTCTTGTCATTTTTGCACACATAGTTGCATACTTAAGGGATCAGTGTTTGTTAGCTTTGGGATGTTTTAACCCCTAAGTTGTCTGTCCTGATGTGTAACTAGAGGCAATAGGTCAAGATGTGTTGTTGATAAAACTGCTGAATTGAGGGTAAATATCACAGTGTTACTTTAGAAATGACTTGTATCTAGTTGTTAGCTGCTGCTAATGTTAGCAGGTAACTAGCAAGTTAACTGACAATCGGCTACAACGTGCATAATCGTGACTAGTCGACTAATCGTGGCAGCCCTACTTGTATCATCCCTGGGAAGCTACAAACGTCAGCTTGATTTACATCAAAACAAACTGGCAGCTGAATGGATTCATTGTCCTGTTTTAATATTGATGACTAAAAGTGAGGGTAATCAATGTGATCAAATGCAGGAGTTTGTGACTGACTCATATACAGCATGTGTTGGTGAAGAAAAAAGTTCTACGTATGCTCTTATCTGTCCACAAAATGTTTTTCAAGCAGCTTCTTGTTTGTCCACATGGTCTTTAGCATAGTTGGAGGTCAGAGGCTCCATCCCTGCAGTCCTGCCCACCCTTATCCTCATCGCCATTAGCTTTAGCCAATCAGAGAGAGGCGTCTAGCTGCTTGGATGTGAGCGCACGTTTTTGACCTCACAGACTATTATACAACTTCCTGTTGGAGTGATCTCTGTTGGCTGACATCTCCTGGGGAGGGAAACAATGGGCCTGAATTTGGATTGCTGGAGTTCAAAGTCTTTATAGATGATTTTGGAACTTTTTCCAAACTGATAAGCCTAAAAAAACTCTTTCAGAAGTCAGGAATCTCATTTGTTCGTGCCTAATACACAAGATCAGACATCATTCAGTCGCTGCTTATTATGTGTCTCATAGCATGTCTTGGCTTTTTGTTCATTTCTGTAGACCTTGAGTGCAGTACGGCTGATATATTTTATCTTTATATATTTATTTTTGTTAACTTCAACGCTGAATTACAGGGAAAAGGAAACAACCTTGGTATGGTTCATTGGCTCAGGTCCACTAAACAAGGGGTGTCTCTTACTATTCTGAATAGAAATAGAATAGAATAGAAAAATACTTTATTTGAAGGCAGTTAAACCACATTTATAGAGCAACTATAGCAAAATATAACTCTGGTTGGGAAGAAAGAGAGCCACAGTGTTCACAATGTTGTAACTTTCATGCAAATATTCAAAAAGCAAGCTGCATTAAAACCGAACCCTAATATTTTTAGCCTATGGCTGAGCCGTTAACGCATTGAATTTGGCATATTTATGGAACGTGCGCACGTTAATCTTGCCTAAAAAGCTAATTTTGCGTTAAAACGTTAAATTTCAGTTGTTTTAACTGTTATTGAAGCAAATTAACCCGGTACAACGTCTGGACCTAGCGTCTGGAACTAGCGTCTGGAACTAGCGTCTGGAACTAGCGTCTGGAACTAGCGTCTGGAACTAGCGTCTGAAACTAGCGGCTGAAACTAGCGGCTGAAACTAGCGTCTGAAACTAGCGGCTGGAACTAGCGGCTGGAACTAGCGGCTGAAACTAGCATCTGAAACTAGCGGCTGGAACTAGCGGCTGGAACTAGTGGCTGAAACTAGCATCTGAAACTAGCGTCTGAAACTAGCGTCTGAAACTAGCATCTGAAACTAGCGGCTGGAACTAGCGGCTGGAACTAGCGGCTGGAACTAGCGGCTGAAACTAGCGGCTGGAACTAGCGGCTGGAACTAGTGGCTGAAACTAGCATCTGAAACTAGCGTCTGAAACTAGGGGCTGAAACTAGCGTCTGAAACTAGCGGCTGAAACTAGCGGCTGGAACTAGCGGCTGAAACTAGCGGCTGGAACTAGCGGCTGGAACTAGTGGCTGAAACTAGCGTCTGAAACTAGCATCTGAAACTAGTGGCTGAAACTAGCATCTGAAACTAGCGGCTGAAACTAGCATCTGGAACTGGCGGCTGGAACTAGCGGCTGAAACTAGCGTCTGGAACTAGCGGCTGGAACTAGCATCTGGAACTAGCGGCTGGAACTAGCATCTGAAACTAGCGGCTGAAACTAGCATCTGGAACTAGCGGCTGGAACTAGCGGCTGAAACTAGCTGAAACTAGCATCTGAAACTAGCAGCTGGAACTAGCGTCTGAAACTAGTGGCTGGAACTAGCGGCTGGAACTAGCATCTGGAACTAGCGGCTGGAACTAGCATCTGAAACTAGCGGCTGAAACTAGCATCTGGAACTAGCGGCTGGAACTAGCGGCTGGAACTAGCGGCTGAAACTAGCTGAAACTAGCATCTGACACTAGCAGCTGGAACTAGCGTCTGAAACTAGCGGCTGAAACTAGCATCTGGAACTAGCGGCTGGAACTAGCGGCTGGAACTAGCGTCTGAAACTAGCGTCTGGAACTAGCGGCTGGAACTAGCATCTGAAACTAGCAGCTGGAACTAGCGTCTGAAACTAGTGGCTGGAACTAGCGGAAATGTAATTTCTCCGTTCCGTCACTAATTCGACTGCGACTGAACTCGAGACTCGTCAGACCAGGAAACGTTTTTCCAATCTTCTATTGTCCAGTTCTGGTGAGCCTGTGTGAATTGTAGCCTCAGTTTCCTGCTGTTAGCTGACAGGAGCGGCACCCGGTGTGGTCTCCTGCTGCTGCAGCACATCATCTTCAAGGTTCCACGTGTTGTGCGTTCAGAGACGGTATTCTGCATTCCTTGGTTGGAACGAGTGCTTATTGGAGTTACTGTTGCCTTCCTGTCATCTGGAACCAGTCTGCCCATTCTCCTCTGACCTCTCACACCAACGAGGCATTTTCACTGGATATTTTCCCTTTTTCGGACCATTACTGCTGTTACTGTGCAACAGTAGATCTGATTTAAGCTGGTCTCTTTGTTTACTTGGATATATATCAAAATGGGTGTTAATTACATGAGAAAACAGATCCAAAGTCTTAACACACATTGGTAAACATATTTAACATAACATAACAAGGCAAAACCACTGGAATGCTCCTCTAGATTTAAAACGATTGATGCATGACAGCTTTGCCATGTGTGGTACAGAACAGAAATTGTCCCCACTGCATCTCCTAAAATACCACCAGCTTCCTTTACTCTCCCCGGGGGCTCTCGCTCCATCCTTCTCTCTTTTGCTGATAGTAACTTCATTGCTCATCCTGCCTTGCTGTATCTTCTCTGTCCAGCAACCAAGAGAAGAGAGAGGTGGCGGAGAGATGGAGGTTGAGACACCTGCTAATTCTCTCCCAGCCAGATTTGTCTCCCCGCAGAGCCAAGCAGTTGACATTTAAGTATTATAGCCGTAAACAGGCCACTGGAATGTCATCAACGTTCATTTTGTGTGGCACAGTATTTGCTAAATCAGTTTTTGTCTCATTCCAGCTCTGCCCAGTGGGGGTTTAAACTTAAAGAGTCCCACAGGATGCCGGCAGTGATGCAGATATATAAAGACATATAAGCTGGTTCTCAAACATGAAGATTTTATTTGTATCCCTGTAAAAACCGAATATGTTGAGGTTATAGGCAGTTGATCTGAGCACGTGAGCATGTGATCTGAATTCAGGATCTTTTGCTCTGTGAAACTATTTCAGAATATTCAGCCTTCACTGTGTAGGTGCAAAGCTATGTTTACCAGTGAGTTGAGCACCTCCAAGAAATGGGAACAGCTAGAATTTGTTGTTGAACTGGACAAAACACCAGCAGGGCTGTAAGTACGGATTAGTTTCATAGGTGATTAAAACCCCTTAAATTCTGCCTAAAGGAAAAAAAACCAACAACTTACAAATAACATGTGATCCCATGGGTCAAAGGCACTTCATAGTTTGGATGTTCACATTAAAACAATATTAAAAGGTTTGATAAATGGATCAGACTTTCTCAAAGAGAAAAGGTTTAAGGAGGGATTTGAGGGTAGTTGTAGACAAAGACTATTCCATAAGATGGATGCTCAGATTTCCCAAACTGGGATTTTTAGAAAAGTTAGCAGGACAGTATCTGCAAAACTCCCCAATCAGGAGGGAACATACCAGGTCGACAAGTCTGAGATGGGGGGGGGGCAAAGCCATAAAAGGCTTTGAAGGTGAGCAAAAACATTTTAAAATCAATACAACATCCTCCAGGGAGGCCAGCAGAGGGGTGATGTGTTCATGCCTTTTTGAACCAGCTGCAGACGGCGGAGAGCTTCGACAGATCCCCGAGTAAAGTGAGTAAAGAGCTTTAACTTTTAATAAGTCAGCAACCGAGACTCAATTAGGAAAAAATATAACTTAAAAACGTGCTTAACTTGCTCTTCAAAAATTGAGGTTAGAATCAAATGTGACTCATAGATTCTTAGCAGCCTAAAGTGCAAATGACCTTCAACTTATCATCATTCAAGACAATTTCAGCTCATCCAAGGGGGATGTTCCACTGACCAAAAGAACCTAAAGAGCCGAGTCTTTAATTCCAATTCATTGCTTTTTGTTCATGCACTTTAATTAATTCCGATATCATGCATTCACCGTATCCTGAACTTGGAAAATATTCCAAAACCTTCATATATACTTAAAATGGTGTTTTGGAGGAATGGCGTCTAGAGAAACCCTGACTGGAGGTGTGCTCTGGTTTCAGCCTTTATTTATTTATCTCCTGAAGGGTCGACAATGAGATTTATGACGATCCTCTGTACTTGTGTGATGAAATAGAGCAACAGTCTTCATGTGTTGCGCTCCTTCACCTGTTTGATGTAAGAACTTTGGGGGCGTGGATCATCTGTGCTTTATCGCTTAATTACACCGTCTGATGCTTACCAAACAAATCACCCACAAGCTCGCAGCTCTTCTTCCAGGCTCCATCCTCCAAGCAGCCTGTCGCAGCTTTGAACCACTGCTTCATCCATAATGTGAAGAACTGACTCTTTGTGTGTGTGTTTGTTGGCGCTTCACAGATCGAGCTTGTTCCTCTGCTGTTTACCCATTTATCAATTCAAACATGAGTTATGAACCGAAGCTCCTCATCTTCTGGTAATTAAACGTCTCTTGGTGGCCATTTTTCTTCTGGAAGGCGTTTTTTAAAACCGTCTCCGGCCTCTCTGAGAGGCTGCCAGTGGGCGTCCAGGCCAGTGTTGGTAATTAGTGTGCTTAGTGATTGCACCGATTGCTTCATTATTTCTCCGATGGGCATCTGTTAGAAATATTTGATAGATGTTCTGTAAAGTAATTCGTGCGAAAGCTGCTTACACCGTACGTGCATCATTACCTAACACCTGGATATTCACTGAAGCTCCTTCTGAGGAGCTTACACCAAGAGCTTGATCTTCTTGCATCACACACAGCACAACGCCGAGCATGAATCCAAATAACCAGCACCATTGTGTAACTCCACCACGTAAAAATGCAAAGTCTGTTGTGACATGTGTGCTTCAGATCTGGAGTGTTGGAGTTGTGAAACAGATTCATCAGCAGGTCTCAAACTGTGGAAACTGGATTGGTTTGTTCGCAGCATTTCAGCCTGATACCGCCAGCAAGGCGGCAATTATCCACCCCGGATTATTTTTGTACACTAACATTTGAGTGGCTGTGTGTCAGGTTTGAGTCATCGACCCTTTTAATCAGTCTTTTAGAAACCAAAGGGTTTTTAATTAGTCAAGAACTGGTGCTGAAATGATTATAAAGAGTTTAAAAAGCACTACTTTGGGCAGGAGATTTCAGATCTTTCTGTTTTTCCTCTTAAAGCTAACCAGTTCAGCATGTGTGTCTGTGCATGTGCACATGCACAGAAAAAGATTTGAGTCACCAGATTTCCTACCAGTCAATTTTAAAAATTGTTGTGAGGCTTTATTGTATTTCTCTGTGGAAAATTAAGATAATTTTACTGCCTCTTCAGTAAAGGTGCTTCTTGCTTCCCTCATATTTTGAAAGAGGTGTTGATTGTTTCATGTGTTGTGTTGGTGGTTCATCATCATCATGTAGATTTTTGGTTAATCACAATGCACACGTTGAAATGATGCCAATCAATCAATAACTGCACTCTGAACTCCAAAAACTGCCAACTTCCCGGCCGGAAATCAATCTGTCCTCTCAAAACTATGAAGTCTGTCTGAAAAAAACTAAAATTTTGCCTTCCAAACGCAACACAAAAGCCCCCAAAAGTACAACTACGAGTGAGGTTACATAAAAACAGTCAAATCTGGCAAATTTATGGGTCTGCTCCATAAAAAAAATGTGCATGATGAACACAATAAGAAAAGCCAACACATGTACTCCATCATAAATTCAGGGAATTTACAAGGAAGATGACAATTAAAAAGCTTAATTCAGTAAACAAATGTCTGTGGTCTGGATCTTTTGTCCCTGGCCTAACCTCTTATCCTCCTCTTCTAAGTTATTATTGTCGTCTTAGTTCCTTCCTTCTTTCTGAATCTGTTGTTCCAGTTCTAAGTGGACTAACCCAAAGTCCTTTTTTTATCCATCTTTTGGCGTGCAAACAGTTTTGTCTCCACCTGGATCATTGTGAGATGATCAACACTGACAGTTGGAGCTTTCTAAATGAACACCTGCTGCAGGCGGTGATACATAAAGGGTTAGTTTAAAAACTTCATATATAAGAGATCTGATTGGGTTAGGAGTTACCTCAAGGAGTTACCCTGGAGTCTGGCATGTGGTCGTCTTCATGCTGGTCTTTTTGGAGCCAGAAGTGACCATATTTAGACAAGAAGATGGAGCCGGAGATCGGTTATTGAAAGCTATTTGGGCAAAAGTATGTTTTTTTTAGGACAAATTTCTATTTAGATATGAAAAATGTGTTTTTAGAAGGACCACAAACAAGCAGGTCGGACACCAGCTCACAACAGAAGATGTTTAACGGGAGAAGAGATGTTTTGGAGCCAGCCATCAGTGCAACTACGTCCATTTTTGATACAGTCTCTGGCTCCAAAGTGGTTCAACACAAGGCAACAGGCCAGTTTTAGCTGGTTAGCATGCTGACCTCAGTGGATATCTCGGACGTTTTTCACATTCGGTTGATAACTGTCAAGATAAACCTTTTAATAAAGAACGTTTAATGTGCAGGATGTTTTTAGAGATTAAGCTGGTCTGCTTTATATTTTGTTATTTAACAAAATAAGTAATAATTCGCTTTGAATATGTGTGTTGTTGCTCACATTACATTACTGTCTGCTCGCTGATAATAACCCAAATAACGTATCATAACTCAGCCCTACTCAGTCACCTCTTGCACTCCAACAGGATTCCCTCCGGACTGGCCTCTGTGGGATCTCACTTTAAAAATGTCAACCCTGTCAGGTCCCCACACTGTCACAGTTTCTGTCGTCTCCAGGTAAACTTCAGTCCCAGAGCCACAGAAAGGCTCGAGCCATCACAGCCTCCCTTTCCATCAGACTTTACACGTCCTGCTCCAAGCCAAACACCACCTGCTTTCTGCTTCGGTTAGCTGGAGAAGAGGGGTCACACCCGACCCAAACAGGTCATCTCCAGGTCGTGCCCACCACAAACTCAGATTTTCTATCTGTGTAGCTACACATGTAATTTATTCTTGTTGTAATTGGCTTATTAAGCCTTCAGTCTGTTTGGGGAATTGAGCAATCGGGCTGCTCATCCATAAGTAAATCCTAGTTTCAGGCCTATTGTTGTGTTTTTGTTGAGTGCATCTGCCCTCGTCTGTTAGCCTGATTAACATGGAGAAGGTCTGAGTGTGTGTGTGTGTGTGTGTCAGCGTATACACCCAGCCAGACGCACTCAGGACTGCCAGCTCTTGGCGTTAATCCGTCTCGGTAATGGTGGTGCAGGGGGGGGAGGAGGCGGAGAACAATACAACATCTCTCCCTCGGTCTGTCTTGCTCTTTGGGCTCTGGCCACGTGGTCGTTGCCTGGCGGGAAATGTGAGCACTTGGACGCTGAGTGCGGATGCTGCTCTCCTTGTTCACTCATCCCAGCTGGCTCTCGGCAGCCCCTGCTGCACCGCTTCAAGAACACGAGGTACAAAACTCCCCCCGTGCCTCCAAAAAACATCCTTCCACTGCCTTTCGTTCCTGCCATTGTGACCAGACAAGAGGCTGCGTCAGGAGGTGGATTGAGGGATGTGCGTGTCGAGTAAGGAACGTCATTGAGATGCAGAGCTGTGTGCTGTTTCTGTAGTTTGCGGTCCATAAATCGAGGCAGGAAGTGTAGAGACCGCAGTGGAAACAATGCATGTTTCCTCCTTCAGTTTGCATATTCTTTAGCACAGTACATGCTTGCTATGTCTACCTCGTGGACATTCCTGAATGTGTCGAGGGGTCTTGTTTCCTGTCCAGCCCCAGACGAGCAGTAGTTCTCTCTGTGTTTCGTAGATGACCTGATAGCGATAGAAACAGGAAAGCGTGAATTCCACTGCCTATTGTTGAATTTTTGCACGCTTACATCTTAAAAATTCCGATTTGTAGTAGTATTGTTCATGGAGCAAAAAATGATTTCCTAAGCTATTTCTTTCCTTTTGCGGTGACCTCAGAATCCTTTCTTGCATTCAAGAATCAACAGTGAAAGATACTCAGCACATTATATTTCCTGTTTGTTTAATTTTTTATTCCCCAAAGGGTTTAATCATGGACACGTTTAGGGTAATTTAGATCTATTGGTTTTAAGGAAGTGAGATTTGTGTTTTCTTTGTCCAATTTGATCATCTTCTTCAGTTTTCTCCTCACTCATTATGCCAGTTGTTTGGGTGTTACATGCCTGTTAGTTATGATTGATTATTGAATTCCCAATAACTCGTAAGATTTTGGACATTTCTTTGGATTCACACTAAATTCAGATAAAGTTATCTATGGTGTTGACCTAGTTGAGCTATGAGAGTGATCACTTATTCATCGTGTCAGCAACAAATTATTTGAGCGTGTCGAATGTTTTTTTTAGAGCTTATTGAGTTTAAGCAGTGTTCATAGCTCAAATTCTTTTAGTTATTAGCAATTTGATATATGGCACAGGGAGAATATGCAAATTTCACACAGAAAAGCCCTAAACAAGATTCTGACAGTGGTACAAATACATATAGTCACCGGCCACTTTATCAGGAACACCTGTTCAATCACCTGTTAGCACAAACAGCTGATCAGCTAATCGCATTTAGGCGTGTAGAGGTGGTCAAGACGACTTTCTGAAGTTCAAACCGAGCATCAGAACGGGGGAAAAAAAGGGGATTTAAGTGATATATGTGGATAGATGTGCAGCCGACAAATCTGCAGCAGCTGTGTGATGCTATCATGTCAATATGGAGCAAAACCTCTGAGGTATGTTTCCAACACCTTCCAAAGTATGCCACGAAGAATTAAGACAAGCTTTTACCAGCAAGGTGTCCCTGATAAAGTGTATATATATATATATATATATATATATATATATATTTTATATGTATATATTTTTATATGTATATATATATATATATATATATATATATATATATATATATATATATATATGAAGGATAAAAAGAAAAATAGAAAACATTTTGTTTTCATATGAGACAACAAACACGTTTGAGTAAACAAAATAATGACATAGATCTGATTTTTAAACAATGAAGTAGCCTTATACATAAAAGCTTTTGTATAAAGCTTTTTACTTTTTAGGCAGTAATTATAGTTAAAGGTAACAATTTAGAAATAAGTTGCGATACGAGTCGTTTTCTGACAGTAAGTGTAAAACATCGTCATGCATCAGTGATACTGACCAACTTTAGTGCCATCAGACTGAAAGTAGCCATTACATACTGCCTTGAATTCATTTCCTGTGCCTCTGCACCCAGCATGTTGGAATAATCACATTCTTCCATCCTGTTCTGTTCATTTAAAGGGATTAAACATGTTTATCGTGTCACTCTCTGCATTTAGCAATACCTTGAACAGTCCTGGCTGAAGCCAGCCCTTTGGTTTATCATCGAGCACCAGTACGTTTCTAAACCCCCCCCATAAGGCAAATTAAATCGCTTTCATGTTCATGCGTGATGTTTAGTTAAATGATAAGGATTGTTTAGACATGCAAGTCCTTGAGAGCTGCGTCCTTCTTTCGTGTACTTCTAACATCCAGCCATTCAGCACAGCTCATCTGGATGTGGGAGCAGCTCAGCTCAGTCGATGTCACCGTTTTCCTCCGGTGAGAAGCACTTTGACGAATGCTCCCTCTGAGTTTAATGTCGCAGCAGCAGTTGTGCTGCAGTGCCAAAAGTTTGCACCAAAGCCTGTGCACATTTTATTGCGTACCATGATTTAGTGTCTTTCTTTAGTGATTTACCTGCTCGGTATAAGAGGATGAGGTGCGCTCAGGGAGACCTTGTGACTGTGATGCCCGTTGGGAAGCCGGAGGATAGATGGTGGCTGACAGCACCCATGGCGTTGCAGTGTTACTGCTGGGTCACGCTATTTTGCTGCGGTGTCTGCTTGTCTGTTTGTCTCAATTTAGAATCTCTGGAGAAGTGTCTGCTTTTATGGAATATCTGCAGCTATCGATATCGTTAGCTTTAGATGTCAGAGTGAAAATAGACTGAAAGTAGTCGGAGAAGTAGGAGAATTTCGACCTTATAGCTTTACTTCCTTCTCTTGAATATGCTGAAATAGTTCGAAATAAAGTTAATGTAACCCAGAGAGAGTGGTTCTGTGAGGAGTGGGTGGTTCATCATAATGCTTCGCTTAAAGAAAGAAAGAAAAATAGCTTAACCTATGTTGATTGAGCGCTCTTTCTCTCGCTGAGTCATTCTCTTTCTGCTGCTGGGTTCTCTTAGTTTATGCCCTGAAAGGCCACCAGCGTTTCTGCCACCACCTTCACAGAGTGACAGCGTGATGGGTGTTCAACCTGCTGCAGATGGGCTGTCAGATGGAGAACAACCGTCCCTTACAGGGAATCTGATGTAGTGCTAACCTACTCCCGCAGACATGCAGCAGTGTGTCAAAGCTTTGCTGCACTCTGCCCTTTTCCTTTGCAAAATATTCGCTCTCCTAAAATACCAAATAGTTTTAAAAACAATGCTTTCTGTGCTCAGTGTCGGAGGGAGACAGAGCAAGAAAATGCCTGTCCATCTGATGTTGGAGTGGATTTCCAGGGGAGTCAGAAGATGCACACAAGGGAAAGTTGGATGCTTTTTTATTTCAGCCGTCAGCTGTCAATACAACTTAAGTTTTGATATTAAATTGTAACAATCCCCCTTTTTTTTGTTTGTGAGCTTACATTTGTAGGCACAAAGTCTTCTGAAGGGTGTTTATTTTATTTATCGAACATAAAAAAGGGAAATATCCCATTTACATAAGTAAATTAATTATGACCTGGGACTGAGCTCTGGTGCATCTGACTTCTATTAGCGGTCTCTAAGATGCTTATGGAGTTAAAGCCGAACCATTAGGTCCAGAGAATTGTCTGCAGACCTGCTGAACAGGGTTAGATAGATGGATAGAAAACATATACACAAGGTAAAGTCTCTAAAGGTAAAGCGAAAAGTTTCAAGTGTAAAAACATTTGTGAAAATTAGCAGAGGTGGGTAGAGTAGTCAAAAATTATACTCAGGTAAAAGTTCTGTTACTTCAGAATAATATGACTCAAGTAAAAGTAAAAAGTAGTCATCCAAATAATTACTTGAGTAAGAGTGAAAAAGTGCTTGGTGAAAAAACTACTCAAGTACTGAGTAACTGTTGAGTAACGTCTGATTTATTTGTTAACACAAGCATTCAATCAGACAGACAAAAATACTAAATAATCATCTTTAGGCAAATTACAGTTCATCCAATTGATAAAATAAATTAAAATGAATGAATTAATTACAAAATAGCTTAAAGTTTGCAGCCACCAGCAGACTTCCAAGCTGCGGCTGCCAAACTGAGTAATCAGAGATAAAACCCCACTAAAATGCACATGGCAGCCTGCTGGGAGTTTGCCAAAAGGCACCTGAATGAGTCGGACCATTGTAAGAAAAAAACAGTCAAACTCGTCGTTTTGTGTGGATCTTTGTCTGACTGTGGCTGAGAGATCAATCAGACATCGGGAAGCATGAATAGACTACAGCTCTAAGCATACCACCATGAAAAAGCAGAAGCGGCCTCTGTGACAGTGACCCCGCCAGAGTGTGGACTTTAACCCATGTTTATCTGAAGAGATGGGAAAATGGCTAGAATCACGTGGAAATGAAGCATTTCTGTCACAGAGAATGAGAGAAACATCTGTGCAGACAGATGAAAAAATGTAATTGAATCTATTTTGATTTAAGTGTAAAACACAATAACCACCTATACTGCACTTTGTGCTCCAGCTTATCTGGCTTATTTTGGACTTATTTTGGACCCATTTTCAATGGGTCTTAACTCTAAAAATCTAAGTTGCTACTTATAGGTTGTGTTGTAATTGTGTGTTTTATAAACTATAATATTTTAGGGATCTTTTTTCACTCCAGCAGACACAAAACATCACCTTCGCCCATTTGGAGAAAGAGAAACAACAAAAGAAAACATGGATTACACACTTTAACTATTATTGATACCTTTATTAAACATATATTTACATCTTGGCTCGCTCAACTTGATAGGAGCCCCTTCCTAAAGCCAGATAACTGACAGCTTGGTCCTTCAAAGATCTGCAAAAGCAACCAAAATAATCAAATAAAGGGATAAAAATAAATATCACATAAAAGAAATGCTCTATCGGAGGGCCAACACAGAGACAGACCGACTACTGCAAACCCAGCAGTGCAATCAGTGTCAGTGTGTGCACGTTAATAGCATTTATACATCATGTTAAAGACTTTTTGTGGATGCTGCTTTAAAGTTTCGAAAGGATTTTATATCATTTAAAAGAAGAAAATCACATTTTTTAGCTTTAGGTCTCGACTTTGTGTATCCCCTCGAAGCAAAAAGGTTGAAGTAAATACGAGAGAAGAGGAAGGGGAAGATATTCGGATGAAAGCGTTGCATGAGATTAAAGAGACGGGCAGCAAAGAAAGATGAGAGATGGATGAGAAAGGCTTCTTTTTAGCATCATCCTGCCCCGTGGTAGAACTTCAGAGAGCTTTAACCGACTGTCTCTCTCAGCTTTAGGGAATCAGTGATGCTCTTATGAAAAGTTGGTCCATCATCCTCCACCTGACGAGGATCGATGCTGGAGATCACATGGACATTTATTACCCAGCCCTGGTTTCCTCAGCGTGTGGGAAGCTAAATAAAGAGCAGCTAAAACCACATTAAATGAAAATAGTCTTCCTCACTCGTGCTGTAGAAGTCAGCGAGGACTCCGATGAGGCACCTCTAACTAGCAACGATACAATCTTTGATTGATTAGGTCACATACTTCATCAAAGCGCTACCAGCCTATTTTCCTGGTGTAAATGTAGAACTTTGACACCTATTACGTGGAGGATTATGTGCTTGTTATCCGTTGCTGTGGCCTCATCGAGCGACGCCGGTCAGATAATCAATGTGGCAAAGTAGGAACGACAGACTTTACATATCAATCTGACTGTTAGTCTGACAGGTGCAGCCGCACCGTGAGATGAAGCGGTCTCCAGAGATCTGAGGAAACTCAGATCAGATGATTTTCCTCCAGCGTTTTATACCTGAAAGAGAAGAAATTTTAGCTGCTGCTGCAGCAGTGAAGGATTCCCTTATTCTCAAGGCTGCTGATGGTCCTGCCTCCTGACACAGATTAAACCATGACATGAAATGAGAGATCTTAGGTGTATTTAGAGGGTTTTAGGTCATTTTTTATGAACATCAATAATGAAAAAACAGAGCATTTTAGACGTAAACAGCAGAAAACACCTAAAAATCGTGAAAAAACAACATTTTAAACGTAAACAGAGTAGGAAACACCTATTTTTATTTTATGAACATCAATGAGATAAAAAGAAATGAGAAAGAGATGCATTATTATTATTGTTTCCAGTAAGGACATGCTGTAGATTTCCTCATGAGTGTTCAGACGGATGCATCGAACCCTGGATGTGCGTCATTATGCATTCAGTAAGCGTGGTGAATTTAGCTGTCACCTTAAGCCTCTTTAGTCTATTTCAGAGCGATGTACAGTAATTGCCAAATTCTGCTACTGGTTGTGACGAGCGTCGCAGGACATGACACATCGTGGTTTGATGTTACTGTTCATCACCATCGAGCCGCTCACAGCAGCAACCAGTCACTCATTCGGAGGGTCACATAAGGATAAAAGGAAAGATGGAGAGAAAGGGGAGAAAATTTACAACTCAGACAGTGTCGCGGGCGGGCTGCATCCCAATGTCTGCGCCTTTATTGCCTGGCTCAATAACTCTCAGGAGAGAGGGGAGAAGGCTGTGCAGAGATTTGCAGGTGAACAGCAAGTCTCCAGGTGTGGGACTGTCTGTGCACCATGAATAACAAAGTCAAATATCATCCACTCAGGAAAGGTCTGGAGCTGCAGAACAAAACCAAAAACTTCGGCAAGCAACTTTTCTGTTAACACGAAATTTTAAAAAAAGACATGACAATTAAACAGCAAACACTACAATAAAGCAGGAAACACCTAAAAATCATGAAAAAACACAACATTTTAGATGTAAACAGAGCAGGAAACGCCTAAAAATCGTGAAAAAACACAACATTTTAGACGTAAACAGAGCAGGAAACACCGAAAAATAATGAAAAAACACAACATTTTAGACGTAAACAGAGCAGGAAACACCGAAAAATAATGAAAAAAACACAACATTTTAGACGTAAACAGAGCAGGAAACACCTAAAACATTTGAGAACACATGACATCTCTCATCTCATCGTGTGTTTATGTGTGTGCGTTGTTGTCTTTTCACTCTTGTTGTTGTGTCCTCTTAAATGTTTTTTTTTTTTAAGTCATCGTAGATTATACCCACTTAATACTATTGGATGTGGATCATATTCGATAGTTTGCTGCATGTTTCTGTGACAATAGAAAAATACATTATTGTGTAAATGAATAATAACATTTTAGTAATGAATTACATTGTGATTAGTCTGACGTTAGTTGTTACATACCACTGCTTATAACACAGGACATTCATCTGTACAGGCTGCTTATAGTCGTAGCAGAAATTGAGAACATACCAACTTCTCCGGGTATCATTAAACCACTTGTCCAAGTACTTTGAGAGCAGAAAGACGAGAGGGCGACTAATGAAGTGTCTCCTGTGTGCTGTCAGTTCTGACTTCCACTCTGTGCGCAGGAGCTCAATCATTCACAGTGCTTGATTTTCAGACTGTGGTGTCCTCTTTCCTTCGACATAACAAGTCCTTCCCCGGGACTCTGTTACCTATGGCTCTCTTTGTACCTGACCCAACCTTCGGTGTGTGTTACACAGAGTATCTGAAGCTGTCAGTCTGGACTTTAGGTGGCTTTAATGGCTTCCCACAGTGAGTCTGACCTCCTTCTATGATGGGAAAAACATAGAACATGTCAGCACTTCACAAAACTTGGACTCAAATTGGATTTAGTTGAAGAAAATAAGAGTTTTAGAGGGATAAGACTCCCTGAAGCCTTGAGGCTCTGACAGAATCATATTCAAAATGAAGATTTGACTTTATGCAACTGCTCGCTTAGGTTAGTCGGGTAGTTCAATGCAACCCCTTCCCGTTCTAGTCTGCAGAGTTGCCACCGGGAGGAAGAATTTGAAAATAGCTACGAGCTCAGTTTGGATAATGTTGATTCTGGGGCTGGGTCTTTGCAGATGTGCCAGAATTGAAAAGGCCTGCATGAATCTGCTAATTTTGGTGTAAAAATGGCGCTGACTTAGGCCAGGGATGTCCAAAGTCAGTCCTGGAGGGCCGCTGTCCTGCAGCTTTTACATGTTTCCCTACTTCAACACACCTGATTCAGATTAAATGGATCTCTTCAAAAGATTGTTAAGCTCTGCACAAGCCTGCTAATGATGCACTGATGTGGACATCCCTGAGATTCCACTTTTTTTTTAATTTACTGAAAACTGGAGTGCCTCATAAACTGAAACTTAAGTCAAATACGGGTTAAAGTATTGCCAACATGGACTTAACTTATGGACGATAAATGTTTGGACCAAACTCTTATATAAGTTAGACCAAGACTAGGTGGACAATCTTGGGGATCTGAGATTTTACTTGAATTTGTTTAGACGTTCCTTTTTTGGGGGAGTTTCTTGCAGTGCTGCAGTGAATCTTAAAGGAATCGTGACTTGAGACAGTTTAGTCAACAAAATGAGTGCCTGAGACTCTGATTAGACTCTGTTGATGTGGGATTGTCCTCATTTAAGACCAGATTCCTTGAAGACTTGGATTTGAGCTGTGCCCTAACTCCTTTAAAAAGGAGACCTGGGTTGATATTTACTTTTCTGAGACACGATTTTGTTCTGGCTTCACTGCCTACAGACTTTAAAGAAAAACAACTAAATTTCGCTCGCGACCTTTACTGACCCTAAAGGACTTGAGTGCCGATGTAAGACTCCTGATGTTTGAAATGAACCCATTTCAGAGGATTTCACACGGCTCTGAAGTGAAAAAGAAGCTCATACTGGTAAACTCTTTGCTTGTAAGTGGACTCTAGTTGGCTACCATTTATCTCTTTGTGTCCCAGATGTGTTTACACACCTACACGGGCGTCACAAATCCTCTGATGAATCTCTTCAGTCACTGTGTGAGGCTGACGCTGCTGCACTGCTCCTTCTCAGCTGAGTGGGAGTTCTTCCCCGAACCAGTTTCGGATTCATTCATCCACTACGAGCTACAGCAGCAATGTTGATGTGAACAGAGGACGTCACTGAGATTCATGAAACTGAGGCATCTGCAGTAGCATAGCTGCTAACCCACGCATGTGCTCATATGCTGTGCTGCCTTCTCTATTAATGACTATTGACAGATGTGTCATCTTTAATGCTGCACTGTCAGAACTGACATATACAATATGTTAAACTGAGGAGCAAAGCCAAGACATGGATCTGAACTGACAGCTTGCTCAGTGAGCACAGAAATCGATCCGTGTAACGCCGGACTGCCAGCATTTCTACGGGTGGAGTTATTTCCTCTCGTGTTCACAGCGAGGTTGCACGAGGTGTTGATGATGTGGAATTCCACTTTAATAAAAATGTCGGAGCGAGTGTTATAATCACTGTGAAGTCACTGTTGCTGGTGACATCATTTCAGTCAACAAAGGAGCAGTTTTTCTACGTTGGTTGAAGAAATATGCATTTAACATATGGTTTTAAACCAGCATATCTGCAGCCAGTAAAATAACTAACACACATTTCTTTTCTCATGTGTCTATGCATGAAATCTGCAGGATATTTTAATTTATCTGGACTGTTGCCTGTTTTTAAATTCATTTAAATTATTTTATTTGTTTCTCTTTATGTTCTTTTATCTATTTTTAATGCTTCTTCCACTCCCTGCTGCAATGCTTTTATTTTATTTTGAATTGTTCTGTACTTGAAATGTACTATACAAATAAATTTGACTTGACTAACACACATGATGACTGGCACAGGGAGGGTGTCTCGACTTTGCTCTCAGAGAAATGGCAAGCTGGCAGCCTAATGTTCTTTTAATGGCTGGTGTGTTGCTGTAAGGCCTGAAGGGAGATGAGTATGCTGACTGATAACCTACACAACCTCTGCCGGCCTTCATGACGCAGCAGGAGCGACTCATCCCGCCTCGGCTGTATGGCTTCCCTCAGGGGTGGAAGCGTTAGAGAGATACCTGGAATCCTGCTTCTAGCAGTTGCTGTTTGCTTTTAATTTGGGTCCGTCATTGCATCCAATCAATACTTTTAATCATTCAGTTTTTGTGTGTTTCCTGGCTGGATAATTAGGTTATCAAAGCCCCACAGGTCAGCCGCGGTCTCTCTTGTGCTCGAGTCACTGTTATTGGTTATTACAACGGATTTGTTCACACTCACGAGCCGTAATCGGCTTCCTCGTTGCACAAGCTGGCTCGTGTTCTTGGTGCAGTTTTGCAAGTTCAATATCAATGCCCCCCAGATGTAAACACTGAGTCGTAGCCACAATCAGCGGCAGGTTTGGCATCATCATCATCGCGAGCGCAGGAAACACATGGACCGAGCATAGACTGCTGCCCCAGCGCCATCGGGGAATGTTTTCAGATTTCCATCAAAGGGTGAAACGACATCAAAGGAAATATGGACGCCCTCTGAGTGTGCACGTCCCCTGGGTCGCTGAGGAAGGGCAGGGACGAGGGAAGCTGGTTTTGCACAACTTGAAATGGATCTAAACTCTCTGAGATCACACCAAGCTGGGGCTTTGATTCAATGAATTCCGCAGTGGCGCAGCCAGATTTTTTTTCACGGCAGAGAAATATACAGCATAAAAATATTATATATAAATATTAAAATATTTAAAAAAAATATACAAATATTTAAAAAAAATATACAAATATTTAAAAAAAATATACAAATATTTAAAAAAATATATATATATTAAAATATATATATATATATATATGTTCAGCATAAAAATCCATCTGTGCCAATCCTTTTGGAAATGGTCAAATATAAAAGGCTCACTGCTTCATCTGCCAGTTTTCTAAATCTTTATACCTCACTGTATTTTGCTCAAAGTGCCTGTTCAGTTACTTCCAAGCCTGCTTCTCTTGAGGCAGATGCTGCCTGAACGCTTCCACCAGTTCCTACCGTAACACAAAGATAAACCAAAGCGTGAGAGTGTGTAGTATCACAACCGGAGGGAGGGAAGCAGCAGCTCCAGCAGTTGTTATTGGGGGTCCAGTTATCAGTTGACTGTGAGAGCACAACACTGTTGTTCACACCGTCGTCATCAGCTCCCACACTCCCCTTCCCTCCTCCTCCTCTCCTGTTATGGAAAAGCTCTCAAGCTGCAGCCACTGTGGGCAAGCAGCCAGCCTGCTACCACGGCCCCCCTCTACATGACAGCAGAATAGAGGGAAGTCCAAAATTAAAAGCATTGTTGTCCCTGCGGCTGGTGGCCACGGAGCAGTCGAGTGACAGGCTTATTTCATTCTGCCGTCTTGGGTGACCTTGGCTCCGGCCTTTAGCCTGCACCCCCTCCAAACACACTATTCAGAAGTGCAATCCGGGAGTTACAGGGACCAGAGCTTGTCAGCAGGTTTACAAATACAAAGCCTCCTCTGAGTCCCTGAGACGAGCAGATTGTTGCAGGATTTTTTTGTTCTGACTTGGGTGAGTGAGAATTTCCAAACCTCTTTCGTTTTTTTTTTCCCAATTTTGTTGGAGCCCCAAAATGTCCTTGTTAATGATTCTGAATATGCTCTAATGTACCATTAAGGTTGCTATGGTGATGGTTGCCGTCTGTGTGCATGTCAGTTGCCATGCAACTTTTTTTCCCTCTCCAGTTGAAA
Organism: Odontesthes bonariensis; assembly: GCF_027942865.1. Lineage (NCBI taxonomy): Eukaryota > Metazoa > Chordata > Actinopteri > Atheriniformes > Atherinopsidae > Odontesthes > Odontesthes bonariensis. The sequence continues at coordinate 10,821,523 of NC_134525.1, forward strand.
GCGAGGCAGCTAAGTGCCACCGTGCTTTGGATGTTTCACCTGTAAATCCTTTTATTATTGTTACTTTGGTGTATTTTGCTCTTTGTTTGTCGAAGGGTTGAAATGCGCAGTTTGTTTTTCCTTTTTTTTTTCCTCATTTGGACAAACACATTTCACTCCTTGTTACTGCTAACACTGTTGTTGGCTGAGGAAGGAATGCTGACATCCATCTGTCTGCAGGGATATACATGGAATTGCTTTGTTTTCACTCTGCAAGAAGCTTTGGAATCACTTTAGAAAAAGGGATTGAAGTGTTGGGGCAAACTACTGGCAGAAATTCAACATAACCTTCACTAACTGTAGAATAATGTGACAATAAAAATGCTTTTACATTTTTTACCTATCTGAGAACAAATCGACAGATGGTGCAGGTCCTCCTCCTCACAACAAACCACACCTGAGCCATTTGCATTTTTCATAGCCAGTTTATACAACACAGAAGGTATTAATGGGATATTCAGTTGGTTGCAATCTGAAATATTGGCAGTAGATATCCCTAAATACTACACAGGACCTCTAAACTTAATGAAGAATGAAAAACAAACCTGAATGTGTGGTTTAAGTGGCAGATGTTTGAGTGTGGAGCTGTGATGAGGTTAGCTGATGTCTTTTTTAAAGTTTTTAACCGGATCTTTAATAAATTAGTGCCACAATTATCTTATTTGCCATCTCATTCTGCATGTTTTGTGATGCAGTTGTAACGTCTTAACACATCTAGCCTGCCTCCTTGTTCTGTAGGTCCTTAAGTCCCCATAGCAGGAGTCTTTTACAGGGTTTCCACCTGCAAACAAGTCATTTTCACTCTAACCAAATCCAGTTTTCTGTGTTTGTGAGTGTAGCATCAAAACTGTCTCCTTGTGTCTGGGGTTTTGACATTGCCTCGACCCAGATATTCATCACATTTTCATTTTTACCTGCACACGTGTGCACGGCTATGAATCACTTGCACAACACTCCCCTGTCACTATCCTCTCTCCCCCATCCACCTACTCATAGCTTCATTCCTTGTGCCCTGCAAATTAAAAGGAGTGTCTATGAGCCTGTGCCGGTGTGGCAGCGCTGATGAGCCATAATCACTGTAGAGAGGCTCAGCTGCTCTATTTGCACCCTGCTATTCAACTCATTAGGCCAAGAACATGACGCTAAAAAAAATTAAACCGCAGGGAAGGAGTCAGGTGGCAGAGATGAGGAGATTCTACTACTCCAGCATCATTCTAAGTTTGGTGTTTTGTAGAGCTTGTGTCATTTCTACAGATATGAAGCTGGGAAAAACTGCTACTTCTTCATTCTTGCAACCTCATCTCTAATATGCAACATATTACAGCTGAGCCCACACTGGTGCAGTCAAAGCTGCCATCATCTCTGGTGTTTTTCTTTTATTTTCGTAACACTCAGAGGAAGCGCAAAATTCAGGGAATATGTCACTTTAAAGTGTCTTTACAGCTTGTGCAGCTTTTATTTTATCACCTTTGTGTTCATCCATTCTCTTCTTTGTTTCTCTTGGATCAGGAGACTCGAGACAGGAGAAGAAACATAGTTTTTTTCAGTTTGCAATTAAATAAAACGCTGAGGCCATTATGTCATACTTATGACTTTCCCTCGGTACGATGCAATCACACAAAGGTCCGTTCAATTTCCTGCTATGTTTTGTGTTGTGCAGTGATAACTATCTGACTGTACAACTGCTCTGTAGGTGCTCTTAATGCCCACTTCCCCAAACTAAGAAACTATTCTCGATTCTTAAGATTTCTAATTTATCATATGTTGTATATTGTATGTTTTTCTATCCACAAAACCATTTAGCATATGCTTAAAATATCTGCATGAGAAGTTCTTTTTCCACAACGAGTTGTACCACCTTGCAACAGCTGCTCTCAGCATGACCACTTTGCTAATTAGCATATTAATACAGATGCATTATCGAAGCTATGACTAAACCACTGTAGCTATAGTTAACTGTAATTGCTCATATACATACAGAATATCTTTTCCTAGAATGACTAAACAGTTGCAGCTCACCAAAGTCCCTGAATCAGTGGGAGACGATCATATCAAGAGATAATAAGAGACAACAACACAGAAGCATGTACCAGTGAAGCTGGTGACTGTGGCCTATGGTGCGTTCAAGTCATTATGGCACAAAATGTTGTGTTCAATGTCATTAGGGAACAATTACCATTTGATGCTAGAGGCCAATTTCAATGTTCTTCTCCCCGCTCGGTGGCTGGGGATTGCTGCACTAATGGCGCTTTTCCACTAGCTCGCTTCGGCTCGGCTCGGCGCGCTATTGCGTTTTTCCACTAGCACGCAGTACCTGCAACCGGGTAGATTTTCCGTATCACCTCAGCCTGTGAGGCATCGAGGAGTCCTAATGATCCCCAGATGGCCTGTCATATATTATGTAATTAAATAAGAGCCACCACAGAAACAGTGGTTACACAAGCTTAGAAAAAAGTAGCGTGATTGGTGTTGAAGGTACTTCAAAGTCCCATCTTTTGATATTTTAAACATGGCCTTTTCATGAGTAAAATCAGCCATCAGTGCTATTGCTGAGGCTTGAATATGCAGAGCAGCACCCACAGTCTCAGAAAGGTGAGGTCGGACAAGCATGTATGTGCTGTGTCGGCTATTAACAAGAAATCAGTGCAAACCAATCCTGACTAATTGCAGGGTGGGGCTATACGGCTAATTTGCATGAGCTGTGAGGGACAGATGACATGAGAAGCTTCTGCTGTTTGCCGCCAATCTCAGGAGCTCGAGCTCTGGTAGCGCCAGGCTAGCTTGCTGCTCTATGTTGTAGCTAAGTTGTAAGTTGTAGCTAAGTTGTAGCTAAGTTGTAGCTAAGTTGTAACCAAGTTAGAGCTAAGTTAGAGCTAAGTTAGAGCTAAGTTAGAGCTAAGTTGTTGCTAAGTTGGAGCTAAGTTGGAGCTAACTTAGAGCTAAGTTGGAGCTAGCAGCTTCTGAATTGTTGAAAGCATCGAAAGTGAATGCCTGATCATATTGGCTGAGTTACATCAGTATTACAACTTATCATTGAGTAGCAGAGACAGGGATGCTGATGGTGTGGTTAGATTAGCATATTCATCGATTCCCCTTGACAGAATGAGGAAAAGGAGGTTGAGTCATAACTTTTTCATCGCATTTTTAGAAGATTTATAACCGGAATGGGACTTCCAACAAATATCTTTACAAACTTTCTCTCTGAAAAAGGATGACGGCGTTCACCTTTAAAAGACACGTCATCAGAACAAAGACAATAGCTGCTGCTGGTAGCTTTGCCTATCTTTTCAAAAATACTGTTTATTTGTTCATTTGTTTTGGTTCTGTTGTCCCTTGTTCGTGATCTATGTTTTCAACCAGAACAAAATAGCCCCCGCTTGCTTTCATATTTTTATTGCTCCGCATATTTACAGGCTTTAAAAGGTTCTCACAATGACGGCAACATAAACAGGATGACTCAGATGTGTGTTTTACCTTCTTGCTTCATTTATGAGATATGAGATATAAAGCATGCTGCCTTTGTTGTCCACCCCCCTCCTGTCGCACATCTCCCACAGAAACGGGCTGTCTGCAACCAGAGCCCTCATCCTGCAGGGGGGCGCAAATCCATTTCACATGTTCCACTCAGATTATTCACAGGTAGTGTGAGGGGTACTTACTTTAGGTCTGTGAGTGTGTGTGTGTTCTTGTGTACCTTTCGAAAGAAGTGTGAGGTGCTGTTTACACATACCCGGGTATTTTGAAAAACGAAGACCTTTCCCTTCGTTTGTGCCTTTCGTTTATACACAAACGGAGTTTTTTCCTCCGAAAACGAAGCTAAAAAAAAACTCCGGCAAAAGTGGAGATTTTTTAAAAACTCCGTTTAGCGTTTGTGTGTAAACTGGTTGAAAGAGACGAAAACGGAGTTTTCAGAATGGAATGCGGAGTTGTCGTTATAGTACAGAGCCCCGCCCCTATCCGCCATATTGGCAGGATGCTAGCGTGATAACGCCATTCATTGTTTATCTGGCAAGCATGGAGGTACTAGCAGCATTTCTGTTGTTGAGAGCTATACTCGCTTGTGTGATTTTGAAAATTACAGTCATACAATGTATTGAACAATAAAGACATTTTTCACGGCTTTAGCAGTTTTATAGTCCAGCGCAACGTGTAAAAGTAGTTCAGTCTCGCTATCAGTCCACACACATGAGCCTGGCTCCTGATAGCATATTTATGCGGATCAATGTAGACGTGGTTTTTTTTTTAAAACGGGGCTGTGTGCACCAAGTTTTTTTTTAAAACGAAGGTTAGAAAATATGCGTTTATCAAAATACCCGGGTATGTGTAAACAGCACCTGAGTCTGCGTTGTGTATATTGTGAAAGTGAGTCGTGTGAGCATGTGTGAGCAAACTTCAACACATAGATAGATAGATAGATAGATAGATAGATAGATAGATAGATACTTTATTAATCCCGAGGGAAATTTAAGACGCACACCTCCAGAGGTGAAAGGAGGTGCGTGTGGCCTTTCATTTCACTGAAGGCCATCAGTGAGTCACTCTCCTAAAGAGCGTCCCTGGGTCCTCGCTGGCATACTGCGAGCTCTGTCTCAGAACAACGCTTACTGGTCAGTGTTTGATGCTCCATAATTGGTTTTACCGAGTGGCACAGCCTGCTGGATGCCTGCTTTGATTTGAAGACACTGCAGTCCCACCTGGTATTTCATAGCAAAGCCTAAGTTTTGTATAGTTCATTTTATCTGTTATGAGAGGTGCAACCGATGTGCGGCAGTTATCACAAGAATGAAACTGTCACACTTAAACAGGACTCTCTGCAAACCCCTCCACCTTTACGCTCAAGCCTGCCCATACGTAATCACAGCCGAGCACACCGACGCCTGCCCATGACTTGAATGTGATTTTGAGTTTCATCTTACCTTTCTTTCTTCTGTAGAGAACCATGACCACTGTGGAGGAGGAGCCGGATCATATGATACCATGAAGACAAGCCTGCAGGTCCTGCGCTGCCAGCTGCTGAGTGAGTAAACTGAGAGTGAGGAGGTTTGGATGGGGAGTGAGACCATCAATGGGGTCTCCTTGGTGTGATAAACAGCGTCTGAGAGGACATTTCATATGCAAATAGAGGCAGCAGCCAGCCAATAACATTCGGTTTCAATATTCCTATCCTAATATATCATGTCAGTACAGCAGTACACATATTCAAATAACTCAGATTGCTTTACAAAATGATGAAGATGACCATTTTCTGGTTGGGTATATTGACTTTAAAAGCAATGCTGGGCATCATATCCAAAAACAAAAATCCAAAGGGTTTAACTAACCTGCAGATAGGGCTGGTAACAAAAGCCAGACATGAGGATCTGGCAGAAACACAGAAAACAGTATTGTTACTTACGTAAGTCATGGAAACTTCAGTGTGAGTGTGAATTGCTGTGAGTTGAGGACCCAAATCAAATGGAGGCTCACAGGAGGAGGCAGGATAGTAGCAGCTGAAGCAGGTAGTCCATAAAGCCGAAACACCACCAGTGGGACGTGGGAAACAGGCCAGACGTGGCAACAAACGCACAGGAACAGTGACAACGAGCTGGCAAAGAGCAAAGAAAACCCTGGAAGTATTTATCTGATGATCGTGAGCACAAAACGAGCAACTTGTGTGGTAACTGACACATGAGCTGTGGACTATAGAGAGAGATCGCTACAGGAAAGGGCCAGCATTGCTTCATCATTATCATAATTACAAAATGGCTGACTGGTGTGAATCATAAGCAGGAAATAAACTCAACAGAATGCACAAGAGGGCTAGAATAGACAATATGAAGCTAAAAAAGACAGTCAAAACTAAAACTAAAAGAACCTTGATAAAACACAAAGTTCCACAGACCACGTAAAATAGGTGTGGAGCACTCAGCTCGCTGAGTTCAGGTGTGAAACCAAAGAGCAGGAAGAAAGCCCGACTTGACGAAGGTGTTCAAAAGCCGACATGCAAACACATTAAAAAGATAATAAAACCTTAAAACTGAAAAGGATGCACCAGCACCACAGGAAGCAGCAAGTCTCCTCCATTTACTTGGTTTCCGGGGTGACGAGTCTTGCTCCATGTGGTCGTGATGACGGCGCTGTTTCAGTGAAAAGGTCAGAGTTTCAGAGGAGAGCAGAATAACAAGTTGTTGTGCAATCAGTGACTTAAAAATGAATAAAGCTAAGTAACAAATGACCAAAGACGTCACAAGGAAAGTATTTAAATTAAACTGTGGCTTCACTCAGAGATCAAAGTATTTGTGTCTCACAAGTTAACCAGATCAGTTAAGTAATCCAAGCGGAGCCACAAAGTAATTAATAATATCCATTTTTTTTACTTTTGTTACATGGAAAAACAAAAACAGATAGTTTGAAGCAAGACAAGATGGTGACTGTGATTGTTCCTGCTGCCTGGAGTGTTTTTCATTGATGGAGATCAGAAAATGCTGCTTACATTTAGACATCTATACTATACTACATGAACATTAAATGCAGGGTAGATAAAGCAGCATTTCTGAACTTAAAAATACTGACAATGTGTGGACAAATGCAATATAATTACACCTCAAGCAAATGAGAAAAAAGGTAGGCTTGATCCATGTTTTAGTGCATGAAAAAGTCCTCATTTTCCCACATCTTCATCTCCAGTCTAACCCACCTGAAACCACAGGTAAACATTACTTTTCCGCACTCTGTGAGCTCCAGTTTTTAGACATCAGTTTTTAGACATCAGTTATTCTGGATACCCTGGGGCATCCACTTACTTTTTGTCATGCCTGTGCTGTTTTGAATTCACAAGCTTGGGGAGATGATGCACAGAGCTCTGGCAGTCCACCAGTGTAGAATGTCACATGAATATGGAAGATGGCGGTCAGATTTAGAGCGGCCGGGTTCCAGGACGGTTCTGGTATTCACACCCAAGCACCACCTCGGGGCATGTGAGCCACTGGCTGTCTCTGACAAATCTGCCTCAATCCCTCAGAAGTGATAAACCTCTGCTGCTGTGAGCAGAGAGCTTTAAGCTGCTGCAGAGTTGGAACAAGGTCACCAAGTAATAGTTCAATCAAAAGAGAGAAAGTCTGAGTGGAAGATATGAACAGGAGTTTAGAGTACCACCATACTTGTTTTTGTTTTCTTTTACCAGGTGAATCCTCTTTTGAAGCTTTTCCTTCATGCATTCAGTCGTAGGTCCAGCTGAGGCCCGAGTTTCCTCGGGCACGCTGGACTTTCATTAGCTTTTTTCTTTTTAGAGTTTGCAGAGGCCCACCTGAGACCACTGTCCCTGTGCAGCGCAGACACGTTTCTCATTTATCTTTCTGGAAGAGCCATCTGCAGGGGATGATGTTGCCTGAACATCTTCAGGCTGCGGGCAAGACGAGGGATGCAAGACAGATGATCCCGCAACACGATAGGTGTCAGGATAGGAAGGATAGGAAGTTCATTTCCTCTGAATTTATCCATCTGTCTCCCAAACGACAGTGAATCAATGCTTTTTATTGTGAAGGTGTTGTGTTGACACGTCTGAAACTGACTCCGACAGGCAGTTGCTTCCAAATGTGCAAACTGTGTTTTTAAGACAGCTCTTTAGATAATAAATGTCTAAAGTTGTCTTAAAGTGTTTTCCTGGCTTAGTTTTTGGTCTTTATACAGCTTCCATCACTAATGGAATTGTTGACATTCTCTGTAAGGAAATAAGCACTTCTGTGATTGTAATGGAGCAGTATGACTTCAGTATTCATGTCAGTATTTTCCTCAGATTCCAGACAACTTCCTGTTTAATGTCTCTCTTTCCTGTTTGATCTGTTTCTGCTGTCAGAGCAGCAACTGTAAATCGTTACCCCAGTAAACACCACAAGGACTCTTTGTTGTTCTTGTTTTCCCGTTCTCTCTCCGTCCGATTCTCAGATAAACACGTTCAAAGCTGCTGTGACCTGACAAACAATTTGCGGAGCATTCAAACAGGAAGCCATTATCCTGTTCCGAAAGCTTTGCTTCTTATCTCTGGGCTCACATCTGTAGAGTCCTCCCTCCTCCACCTCCTCGCCCATCCAGGCCTCCTCCAGTAGTCCCAGACGTCCACAGGATATGCCCCATCTGTCTGCCTCCCTATGGGACGGGCAATCCTCCCAGAATGGCAGCCAGACACACCCCAGAGCAAACCAGAGGAATTTGTCTGTGTTAAGATGATGCTGCTGAGTCTTTCCATGAGGATGAACTCCAGAAGCATCAGCTTTTATGTTGAAACCAGTCTAAACGAGGAAAGCTGACCGCCTTCTTTTCAACTAAACTTTTAATGTCTTGTTGAAATGTGATGTGTTATCACGCAAAGATGTCACAGATCTCAGTGTCTTTAAGGATAAAGGGTGATCAGCAGTACAGCTGAATAGTTTAATGCACCTTTCATACTTTACAGTGTAACTTTGAATAGGAATACCAGGTTCAAGAGGTGGAATGTAGTAGTATCAGTGAGAAAAGTTGTCCTTTTTTTATTATTCAAAGAAAGAAACACCTGCTCGTAGTCTCTCGATTGTAATCCTGTACAACCAAAGTTTGATTCGTTGGTCACTGATCTGCATCAGGGATGACTGATGGTATGTTTGGAGAGGCCAGACCTGACTAATGCTTTGGACCACACGCTTAGACATATATTCACCTTAGATATTTACGTGAAACGTCTCCAACAATAATGAAGGAGGATCATGCACTCAGTGGTGCAAAAAAGTTGGTATGCACTTTGGGTAGATTAGCTACTAGGTTAATTTGTTTAATTTTGAGCTGATCAATATAGTGGGTATGCACTATATGTGGCGCATACCCACTTATCATCATTCATAAAATAACCACTTAATCCTGAGAAAATGGAACATTAGTTGTTCAAATAATGACTTAATATTTAATAATAATGAGATGTCCCATAATCATGACTCACTACCTCATGATTCTGACCTTTTATTCTCATGATAATTAGATCTAATCTGACTCAGATCAGAAGCTTTCGGCTTAAAGTTGTAACATATAACTGTAGGAAACAGCAGCTATTTAGACCAAAGAAATACAGCCCTGAAGGGAGTGAATGGTTGCAAGGTGCAACCATTTAAACAGCTGAAAACAGCTGAAAAAGAAGAAGAAAACAGTCCAATTTGGAGAAGTATCATATCTTCCTTTTTCTGAGTCAGTCCAAGATGATGCATTCAGTGAAGGTGAAGAAGTGTTTGTTTGTTTGGTGTGTAAACTAATTAGGGAATTAAAGAGCATTATTATAACTAAAATCATATTAATTTGGATACCAAGTTACAGCCAAGTGAACCTCTCTCATTATTCGTGATATCTTACGTGACTTAGTTGTGTTTTCAATGGTGGAAATTAATTTAAATAATTGACAGAACTTCTGTGTGATGCATTCAAGATGATAATAAAGTAATGAGTTCTTCGTAACTCCTCATTATTATGTATCTATGCTAATAAATGTCTAAGTATTCATGATCAGATGTTTAAGTATAATTGATATTCATGAATTAATCACAGCCCAATTATTCATTAATAGATTAGGTTAGGTCCATGAAATGCTTCATTAGGAGCTGGAGATATAAACAAGGACCAAAATAAATCTGTGACTCCTGATTCGTTTCTTCATGAATGAATCATTAGCTTCCTCGTGTGTTTAGAGGCAACAATACAGAATTATGTGTGTTCTTTTCTCGTGGAGAGTTGTGTTAGTTCTGTGCTTGTACCTGGTGTTAATCTGTCTTGATATGTGCCTTTCTGTAATCTTCACTGTGCTCACAGCTGACTTTAAGATAAACCGCTGTAACTACAGTACAGTGCAGAAGTGACAGCTGCAGGCGTCACAACGATAAGAAACTTCTCAAATGAGTAAGAAAACAGGACAATGTGTTGATAAATGACTGCCTGCGCATCCTTCTGCAGACTGTTTGTCACTCCGTGTGACTGTCAGACCTTTCCTTGGAAGAAGGACAATTATTTTTCATGTCTTGTCTCAATATTAATCTCACACAACACCCCCAACAGCCTGAGGGGAAGACCTGAATGCAGAACACGGCAAACACAGGTGACACAAAATGACCCTAACTGAATGACAGCAGATGAAGGGAACAGCAGATTCATAGAAATACAAAGGTGAGCACGATCAAATCATCAAAAAAGGAGGAAAGGAAGGAGAAACCAGAACCCAACACTGTAGCAGCAAAGAGATGAGAAGGTGTGGAGTAAACTGTTGCACTGGGGTTAGCGTTAGCAACCCTATCAACAGCTGTATTAGCAACATTGATAAAGTTAGAAGTAGTCAGAGTATTTTCATAGCACCAGTTGTAGCTAAATGTAAATGTAAATGTATTTTATTTATACAGCCCTTTACAGACAATCATTCTGATGTACCAAAGTGCTTTACAGCAGGTAATAGATAAAAAGAAGAATAAGTAAAAACAAATAAAAACAATGAAAGAACAGTGAAAGCAATAAAATACAACAAAATCAAATAAGATAAAAGTTTCATCATACTGATGAACCGTTCTGTTGCTGCTGCTCGCTCCAACATCCCGTCAAAGCTTAAAATGAAAGGCTCAGACTGCCCTCAACAAAACTCCCCGCTTACGGCCTGCGATTACTTTGATTTGATTCTGTCAGCTTTTATTCCTCAAAGGTGGGATATTAATTCATTTTGCGTTGAGGGGCGCGCTAAAGTGGTGTGTGTCGGTACGAAATAATGTGGGCTCATTGGTATTCTGACGGGAGCTGCAGATAAAGCTTTCTTCTTCTACCCCCAGAGGATTTGGTGGGAATCCCGTAGAGGTTTCTCTCCTACAGTGGAGTGGTTGTGATTATCCTAAACGAGGCTAAATGTGGTCCGTGGAGGGTTGGCTGGATGGTAAGGAGGATTTAGGACTAAATTATTGCCTGTAGTTCTGTGCCCTGAGGCTTTGAGGGGATCCGTGTTTATTCCAGGAGATTGTGAGACATTATGTTCCTTTACATTTACACCTCAGTCATGTCGTTAGTTTATTTATAACAGCTCTTAAGTCTGCACGTTTCATTTTATAACCAGTGGCAACACCACCTGTCAGCTGCTTCTGCAACAAAAGCTTGAAGTTTCTCTATCAGTTTATTATATGCTGCAGCTAATGAACACTTTACATGTGATTAAAAGCTTGAGGCTCAAAAATGTTGCTAGCAAAATAAAACATCAAACAAGTCCAGAGGACGATGACATAGCACTGGCAAGGCTAAAAGATATCACAGATCAGTTTAAACATTAAGCTATCTTAAGACCATCTTTGGTTTTCCCAGCACAAAAAGCAACAAGCTACACTGATAAGCCTGGCAAGTTTTTAATGAGCTACGTATCAGTCAGGAAAAGGCTCCACTTTGTGTGCTCGGTCTTAGCCGGCCTGGTTGTTCTGGGCTTTATCATGCACCCAAATGAGAACGTATCATCAGGTGTTTAATCTCAGTGTAGGGTTTAAATCAAATCAAATTTATTTGTATAGCACATTTCATGTATTTCATGTATTTCATGCAGCATATAATTTAATTTCCCTCTGGGATAAATAAAGTATTTTTGAATTGAATTGAATGTACAGAACAATTCAAAGTGCTTTACATAAAATAAAAGCATTGCAGCAGGGTGTGGAAGAAGCATTAAAAATACATAAAAGAATATAAAGAGAAACAAATAAAATAATTTAAAAACAAGCAACAGTTGGGATAAGTTCAAAGATAGCGTGCAGATTTCATGCATAGACACATGAGAACAGAAATGTCTTTAACCTGGATTTAAAAATGTCTCCATTTGGTGAAAGTTTAATCTCCACTGGCAGTTTGTTCCACTTGTTTGCAGCATAACAGCTAAATGCTGCTTCTCCATGTTTAGTCTGGACTCTGGACTGGACCAGCTGACCTGAGTCCTTGGATCTAAGAGCTCTGCTGGGTTTATATTCTCTGAACAGATCACAGATGCATTTTTGGGCCTAAACCGTTCTGGGATTTGTAAACCATCAGCAGGCTTTTAAAATCTATTCTGTGACTGACTGGAAGCCAGTGTAAAGATTTTAAAGCTGGTATGATTAAAAGAGCATTACAGTGATGGAGTCTACTGGAGATGAATGCATGGATGAGTTTCTCCTGGTCTTTTTGGGAGAGGAAACCTTTAATTCTTTTGATGTTTCTGAGATGGTAAAAAGCTGCCTTGGTGACAGCTTTGATGTGGCTGCTGAAAGTCAGATCTGAGTCTATCAACACTCCGAGGTTACCAACTTGGTCAGTGATTGTAAGATCCCGAGTCTCAAGATATTTACCAACGCTGACCCTCTTCTCTTTGCTACCAAACAGAATGATCTCAGTGTTGTCTCAGTTTTTTTAATCCTTCACTAACATTTCCCCTTGTCCAAAGTCTCTGTATTTCGTTCCCCCTGCATCTAGTAATGTTGCTTCCCTTCATGCTGCTGAGCAGAGATGACAGAGCAGTTGCAGTTAATCAGTAAAGCCTGATGAACCGTCACAAGCTTTATTGATGGATGATTTTGCTGCTTCTATTTTCGGCTCCTTTTTTTTTTTTTTAGACCCTCCTGTTCGAACAGCGGCCCTGCCAGCTGTTCGCTGATGATGTGGCACAACCAGCTCCAGAACTCGCTTCGTGGGCAGATTGCTGGTGCATACTGGAGCTGCTCATAGCATGAGGTGACCCCTGGAAAAAAAGATAAATATTTCCCCCTGAGGACTGATCATGCAGCCAGGCCAGTGCATAAACACTGATAGCCCGCATATCACACACTAAGTACTTAAGCATGATTGATTCGGCTGGAAGATCCATGAAGCAGAGCACCTGAACAATACTGTTCCCCAGAAAATTGAGTCATAGCTTATGACTGGAAGCAGAAGATTAAGCAGAATTTCATCAGCAGGAGTAAATATGTTGTTTACCATTCCACCCGTGTAAGTTTAGATGGAGCGGCCGCCGCTCTGGCCCCTGACATTGAGTCTAATAGTGAATGATCGGTGGGACAAAGCCAGCTTTGGATCAGCACACAGGATGCTGCTTTGCAACATGATTTATTGATGTCCAGGATAGCATCAATGGAGGACCTCAACGAATGTCACCTGCTTCCCATGCATTCCAAATAGCAAAGTCAGCAGGCTTCTTGCATAAATTGCTCCTCCCTTCAATGGATCCTGCGCTTATGTAATGCAAAACAGGTTGATGCCATTAGTTATATAAATGAGGATATAATCTCAGTGATTTTACCTGGGAGTTGTTTTTCCCCACGATATTAGCATAATATGCTATTCTTAGATCAGCTGATCAGGTGGTAAAGGTAGCCGAGTCATTGTGAGTTATAATACGTCATCTTCCCTCCTCATAAAGCATGTAGTAGAAGGACAACGAGAGGGACCTTTGATGCAATGTCACCATTAAAATGCTTTTTTTGTAGCATAACTCTTGTCATTTCTTGCATCATCGCTGCTGACAATGAGTTGAATCTTTTTAGTTAGTTAAAAACAGCCAACATCATATGGAGCTGACAGGTGCTGCTGACCAAAACAAACGTGTAATTGGTCTAATCCAACCTTTTTGCTTTTGTCTTAAGCCTGATTTATGCTTCAGGCGCAAAGCCTCTGACGCTCGGACGCAGAGCCTCTGCGAGCGTCAAAATCTTGACCACTCCCCCATGCAGAGGCTCTGCGTGCGTTGTCGTGCACCTCAGAAAAATCCTGACTACACGTCGGACGCACGCAGACCACCAACGGAAGTGCGCAGACAAAAGCGGCTGTGATTGGTCCTCGGTGTGCCTTTCCGGTTGTCTGTGTGGCTTCCTCCTTTGCATTTTCGCCAACTGCAATAAAAGAAGCTGTTCTTCTTCGATGTCGAGCAACTCCAGATCCATATCTTGCATACACTTTTTTTTTTTGAAAGATAAACACTTCCGCTGGCGCCGCCGAAAGTTCTCGTCACCGCCCACCGAAATTCTCGCGAGGGGAAACTGTTGTGCGTCCCGAGAAATTCCAGACCGAGGTTGCAGAACCATAACATGAAAAGTGGTTTGCGACCAGAGCAAAGCAACACGTCAAGACGATAGACGCAGAAGTATAATCCGGCCTTTAGCCTGATCAAACACCCACGCAGCTTCCTCTGTTACTCAGCGCTGCATCTCTGGCCTCCTCACTGCACTATTTCCCACCCTGCCTCTTCCATCCAATTTTCCCATGTTCTTCCCGGCGCTCCATCTCAGTAATGAATGTTCACGAAGCTCAGGTTACTTCTTGGGTCTTTTTAATCATCGCTTTTTGTTAATTCACTCCTTGTGTCGTGTATTTGTGGAGGCCGGACCGGGCTCTCTGTCTCCATTTACCCTGCTTTAGAGCTCACTCCATCAGCCAGACAAACACCCGCTGTGACAAATTATGCCCATTTACCTCAGCGTGCAGTGCAGTGTCCATACAACAACACAACACACATGCAATGCACAGCATGCTGGATACCTTTTTTCAGTTCTAAGGTTATATGTATGAACTGTTGCCCCTGACAACTGTCTAGAATTAGGTGAATACGACCTCTGATTACCAACACCATGTCATTATTTATTTACAAGCTTAGATACATATGTATATTAAAAGATGTGCTGGAACTGGAACACATTATTTTAGAGGCTAATCTGACAGTATTTAGGCTTAATGGGCCTCATGCAATAACCGTTCATACGCACAGATTTGTTCTTAAGTCGTGCCTACGAGGGATTTAAGAGAATTTGCGCATTCACCAATCTTTCCGTATGTAATAATTCGTAAGTTTTCTTTCAGGTACGAACAGAATTTACGAATGATCCAGACCTGTCGTAGGAGTTTCGTAAAATAGTCCGCTGTTATTCAAATCAAGTTTGCTTGACTAATGGATTGTAATTAGTTTGAAGCAAACATAAATAAATATATACATTATACCCCATAATTATGCTGACATTATTCTGTTTGATTTAAATTATGCACTAATTGAAGGTTAATTTGACTCTGTATATAACAAGGTCAATGGGAAGCGTAACCAGCCTCACCACCCTTGGATTTTTGGCCACTGGAACCTTTCAGAGGGAGATTGGAGACAGATCGGGGGTGTCCCAGTCCTCTGTGAGTCGTGCGCTCCCCTTGGTAAATCTTGAATCTTGAATCTTGGTCATCAAAGCTCTCATCAGTTTATCACCCATGGTACATCAAATTCCCATACACCGCTGTTCAACAAGTACAAATTAAGAGGGACTTTCATCCCGTAGCTGGACAGCCAAACATAATCGGAGCAATAGATTAAACACATATACGCATCAAAGCACCCGTGCTGTTGTGCAGCGCACTGAGCTGAAGGCCAGGTGGGTGTGTCTCGATACAGCGGGGGGGGGGGGCAAACTGCTCTATAGCCCAGAGAAGGCATGCCAGATTTGCACAATATTGCCATGAACGAGGGTCTCCACCTGAACCAGCCCAGGCAGACCAGAAGGTGTGGTGCCAGAAGACCCCCCTCATGGACCGTCCCATCAAAGTGCCATCATGATGAGGCAACAACTGATTGCACGGCTTTAGCTGCGGTCATCAAGCGCCTGGCCATGGCGAGACGTTTTATGGTTTTTTTTAAGCTATTTTCATATAAAACCATTTCTTCTTTATTTCGGTGACATTACGAACTACAGGTGACACGGAATAAACAGCACTCGTAATTGCTTCCCATTTCTTGACTTGAGCAGGTCCCGTAATTCCGCTGCTAAACATGAGATTTTCCTTTTTGGATCTCTGAAAGCAGAACTTCAGTCTCAGAGCCCCTAAAGTTCTTTTTGCGCCTTGATGCCATTTTCATGACTCAACACTCAACACTTCCTGGCACAGGAGGGAGGCTGTGTTGCCTTATATGGTATTATTTTTGGGCGTGGAGTATGCAAATCTACTATCCTCGTGCACGTGCACTTAAATACGCAGGGGTGGCATTCATCATTTGCGCAGGTCGTTTAGACACTTTTTCCCAAGTTAAGAGCGTTTGTTGAATCTGTCGTGGCGTGTTCGTACGAGACTTTCGTACGAAAAAAGTGAGAGAAATTTAGAATAAAAATACGAAAATGTTCTTGCATGAGGCCCATTGATCCTAAAAGTTAGTATTCAGGGTCTCTTCATACCAAAGACGCCCTTAGTGTGAGCTGGATCCTTACAGTATGCTGCATAAAACAAACCCAGATTTAGAAGTCAGCACGTCCTCCATTCGATGACTTCAGTGCATACAGAGAAAGCTTCTCCCACAATACAGAGTTTAGTCAATGTAATTTATCAGCCACATGGATTCATGGAAGAAAATCTTTCTTTACTTGTGCGTCCAAGATAAAACATATAGTTTCCATGTGATTTATCGAACTTATTAAGGACGTTTCTCTGAGAAACTATTGACCAAATTCCAAACTTCTGGGCTTTGACATGACTGATAGGTGCTTAATGGCTCATTCTGAGCTCTCAGCTACTTTCATTTGTTCAGGGAACCTAAATCATAACCTGTTGATCTCCTTATGAACTTTCAGTCATTTATCTTCGGCCATTTTCATATTTGTCACTGATAAGTGAAGCCCACATATTGTGCTATAATCTTTCTTAATGAGGTAGTGTTATCTGTGTGAGGTTAAACATGAACGCTCACTCAAAAACTCTAAAATAATTAGAAGCAACACGACATCTGATACAGCATTTATAGGCCCGTATTATCCTTCTTTGTATTCAGGACTTCAGGAAAACTTGAAAATCAGCGTTAGCTCCCGTTTAACATTTCAGATACGATCTTTAATAAAATATGATTTGACTAAACTGCAAAGTCCCAAATGAATATTAATCTCCATGTTGGCTAAAGATCAGAGTGAAGCCACATGATTTATGCAGAGCCTCTGATCAACTGGACAAATCAGGAGAAGAGAGCCAGAGAGTTTGAGCTGATCAATTCTGACAGAGATTTTGCTGTTTTTATCACTGGCAACGATGTTGGTTGCCAGGTTGTGACAGCCTGGTTTGGTTTAGCTTCTTAGTGTTTTTCCTCGTCCTCTAAGTTTGTCCTAATGTGACCATCTAGGATCAACGAAAGGCATCAATAGGTTTTGCTTTGACAGCTTCATACCCCTGAATAAAGGAATGCTGGGAAAGAACGAGCATCCATAAATGAGCGGTGGGTCTGAAGTGGGCTCTGTGGATTAGAGTTTGTGACCCTCTATTCTGAAAATCCGTATGATTGAGTATGGACGGATATGATTAATGATTTATGTTCATGTTTAGATAATCAGACCTTTGGGTTTCTGCTGTAATGTATCTCAGACCCATGTGTGAACACAGAGGACGGGCGGGGAAGCTTCCAATAGGAAATAAGTTAGACATTACCATTACTGACCTTTGCTTTGGCTTTTTTTTGTTGCATATTCTGTCCCTCTCTTGTTCTACATTTCAAATAGATCCACCCTTCTCCCCTGCTCTTTTTGGAAATGGAAACTTGGTTTCCATAGTTACTTGATGGCTTGATGTTCCATGACTCCCGTTATTTTGTTTTTTCTTCTGGAGGTGGTGGAGAAAGTGTGGAGCACTGTTATGAATGTACTTACTTCTCTCAATGAAAGCTCTATATTCAGAATATCCACCTCCTCTGGTCCAGTTATTTTTCTCAGAGTCCCAAGCAAGGCATCCATCTACAAGTTCTGTGTGTGCTGTTACCCGAGCTAAACGCGGGTGGAAGGGTTGGGCAGTTTCACAAATAATTTAGAAGCTTTAATCAGAGAAATCATGATATCTTCTATTTCGAGATTATGGCTGAAGGGACAATCTTCACGCTCTCAGGCAGCACTATATGAAAAACCGACATGGTTCTGTAATAGAAATCCCTGCATGGGTGCAAGAATGGTTCTGAAAATCGTTGTCAGCCAGCACTGTGTAGCAGTGCATGCACAAATAAAGTAAGTAAAGTATGTAAGATAGGGCTGGGCGAGTTAACTCGTTATTATCGCGTTAACTCGTTGATTATTTAACACCGATGAATATTTTATCGTGCATTAACGCAGGTTTTTTTTAATTTTTTTTTTGGGGGGGGGCTTTTGTATGCCTTTTTAATGTTAGGACAGTTGGAGAGAGACAGGAAGCAGGGGGCAGATAGAGGAGGGAGACATGCAGCAAAGGGCCGGCCGATGCAGGACTCGAACCGGGGCCAGCTGCAGTGAGGACTATAGCCTCTTGTACATGGGGCGCCTGCTCAACCCACTATGCCACGGACCACCCCTGTTTCATTATTTATTTTATTATTGTAAAGGTCTGTTGCTCACAGGCTTTTATTTTGCAAAAGTCTGTTGCTGTCTGCTGCGGAACCGGAAAAGAAAGTAATCGGCGGATCCACCAAACCTGGAGAAGGGTACGGAACTTTTACTCGGCCATTTTCATTTTAAAGTTCTTCCAGACGGCGGAGTCGACAGAACCAAAGTCATCTGTAAACTCTGCCAAGTTGAATTGTCTTCTCACCGTAGTAGTTCCAGTCTAAAATATCACTTAAAGGCAAAACACACAACTGATAGCAGCAAGTCATTCAAGGAAACAGACAGTGGAGCGAGGCTTCTACATAAAAACTACATAAAGATGCTGCTGTTAAAAGTGTGTTTGCACAACAAATGTTATGGCACTTTCATTCATATGGCAGCACATTTAAAATAAAACTAAATGCTAAAAGCTATACACTACTTTTGAATAAATTTTTGGATTTTGCCTACAAATCCGATTAATCGTGATTAATCAGGGAAATCATGTGATTAATTAGATTAAAAATTTTAATCGTTGCCCAGCTCTAATGTAAAATATTACAACTGTATTACAACAGTACTGAAAGCTAAACCATGCAGTCAAGGTCTTTATTCCATCCATCCATTCACTTTCTATACCTGTTAGACTGCAGCCCAGGGTTAAGGCTTTTCACACATTTTTTAAACATGCATTTTGGGCATTTTGAAACAAAAAATAGAACAAATAAACTGTTAAGCAGCTAAATTCTTATATTGATCAAAAGCAAGAAAACACAGGGTAAAAGAAGAGTTCATGCAGCAGTTTCCCAGCTTTTTTCTACAAATGTTTGACAGGTATCAAATTAAAATTTTACACATTTTATACTCAAAGAAAACACTCAATACTACATATGTCCCGGCACTATTTTCAATACGGCATCATGTGACAAAAAACACACCTCATCCCATCTCAGGCAGATGTGTTGCTGCATCTTTTATTCTCAGCTGAATGCAAAGGAACTGCCTGTTCAGCCCTGTTAATGTGTCACATTAGCTGTGTTTTACGGTATCGATAAGGGATAGAGAGGATGGAGCAGAGGGGAAATTGATAAGCCCACCCTGGATCCTCCTTCCTATGACTTTACAGCAGTTCTGAAAACACATCAGAACCAATAATCCCCACAGGTACCTGCTAACAGCTTGCCAGCCCCCTTTATGGAAATAGTCTTGAGGGAGTAAATCTGTAGGCTGTGGCGTGACAACATTGATCTAAATTAGCTAAAAGGCAAACAAGATTAAAGTCTTTCAAAACAACAAATCTTACACTGTTACTTTTTTGCTAAATTATCTGAAGAATAAAGTCAAATAACTGCTCTTCAAGCGTTTCCACTGCCACCTCATTCATGTCCGGGTTCACACGATAGAACCTTCCTAGTGAATAATGCAGCCATTAAAGCTATCTTATTAAACTAGGCGAGTGACATAGCGATTCAATTCATTAAAGGCTGAGAAGGATAATGAATGCAAGACAAGACGTTTGAGGAGTCCATTTCAGCTGCTGGGCTGTTCTCCAGTCACTAGTTTATTGTTTATTGTTTTTTTGCACTTTAATAAAACATTACAAACAAGAGTATATCACATAAAAGAAAGAAATAGAATAGAATAAATAAATAAATATATATACAATAGATAATAAATAATAAGCTGCAATGAATCAGTGCTGGAGAGGTTAGAAACCCTGGGAGGGCTTATCGAGAACCTCACCATTAAGATAAATGAACAAAATTAAATGTATCTTATCAGGATAAAACAAAAAATGGATTAATGAGAGAAGAAGAAAAAAACACCATCACAAAAATCAATAATCAAGCAATGAATCAAGAACTAAATTACAATAAATCAAGAGACTAAATTGCAATGGCAACTATAAACAAATGGTTCTGTGAGTAAGGTGGTGGTGGAGATTTTAGGTCAACAAACATGATGATAAACACAACTCCTTTTGCGTCATTTTTTGTTGATGAAATGAGAAAAGTGTCCAAAATGTCAACATCCACCTGTAGACGTATTGATTGGTTCATATCAGCAAAATACATCAGCTGAGTGATTAAAGCGAAACGAGTATTCTAGATATTCCACATGTGCTAAGATCAGTCTTTCTTTTGATTTTCATTCAGGTGTTCTAGCATTCCTAGCACTGCCAGTAGGACTGGTGTCGTCAGCACGGGAGCTGTATCTCAGCCAGACGTCCCAGGACTCGGTCTCCATGGCAGCCGCCCACAACAGCCCCCTCTCTCCCCCCAAACCGAACCCCCTGGACTGGCATCAGGAAGGCTCCAGCAGTGGGGAATGGTCACCCAAAGGCACCCATCCATCAAACATTGTCCTTCCTACTGCGGCCCTCCATTCTTTTGCTTGGCTCCACACCAGCCACACCTCCATCCAGGCTTATGATGATTCTCCCATTGACGACACAAATACAGTCACCCCAAACACTGTGAGCACTGACAGCCATGCGACTCAACCCCAGGCACTCAGTTCGGATATTGTAAATCAAGGCCACATTCACAAAGTAGTCAGGGTAGTTCAAGTCGGTAACCCAGTTACTGTCAGTTCTTACCAGGTCAGCAGCACCTCTAAATTTCCCAGAACAACATTCCCAAGTATAGATGTAGAGTTTGCTGCTCGAGGGCTTCCGGACCCTCTGGTGTCTGCGTCCAACTTTGAATCGGACAGAGGGGATGCACTTGATGCGCACCACAAAAAGTCTCAGAGGCTAAGTGTGGAGGAACCCAGTGACCACCGGCAGCAGCCCTCCTCCTCAGTGGGCGCTGAGGCGGCACACGGCTTGAAACTCAGGGAGCATGCTATTGCATCCCCAGAGCTGCCCGTGCACCACACCATCACCCTGCGGGAGGCTCATGCTGTGAACGAGCCGCCCACCGCTCAGCTGGGGCTGGAGCCAAAAGAAGGGTCCGTTACTCCAGTTGAGAGCCCACCAGATAATCTAATCTCCACAGTGGCCACCACAGCCCTGTCCACCGAGCCACACAGCCCAACAACCATCCCAGTCGACCACACTGCAGCCATCACCGAGGAGGGTCAGACTGTTCAGGGTAACGGCACAGACAGCCCACCTGTGGAGCACCAGCTGGGGAATGCAACTGCACATGCAGGGCTGCTCCCTAACAGCAGCTCGGTCGAGGAAGTGCCTGCTCGGGGGAACGCTTCAGAGCCCCCCTCCACAGCCAGCGGGAACTTCCTCAACAGGCAGGTGCCAGCTACAACCAACGACCCCTGGACCACTGGAAACAGCTCAGGCTCCACTGTTGACTCCCCGCCGTCCCGCACGCCCATCTGCCTGAGCAGGATGGACTTTGTGTGGATCGTGCTGGCCATCAGTGTGCCTGTGTCCACCTGTTGTAAGTAAAAGCGAAGGAGTAACGACACAAAAACTCTTTTTTTTTGGAAGGATTTATCTTATTGTTTTTTCTAGTTTAATTGTATCTATATTATTAACTTACCGGGTGTACATTTGCCTCAGTTAGTGATTTCTTAGAGTTCCCAGAATGCCTTTTGACAACCGCCAAAAAACACTCCGGGGCCTAATCTCATTAGAGTTTTAAATGGGAGTGGATGTAAACACATTTCTGTGCATTTTAATCTACTGTAGATTGGAAAAAAATGAGAATTTATTGATAATCCGCTATAGAAATATAACTACCGGTATACTATTTTCTTCTAACAGTGGCATGTTTTCCTGAAACATGACATTGAGTATGGCTGCGTAACGCATGTTTTCGCTCTCCTGCTTTTGCTTTTTTCCAGCTGTGCTTTTGACCGTGTGCTGTATGAAGAGAAGGAAGAAGTCGTCAAGTCAGGAGAACAACCTCAGCTACTGGAACAACGCCATCACCATGGATTACTTCAGCAGGCACGCAGTGGAGCTGCCCAGAGAGATACACACTCTTGAGAGTGAGGTACAAACTACCGACACACTGTGACTCTTCCTGCTCAGCACTGCACTCTCTGAAGTGGCAGGACATTTACTTGATGTTTCACTATCAGTCAGCAGAACGCTGTTAATGCAGATGGAAACAACAAGAGGATCCAGGTGCAATCTCCCCTGTCAGCAAACCTCGGGCCCTGTTGAGGTCCACTTGAGCATAAACTGTATAAACTGCGCTTTATAGCAATCTTATTTGGATCAAGTGAAAGAGAAACTTACCAGCAGGAGATCTGTTAAAGCACTGATTCTTAGACAGTTTTCCACACTAAACACACAGCTAAATCAAAGTAATCTGGTAATAAGCATTAATTGTGTGTCAGAAAAAAACTCATATGAAAACCCTCCCAGAAGTGTTTGGATGCAAAATCCCATCATGCACATCTCATGCTAGGTTGTTGGCTAGCTATATGTTTTCACACTGACTGATGGGTTTATTGGGTGTCTGCACCAAATCACATCCAGTGGACTTGCAAGACATCAGCTTCGAGTCATGGATTCGAATACAATGAATATATCTCTCCAAAATCCTAAACCATTAACACCAAACTTTAATTCACAGAGATTCTTTGGCTACAATAAGCGCAAAGCTAAGCTAATAACAACCCACGTCACAGCCTTTCCTATAGCCTGCTTTCTCTGTAAGTCTCGGGGCCAGATGCATAAACAATGTTCACACCTCACACATTCTTCAGACGATGTATACAAACGTTTTTAGATCACTATAACCCTGATATCATGAAGTAGGGACAAAAGGCAGCATAATTAGCCGGCATAACGGTCGTGCAGGATGGCTCATTGTAGCCGTTTACTTTACAGGCTACATGTTCAGATCAATCAGAGGTAGCTGGTCCTCCTCCTGAAGTACTGATACTGTCTTTGTGTGGCTGATGCACCTTTTTGATCTCTCACTTTTTACCTCTGCATGTATCATCTGTTTCTCTTCTCCATTCAGCAGTTTTTGTTCTGGTTGTGATTCCAGATCTGAGACCTCCAAACAGATTCCCTTTTCTTTTGATTCTCCACTGTTTCAGTTTCACATTCAGAAAAATGTTTTATTTTATTGTTTCTTTCATTTTCATGTCTATTTTAGCTGTGGTGGGAATGATGTTTTTATACGGAAAAATACTAAACAGGGCATCGTCACACACATTTATGGCTAAAAATTGGGCTGGAAATCAGGTTTGTGCATTAATGTTTTACATCTTTATAAAGCTGGCAAAAGGAATACGTACGAGTGTCGTGCACCTGGCCCCAGGAGAGAAATGCCAAGCCCAAAATGTATTAGTTACTGGTTCTCCAGCTCCAGTTTGTTGAGCACACACACAGTATTTACACGTTTTAATACATTTCTTGGACACTCTTTGACTCTATTTCTGATTGCGCTGCAGGCAGTTGGCTTAGATGCTAAAATATCATCTGTTCCTCTGGGATTCTCACCATCTGACAGCTTTTTGTGGAGCAGCCATTATTTCTCCAAAAAGACCAGTTATTGGCCAAAGTCTCCCTTCCCGCACAAGCTTTAGCCTTAAAGCGGAGCAGAAATATTTAAGCTTTAGTAAAGTTTAGTTTCTCCTCAGGCCATCTGAATTACAATATGCTTTTTTTGGTGGTATTAAGCATTGTAGCATGTAGATGTAGCGTAGTTTATCTTTGGATTTTCTTGCCAAAACAAAGCTCTACTCAGTAAAAATCCAACATTTCTACAAGACTCCAGCACTTATCTGAGCACACATGAATGCTTTTTTAAACTCTACACAGGCTGCTGTATGATGCGTGCATTGTTGATTTCATGTTCACCGTATTTTTGTCCATAGTTTGTGTGTTTAATCAATATTATGTATAATCATGGTTGTGAACATGTTATTTTGCTCTAAATAAATTGAATTATTCAACCTAAAGTTCATAATTTGGCCTCATAAACAAACTCTTAAACTTTCATGTTACTTTGAACCCTTGAAGCAACAAATTCTGGCAGTTGTATTTCTTGTCATTAAATCGCAGACGGTTCCTCCCCTACTTTTCCTTTGAGTTGCTTTAAGATGGGAAAAATCATCTGGTGTCACTCACTCACTATTCATTCATTATTTTCAACATTGTGCTTCAGCTTGTATTAGCTACACAGTTTTTAGCCATCAGTTGCACATCTGCAGCATTTCTTGCACATGATTTTATGCACATTATTTAGAAACTGAGGATCTGTACAATCTTTGGCTGCACAGCATGTTTTAGATATCAGTCAACTTTAAAGGAGTTGAGCCTTTCAATCAGATGTGTAAAGATGATGCTCGCTCTGAGACACATCCCAGTTTATTGGTGCATTATAGTGCCATCTGTTGGAAGTATAGGTGGAAGTCCATAACAGTCATTTGGATTTCAGCAAGTAATAAATGAGCAAATTCCCACCGCCTGTCGATGCCTGTTCTGTTTGCATGTTTTATGTTTATCATCTTCTCTCCAATTAATGTTTAATTTATTTGTTTCCTTTCTTTTGTTTCTCTGCCGTTGCTCACTTTGTATTCCTTTGCCGCCCTTTGGGGAGTCAGGAGAGAGAAGCCGATGTTGGATCATGTGTGGGATGCCCTTGGTGACACCCAGGTGTTTCCCCCCTTGATTTACCTGTCTCTGTAGAGCAGAAATCTCACACTACTGTAGACTCCCTGGTGCTGTAGGTAAAACGGCAAATGGCAAACATAAATGGTTGATTTGATTTGATCAAACTTAGCTGATGAAACAGCCTCATGCTTGCTGTAAAACAAATAATTTTGTGTTTCACACCTCCCTCCTCCAGCTCCACTTCATTCCTGCTGACTCACTATCACCCCCTCCCTCACCTGACGTCCCTCTGCTGCTGCTTTTCCTCTGAGTCATCTCTCCCTTTTGTTCTTCGAGAAGCTTTTTTACGTCTTCCGCCCCTCCTCCCTTTGTTTCCCTCTTCATCCAGCTCTGTTGGATATCTTTGTTCTGCTTTAAAAACCCTGGGGAGCAACAAACCCATACGTGTTTTTTTCCCACTGTTTCCTCGCTGCTTGTCGTGTAGATACAGTAGACTGCGGCTTCTGTCCCAGTGCTGAGCCCTGAAATGTAAATCGGTTACTGTCGGGCGGTTATGCTCATGCGTTCATTTTCTGCGTGTGTGTGTGTTTGCAGGAGCATGAGACCTCGCTGCCCCCGAACGGAGACTACAGCGGCAGCAGCGTGGTCCTGGTTAACCCGTTCTGCCAGGAGACCCTCTTCATCAACAGAGACAAAGCTTCTGCCATATAGAGACACATCATCCTCCTCTACCACCCCCCCCCCCCTGCAGTTGTTGTCTATTTTATATATGTGGTAAATATTCAGAGACCTTGACTTTATACTGTATATTACAAACACAAAGAGCGACCGGAAAGAAGAGCGATGACACTATTTACTATGAGGATGCACCTACATATTTTTCTGATGTAGATTTTCTACAAAAGGCTTAATTGTGATAAAAGGTTTCTATTGTCTTTATATAATACAGAGTATATGTGGTTTTGTTGCATTACAGTGGCTTGATGGTGAGTGAACCGTGGATGTTGCCACATGAAACCTGCTTTAGAGAGAGAAGAATGTGCTATGAAACCCCTTAAAGTTCTTCTTTTGTTCTTTTTTTTCCTTTGAAAATCAATCCCAAAATACTTATAGCCTGTTGAACTTGAATATAGCACCTACGTATTTATGGGGGGGGGAACAGAGATGTGTGTAAAATAAGAGAGGTTATTAAAATCAAGGCCTGTTTCGATCAAACTTGTTGAAAATGTGCGTAAGAATGATCCAAAAGACCAAGTTCTAGAGGAAAACGTTTTCAAGTGAGCGTGAAGACAAATGTTTAAGGATTTAATCTTTAAGAGCAATTTTGTTTTGAGCAGAAACAGCCAATCAAAGCAAATATTCCCCTATTATTCAATCTTCAAATTATCATTTTAAAAGATTTACATTATTGATTTGTGATGAACCATTTGAATAAATTGCCTTAATGGAGAGATTTCTGGGTACAACATGATGCTTTACACGATTATCAGGAAAACAAACATTTATACTGATTCAAAGTTCAATATTAAAGCATAAAATATACATTAATTATCATTTCCATGAAGATAAAATGAAGGAAACTGAACAAAAATAATGAAAATAAGCAATAAAAGGAAAGACAAACTGCTGCTTGTAGACTATAATAAATGGAAATAGATCGTAAGATAAATGCAGTGGCCAAGGTGCATGAAAATGTATTTTAAATAACCTTATTTTTGTTGATTTAAACTAAATAAGTGCTCGGAGAAGAGAGCCTGTTTAATCTAAATGTTATGCAGGCATTTACTAGAGTATTAAGAATGTAGACTGAGCCAAACTCCTGTGCATTCTTTGGTAGAAAGAGGTTTAATAAACTGTACAAGTGATAAGAAAATTCAATCTGAAGTTTGATAAATACAGGTCCAGATTTTACGGATCAGTCTGATCAGAACATTTGGGCATCCGGAGGACTTAAAATGACTTTTCCCCCCCTCATGTGTCACCAGCTTCTCTGAAGAGGGACCACATAGATGTCTTAATTTCTTCTTTTGTTGTTGTGTGTGTTTGTGTGCACGTGAGAGCGAGTGCCCCGTGTGTGCGTGTAAGCACGCTTGTGTGCACTGCAGTATGAGCAGATAAGCTGAGATGTGCTGCCCCCCAGAACCAAATATCAAGGCAATATGAAGTCAGACAAGACTTTGTATCATGTTCAACTCGGTTCGATCTGTTTGTCTTTGTGTGTCTGTTCTCGTGCGCTTGTGCGCGCCTCTGAATGTGCGTCTGTCGCTTGTCTGTGTCGTGGAATGGCCACTGGTTGCGTTCCCAGTGTGTGAGAGTTTCTCATCACTGTAGGAAGCAATTTATCCTTTAGGTGTTTCACTGTGTTTTGTGTTTGTTGAAGTGTAGAATGATTGCGAACTAGTCGCAGGAGCACATGCTACGTGTTAGTCTGTGTTGACCGATAAAACACTGAAACAAACGAACACGCAGAGGTGGTTTCATTTAAAAGAATACGCGTCTGAATACTCTGTTTCATTACCGAACCTGTGGTCCTTCTATCACCTGTTTAACTTTGCACCGCTGCAGTTTTATTCAATAATCAATGCTGCCTGGCTCTGTTGTCGCTAAAGGTTTTCTGTATCGTGAGACATTCTGACATCACCGGGTCAAAAAAGGTGACGCTGAATGACACAGACATAATCACATCTCCTGCACTGGACGCTCACAGCTGGGCTTGTTGTTTTGCACGCTCACGTTCAGTGGCACGGTGGAGCAGTGTTCAACATGATGTATTTTTTGTACTGTAGTATATACACTGTACTTTTTACTGCTGAGCAATAAAACAAAGAAAAACATATGAATGAGTCCTGTTTGTCAGATCTTTTTCTTTTAAAAACCTGATGATTTTGCATTAGAGATTAATTTTGACATAAAATCCAAAGCAACAGTGCATTAGGATATCCTACCAGTTGGTTTATTATGTAACAAAGCAGTGTGTCCAGTCTTGCCGACCCCAGCACATCCGTTGCTGAAGTAAGCTGGATTTTTCTCTTTGTGCACCAGTGCTGGATGTGGTCAAGTGACCCCCGGCTCCTGGTACCTGATATCAGTCGAGTAATCTGTTTACAAGCCCGCTTTACAGCTGAGAGGAGGCTTAATTTGCAGATTTGTTGGCCTGTTTAAATCTGGCAAAACGTGACCGGGGCAAAAAAAGACTTTTTATGCCATTTCAAAATCTTTAGAGATTAACAAATGTGTTTTGCTAATTTGGTTTACATATAGTTTAAAGTTTTATCCATTAAAAAATGAACTGTTGGAGCTGTTTTCAGTCTTATTGAGAAGTTCGGTTCAATTTTAAACAAATTCACGAGGCTGTAGCGTGGTTTGTCCTCCTTTCTAAACGTGTTATTGTCCCGTAACTGAATGCTTAGGATTTTAAGAAACAGTTTAACAGTTATAAACGCCAAAAAAACCCAACAAAATGAGTATTTCAAATCAGTCAGCCTCAAACAAAGTGAAATACACAACACAAGATAGGACAGCTTTTTTTATTTTAGTGCACATGCCTATTTGTTTGAGAATTTAATCATTTCGAAAAGTAAAACACTCCTGAATATCATGAACAAAGGTGCATTATAATAAACCACATATGAGCTTAGATGCTACATATTATAAAATACTGGTAAATCAACATATTTAGGGAATAATAATTGTTATTTCAAAGTTTAAAGCTTTGTTTTTACTGACTGTTCAATTCAATTCATTTTTATTTATATAGCGCCAAATCACAACAAATGTCATCTCAAGGCACTTAAATAATACAGTCCAATTCAAGCCAATTAGAGTTCAATTCACTGTAATCATAATCCAATCAAATCCAATTAATTAAATTCAAAATGAGTCCAATTCATACATACAGAGGCAATACAAAACAATTTATTCGCTAAGGAAATCGACAGATTGCACCGAAACTTCTCTTCGGTCCAATCCCCCGTCCTGAGGGTGCATGAGGCAACTGTGGAGAAAAACAACTCCCTTTTAACAGGAAGAAACCTCCATCAGAACCAGAACCAGAACCAGGAAGGGCGGCCATCCGCCTCGACCAGCTGGGGTTTGAGAGGACAGGAAAGAGGGGACAACAAGCACCATAACACCATCCAAAGGATACCTGTTGAGACAGGGAAACACAAGTTAATGACAACAATAATACCAAATGTACATAATGTAAATGTTAATGTATTTTATTTATACAGCCCTTTACAGACAATCCTTACGATGAACCAAAGTGCTTTACAGCAGGTAATAAATAAAGAGAAGATAATGTCATGTGAGGAAATAAAAGGGATAAAAAAGTGAGGAAAGGTGTGACATAAGCAGTTTGGGCCTATAGCAGCTTAACTATGGGATGTTTCAGGGTCACTTGAGCCATCCCCAACTATAAGCTTTATCAAAAAGGAAAGTTTTAAGCCTGATCTTAAAGTTAGAGAGGGTGTCTGCTTCCCGGACATTTACCGGATTTTATTTACAGTAAAATAACACAAAATAGTCAATGAGCTGAATGTTTTTCTACAGTTATTCAGTCTGCTAATTAATTAATTCCTGTAGCTGCACTTATATGATAACGTCAGTTTACATTTGGACATGAATATATATCTTAAAATGGAAATAGAATTAAATAAAACCGGCCTCTTTCCTTCCTTCCTTTCTTAACATATCCGGTTCAGAGTGGAAGTGTTTCCGGGAAACGGTGCAGGTTTGTCAAATATCCCGTGCATGGCATGGTTGACAAGATAGTTCAGACAGGCAACCGGGGCGGACATTTTTATCAGCTTCTAACAGAAGTTAAACTGTCAAAGTTAAGGCCGACTTCGTCTCTTCTGTTCGTCCCAGTAGCTGTCCTCGTCCTCCGGGAGCGGATTTTTCCTCATTTGTCATTGCTCGGTTAGCGCTGGTTAACGTTGCTCTTTGAAAATGGCGGATGCACCACCAGAGAAGAGCCTGGACGATTTCTTTGCCAAGCGGGATAAAAAGAAGAAGAAAGAGAAGGGGAAGGGGAAGGAGGCCGCCGCCGGGCCCGCGTTGGCAGCGTTGAAAAAGACCAAGAAAGAGAAGGAGAAATCGACGAAAAACGAGAATCAAGACGCTCAAATTGATAAGGTGAACGATACTATTTCTCCTGTAACTTTTTGCCTCATTAGCGTCTTTACGAGACGCCGGTGTCGTGTCAGATTTGGCATCCAGATTTGAATCGACGCGTCCGGAGGTTTAATTCGCGTGCTGACGTGTGGTTTCTAGAGTTGTGCCAATTTTTCAATCAACGTCATGGGTGTATATTTTTACCCGACAAGAGAAAATGCCGGTTGCTAGCTAGCATATGGTCGCCACTTGCACGCATTTTAACGGGGGTACAAAATCTGGCATGACACGCGCCTTGAGCTTCTGTCTCAGCCTTTGCTGACGTGAGCGATCTGCTAACTCCTTTCCACGCTATACTGTTATATAAATATATATATATATACATAATAATTATTATATACTCACATTATCTATATACATATAAGGAGAAACTGCCAGTCCACTCCTCGTATCGTGGCTGTCCAACAAGGCCCAGTCGCCATTTGTACAGTGTTGCCATCTTTATTAGCTTTGCAAAGAAAAGGGGGGAAAATGAAGAATAATACAACTTGTTACTGCTAAAACTACTGATTAGGCGACTGAGTGACGTTATCATATGGGTTATCATTATGTGGGAAAGGAGGGCGACTTGTCACACGTGTGGGTTCTGATGGCTGAAAAAATGTCGGGGCCTGTGAAGTGTTTTCATAAAGCCGTATTTCCACGGGCGGTTTTAGGGGTGTTATTGTGAGTGCAATGTGTATGGAGTAATGTTTTCGTTTTGGCCAGGAGGATGAGGAGTGGAAGGAGTTTGAGCAGAAAGAAGTGGACTACAGCGGGCTTCGGCTCCAGGCTTTACTGATAAGGTGAGAACAAAACAAGTGTTTGACATTTGCATCTCAGAAATGAGCGTTTCAGCTGTTTTTAAACGGGTCTTGAGCAGCATTTGTAAGGGATAAATTATTTCTATGATCTGGGACTTGAGGGAAACCCAATTGTCATACATAGAAACTTCCCAGTTTACATTATACTAACAAACACACGACGTGGCCTTTTGATTAACTGACAGCAGGCAAACCTGTTGCATATCTTTATCTATAAGCAGATCTGTTCAAAGGATTTAAATGTAGATGTGACACAACTGGAATAAATGTTTAGGTGCATGTGAAAAGCACATCCTGATGTAGAGAAGTTGCATGAATCATGAACAAGGTCTTGTTTTTGGCAGCTTAACTGCACTCTAACTAGAAGTTTAAGGAGGTGGAAAAGGGAGCCCACAAAAGCTCGACGTCTGTAAATATTTCAGCTGAGAGAACAACACTTATCATATGATCATATGTGTGTCGTTAACATTATTCTGACGCATCTATGTCCTGCGAGCAGAACAAAAAGAAAGGCTCAGGTGGAGACAAACAGAAGCAGATTGTTTTCTGAGTACAGTAAACTGAGGTACAGATAAGCTGGCACATAAAACACACGGGTGTTTTCCACAGTTAGACTTTATCTGGACATGTCACAGATGCATGTTTTCTGTCCTGATTTATTTTTATTTTTTTGTAAATCAATCAAAAAGAATGTAAATTGTTTTTTTCCTGGGAAACCACCTCTGTATTTGTATGCTTTGTTGCTGCTAGCCTGGGCCTGTCTTGCCTGACTAGTTTACTGTTGTGACGATCCTCGGTGCCGTTCAGCTGCCTCTGCGGTGAGTCTCTCGTCTCGTATTCGGCCTCCAGCTCCACCATCTTTGTTTGCAGTTGAGGACGGCAGTCTCCGTGCCGCACTCTGAGATCTGCTGCGAGCTGGGGGGGCCGCCGCAACTACAACCTGCAGCAGACTGGGCTCCGGTTCATGTGGCCGTACGCCAAATTCAGAGGCTTCAGAGCAGAACGAGAACGTCGTAAAATCTGTCCGTTGAGATAGCCAGTTACATCACCAGCTGCAGTCCGAGACTGGAGTGTGGCTCAGTCCCCGGAGAGGCGATCGGTGATATTGTCCAGTCATTGATTTGTCACAAAGTGCTTTGCAGTTAGAATATTCGCCGCTTGTCACTCTGTAGGTTATTATTTAACAATCGGTTTTACTCATCCTGCAGTGACGAAAAGGAGGAAGAAGAGTATGACAAGGAGGAGGTAGGAGAGGATGGAGAGATTATTCTGGTTAGTGGAGACAAGGTGTCTGGTCCCTGGAACAAGTCTGGTGGTGGTGGTGGTGGTGGTGGTGGTGCTGCTCCTCCCCCTGCTGCACCCGTGGGTGAGTTACATACCAAATACACTATTTATGTTTTAGGTGAATATGCCCTTCTTTAAATGTTCTTGTGGGATTCAGATTGTTGTGCTTGTAGAGATGATGGGAATGATGTAAATGTATTTTATTTATACAGCCCTTTACAGACAATCATTACGATGTACCAAAGTGCTTTACAGCAGGTAATAAATAAAGAGAATAATAAGTAAAAACAAATAAAAAAAACAAAACAATAAAAGAACAGTGAAAGCAATAAAATATAACAAAATAAGATAAGTGTCATCATACTACTGGGTATTAAAAGCCATCCTAAATAAGTAGGTTTTTAGCCTAGATTTGAAGAATGATGGATTTTCTCTTGCCGCAGAGGAAGAAGAGGTGCCTGAGGCGAAGCCTGCTGGTGTGTATCGCCCTCCGGGGGCTCGACTCACCACCACCAAACGAACCGTCAACCAGGGCCCTCCGGAGATATTCAACGACGCACAGTTCCCCTCTTTACTAGCCTCTGCCAAGCATGTCGAGACACGCAAGTAGGTTGGGCTCCAGTGACGATGTCGCCCGACACGTGCGAAGGTTTCGTCGAAGCCTGACTGGTGTGTTTTGTGTTTCAGAGATCGAGAAATGGAGAAAACATTTGAGGTTGTGAAACACAGGAACCGCGGTAGAGAGGAGTCCGGCGGCGCTTCTATGCAGCAGTTGCAGCTCGACAACCAGTACGCCATCCTGGGGGACAAGTAGACCCGCTGCCCTCCGTCCCCTGGCCCCTCCAGCACAGTCCACTCAGCCCCTTAAAGGAAGCTGACCTCCAGCTGTGTGGACTGCAGCCCTTAAAGAGCTCCTGCCACCATCCCCACACTGGTCACTCACACACAAACACACACACACACACACACACACACACACACACACAGAACCCCTGCAGTGACACTCCCGTTAAATAACACACTTGATACATCTGGTGGGCAGAACTGAAGGACTGCATCTGAAGGGGCTGAAGAAAAAAAAAAAGGGGGGAAATAACTGAAACGGAATTAGCAAAATACACCCAAACGTACGACACTGCAGCAGCAACGAGAGGCAACATAGTTGTCCTTTGTGGATTGTACTCAGAGCACCGGTTGTGTGGCGCAACTTCTCTCTGGACTTCAACTTGCTTTGACAAAGCCACAGAGGATCCGAAGATGACTTTAGGCAAGATGATTTTACAAACTTCTGTGAAAATATCTATTTTTTTGCAAGATCGTTATAAACCAATCGCACGTGGTTATTTTGAGGTGTGTTTTTGAGTTGCGGTTGGGGCTTCCGGAGGGGGTGGGGGGAGTGCTACCTCAGCAGCAAAGCTGGTGGTGACCACGTGGACTGAGCTTTTTCTTTTTCACTGTGGCGACGAAAGGGGCAAAGCCCAACCCTCCCATACACAAGCCGACCATCAGGCTCTTTAATTTAGAACGTCGAAGCTTTTGTTTTCCCTTGATGTGTTGACGATGACACTCTGCAACGATCTATGGACTAGAAGCGATAGGTTGTGGTCCTCACTTAGAAATTCTATATAAAGTGGCCTTACTGATGGACAGAGTCATCTGAAGTGTTGTCTCACAGGCAGTCCGAATCTCACCACTTTTTTTTGAAAAGCAGATCGTACAAAAGAGAAAAACTTCAGTTCAAGAATGTAGTGTTGTTGTAGTTTGCTGGATGATTACAACTGTTGTCTTTCGCTGTTTGATTTATTTTTTTTGCTGCCCTTGATTTCCTTTTCAGACATCAGAGAGTAACTGAAGGTCGTTTCTGCTCCAACACCATTCTCCTGGTAACAAATGCCTCGTTTGGTTTGTCACAGATATCACCGTGAGGCGCGGGGGGGGGGCGTGGGACCACTTTAAAGGCATATTTGTTGTTGTCATTCGCCCATCTTACTTTTTTATTTTTTCTTTGTAGTAAAGTGGTCTCGTCAACTCCCCAGTTTTAAGACTTCTTTTATCAAGATTTTTCCACAGAGGTAATCCAGATGTCTCAGCCCTCCATGAAGTTGTGTAGAACGGGTTGCTTGTGCATGACTGCATAAGTTTCAGCAATTACTCTGCTGTGTGCATACTGCCACCAAACTGAGTACACTTCACTGACACAACAGTGGCACCCCCCCAACCCCCGGTTAAAATCTAAAACGAGTTTTTACTACAAGCAAAAGAGCTGGATTTATGTTCTGTGTGTCCCGCAAATCATTCGTCATGGAGCATTTATCCCTGCTGGATCCCTTCAAGTAGATTCTATCTGTGATGAAAAGAAACGAGGCCCTGGGTCCGTTTGTTAACCCTCGGCTTGTGTGAACTTCCTGTCCCTCTCACAATAACACGCTGAATTCCTGTGTTCTCTTTTTTTGTCATAGTAGGTGCCCCCACCCCAACCCCACCCCAACCCCACCCCTTGTGATTTCTGCCATATGACGGATAAATTATCTCAAGTTCCAGCTCTTTTGGGGGAAAAAAAACAAACAAAAAAACTCAAATGATCTTATACCAAGCATATTAACAAATAAAATGAACTTTTGTCACAATACTTTCATTGTTTATTTTATTAGATGGCTTTTGCACCTGCAGAGTGATCGTTTGTCCAAGTCAGGATTCACGACGTGTCTCCATCTTTTGAACCTCGTCGTATGCGTCTGAATTAGTGCTTTTTCTGAGAAAACAACATAAAAATCCAAATAAAATGCTTTGCTTGTCCTGTCCCTCTATTAAAGATGTATTTTTCAATGTTATCTCTGATTACACTCTATTTTGACATCTAAATGCCAGCTGGGGGATACATTTCTTACCTTTTGCTTTTGTCCATCTGGTGGTGGAGTTGGGAAACCAGAGTCGTTCTCAAGAGGGCTCCAGTAACCATTATTATCATCCTGAATTTTAAATAAAATACATATTAGCTACAGGAACTCATACATTTGCATACATGACTGCATAGTTGTAAGACGTTCACTGCCAATACAAAACTTCTATAATTACTTTCAGTCTCATGTTAAGAATGAAATAAACTTCTACAATATGAAGACTAGAGATCCTCCACTAAAGCCACATAAGTACCCAGATAGCAGACCCGTTTGGGCTATTTTTGGTTGTCATCTGGACCAGAGGTGGCCCTGAGGGCATGAATCGGGCCTAAATTCTGTTGTATAAGCCAGATGTCATAAGCTTGCTTTGACATACATTACAGCAAGCACTGACATGGCCCAAATCTGCATTTTGTTTTGGTATCGGACTTAGGCCCCCACACTCACTCTTATTAAATGCTTTTAATCAAGGCCTAGTAATGGGGCATGATTGGGCCCATATTCGCTGGTATCGTGTTTATCCAGGG
This sequence comes from Odontesthes bonariensis, assembly GCF_027942865.1. Lineage (NCBI taxonomy): Eukaryota > Metazoa > Chordata > Actinopteri > Atheriniformes > Atherinopsidae > Odontesthes > Odontesthes bonariensis. Next base: position 10,857,100 of record NC_134525.1, read on the forward strand.
TCAAATGGCCAATTATTTTGCTTATAATTCATCTTCTGCAACAGCTTTCATAAAAATCAGTCAGGTACGGTAATCTCTGTGTAACTTTGCTGACCAACGAAACAAGAAAACACAATATGCGCCTGGCTGCTCATAGTTTCTCCGGCCACAGGGTGGCGCTGTTACATGGTAGCCATGAAAAACAGCCAGTTTCCTCGCGGGTTTTAAACTGTTTTCGGAAGGCGGGATACCAATTTACTCAAATAAAGCAACGTGTGTTTAACAGCACCAAGAAGAGGATGACGTCTCTTTTTTAATCGGAAACAAGTTGAACGATAACCGCTGGGGTAACTTTGGGGGATTCATTCAGTCTCCTTCATCAATTTGATATTTATGCTATGCTTTGCTAGTTGCAACTTCCGTTGACAATTGAATCACTTTTCTCGTTCAGGAAAATTATGTTTAACTCCTGCTACGTTGTGAGTGTCTATTTGTGAACATTTCATATGTAATACAATTAATTTTTGCTTATTATTTGCATTTTTTTTTTATTGCTACAGATGAACTTCAGTCCAATTTGTGACACCTAGCTTAGGATGCTAACACCATTTTAGCCAATAATGTTGACATTTAATTCATTCGTTTCAAGAGATATGAGCGCACAACAACAGGTGACGAGTTATAAACTCAAAAGAGAAAGGAAGCAAATGTGTCTTTTGCAATTTACCGCCCCAGACCCCCGACAGGAAAATGAATTTGCTCTTTATCATGCCAGCTAAACATGGGAGGACTAAAACATGCAGAAACACACCACCATTAATCTGCTTCTCTACCTACCTGTGGATCATCCATTGCTAGGGATTCCAGTGGGGCTGTGCCACCTCCTTGGGTCTGAAATTGAAATGTAAGTTGTCTCTATTAAAGCATCAGGAGCAGCTGTTTTCCCTGATACTCAAACAAAGCAGCACAAAAATCTGAAACCTAACAGACACCGCAGCTGTGGGACGCATCCCAAAGCTCATTCTTGCATAAAAAAAAAGGCATTTAAGAAACTTTTAAGTCAAAGTGACTTCTTATATCAAAATTATCTATTTGTATGGCAACAGCCCTATAATTCAGCAGAAAGTAGTTTTAATCTTGGGAGAGCCAAGATTCATAAAATCATAAATCATAAAATCCCCTTCTTATATTGTATATGAATTATCCTCCTGCTTATGCATATTCTTTGAAGTGCCCATATTAGTAGATGGAGTCTACGATACATTTGTACTGGGTAGTATCATGAGCTTCGGCCCCATTTTGATATCAAAGTCCAGCTTTGTTTGCAAAGGTTTGCTGTCAAAAGTCTGCTGATGTTTGACATCGACTGCTTTTTTTTTAGGCTTAGTGTGTTGACATTTAGCTACCAACGAACTAAAATAAATATAACCTTGATCTATTCCACAAGTGTAAGATTAAAGAAGGGGGGGGGGGGGGGGGGGTTTAAACAGTTGATGTAAGTTTCTTACCTGTGCTTCCTCACTGTCAGGAGGAGGTGGAGGAAACCCAAGACTGTTTTCAATAGGAGTCCAGGTAACATTCCACTGAGAGGTAGAAAAGAAAAACGAATGGAAGACTAAAGAAATTCATCTTTCCACTTCTCCAGAAATCTCTGTCATGATTCAGTTGATGGTTAGTTTATGAAAGTCAAGTCATCCTACCTTTGCACTTTCACCGGTACTGTTTTTTTCCACAGGAACCCCCTGAGAAAGGAGAACATTGCAGTTTGATAAGAAAATATATACACATGTGGTAATTGGTTTGCTTTTCTCGACTTTGGACTTCAAACAAAGCAGCAAAATGATTAAAACCTGAAGATACTTCTCACATCCTGGAAACTACAGTTCTTACTGCCCCTCATCTCTATGTATTTACCTTTTGCCTCTTTTTAGTGAAGAAAAACTAAAAAGACATTTAATCAACTCATTTTTGAACAACATGAATTCAGTACAGTTACATTCACAGTCGAGTTACAGCTCTACTTCCTTATTTAGTTGGACCAACATCCTTGTATACAGGAGCACAATCGAGTTATTGACTCAAGTATTTTTGATGCCATGACGTATGAGAGAACATTCAAGACATTTTGCCACTTGTACATGTATTATATGTCCATCGTACATGTAAGTGTAGCCTGATGCACTGCACAGTGAAAGACTTTGTCTTTAAGTTACTTAAATGGTGTTTTTGTCAGATGACGCCCTGGTTGTAAGATATGTTTACTTTAAAATGCTTTTAGTTACACATCGAGTTGACACAAAGTCTTAAAGGAGAAGTTTTTTTTAAACCTGGACCTTATTTCTGGCATAACATACGTTCATCTACCCACCGATAACAGTTTGGTGAAAGCCGGCATTGACAAAAGAGACAGAAAAATATGTCGCCTCTCAGCAACCTGGGTTCCGGGTTCTAATCCCAGCTGCATGTTTTCTCTCCGGGTCCTCTGGCTTCCTCCCACCCCCCAAAAACATGCAAGTAATTTGTAACTCTAAATTGTTACGAGGAGTGAGTGTGAGCGTGCATGGTTGTGTGTCTTGTTTGTCTCTGTGTGGCCCTGTGATGGACTGGCGGCCTGTCCAGGGTGCACGCCGCCTCTTGCCCAATGACAGCTGGGATAGGCTCCAGCCTCCCCGCGAGTGTTTACGTGCAGGGGTGATTCGATCCTCAGCCGCACAATGAGGCTACATCATTCTGGATTTGAAAGCTTTGCCTTTCTGTGATTTCAGGGGGGCGAATATGTTAAATGTGCATTTTAAAAGTGAGAAGCTGGTCTGACCAACATGTCATTGTTTTGGAATAACTTGAGAACGTTTCCGTTAGTTTCAGCCTGACGGATGAACACGAAGTCACAGAAAAGACACGAACAGTAGATGTAGTTATTAAGGCAGGTTTTTTTCAGTATTATATTACAATAATAACATTATCTGCGTTATGAAGTAAATGACTAAACAAAATTCAACTTGGAAGAGATGATCAGAGAGACGAATGTAAATCTGTCCACCATTGGTGAAATCACTCTTTCTCACACACCAGTGTTGAGTTGGTCATGTTGCTCCCCTCCAGCCCTGTTCCGACTCCTGGTGGCATCTGAAAATTTAAACCAAGGTTTAAAAAGTATTTGCAGTTTGTCTGACAGGTGCTGTAGAGGTCAAAAGGTCAAAGCTAAAAACATCTGTGAACTAAACAGCCCGAACGGCAATATCAATGTCAGAGAAGCAACAGTTAGCAGTTTTTTATTTTTTACAAAGTAAACTTTCTGTCAAAACCACAGAAGTTAAATCTTCTGTCTGAATATCAGGACATGTTATTTACTTATTGATTTATCTTCCACATTCTCAGTTTGAATCTGAAATAAAGGTAAAAAAAAAGCACATTTCTGACTGAACGTGTCTGACAGATTTAGTTATTTTAAAGATTAGATTTGATAATATTGGACGGTATGAATAAAAGAAAATAATAAATAACCTAAAAATGTCAGCAAGACCAAATCAAAGCATGTAAAGTTAATGTAATGAAGTTAAACTGTGATTATCAGTGCAGTTTCCTTTCTTTTTTACCTTTCTGATGTCCAATTGTTTGGTTGAATTTCCCAGAATATATCCAAACAAACAGAGCAGTGCGAGTCCTCTCATTTTGAATGCTAACTGGATTCCTGTCTGCCCGTACATCTGCTTTGTGGTATCTGTGTGAGGTTGTGGAGTTTGGCTTTGTGCTTCACGTGTAGCCTTGCCTAATATCAAAGTCCAACGCGCTCGCTTGTGTTCATCTTCTGATCTTTTCAGCTAACGGCTGCTGGTTTTGGGAGCGCTAAACCTCGTGATCTCCACCTCAGCCGTGCTAATGTAGGCAGGGGAGTGCATCTCCTTCCATCTTCTCTTCAGTCATCAGCTTCTTCGTTTTGTTGTATTCGAGCATCGCACGAAGTCTCGTCATTGCTGCCGTCTGCTTGCTTCATGATAGAGTTCTCCTAATGTCTTTGTGTTGTTTCTGCAGTCGTGGGTGTACAGAGCGAACAGGACGTCCTATATCTACCTGCTAAGTGTGATGCTGAGGCTCAGAGAACCGGAGTTTGTGCCGAGCTGAAGTCCACAAACTGCGGCGGCGTCCTCTGTGGATCTGTTGGTGCTTTTCTTTAAAATGGTGAGAGTCCAGACTGGCTGGAAGTTCAGTCTCAGATTTAAATTGTAATGTTGTTTCGACAGACATAGAAAACACTGCAGATATACAAATTGAAGAATATCTAATGTAGTTATTATATGCATCAATGATGGACAGCAGCGGCTCAGCAGGATTGAAAGGTCTGTTCAGTCACTGGCTCGTCCAGCCCACATATCAGTGCGTCCTGGGGCAAGATAAACCCCCTCTTGTCCCCTGATGTGCCTGTCAGTGTGTGCGTGAATGACAGAGAAGTGTCCTGAATGTATGTGAATGTGAGGGTGGAAGTGGTCAGCAAGAATAGAAAGAGTGCCATAAACCGAATAACCCCTGTCCTGATTAAAAGAGAGAGATCTGCCCCCCATCCCTCAATATTTCATTTTAAACACATCATTTCCAATAATTCAAGTAGCCTAAATGTAAATGTATTTTATTTATACAGCCCTTTACAGACAGTCCTTACATAATAAAGAAAAAAACATGCCTTGAAAAATGAGGATCCATCCACCACATCTCTGCCCCTTTTTTTTCCCAAAGAATCCCATAAAACAGGCACCGTTTCACATTTTTATCAACTCAAGTCAAAAGAATTAAACGTGTTAACTCCAACCCAAGTGTATCCTGTGTGTTTTTTTTTTGACAGGTTACTTAGTTGGATAACACATAATCAAAGGGGGAGGGGTTGAAACATGTGGAAGTTGTGTTACATTGATAAATAATGGTAAATATTATAAGAGGTAAGAAAATATAGAACCTTTACTAGGTTTTTACTATCATAACAGATTACAGGGGTCTCAAACAGATCCTTGAAAGGGCCGGTTTGGCTGCAGGTTTTTGTTCCAACCCTGCAGCAGCACAGCTGACTTGTTTCATTCAATCAACTGAACTGGTTAAGGCCTTCGGTGCAGACAGTTCAGTTGATTCAGTTCAGTCGATTTTGTGATGCAAATGTATTACTCTTTTGAACGCATATTGTTTTGAGAAGCAAAACGCTAAGTCAATGTTCATCAATGATATTACTAAAATGGGATGTCATACAGCTTCATGTCAAAAGAGGCGAACTATCCCTTTAAGGCCACTAGAAGGCAGGATTTAGAGTTTAACAAACTTAAAGAGATCGAAACTCATTTTTGGATTAATTGTATATTATAAGTGTGCTTTCATACGTTTATTTTCGACTTACGAGTTCTTCTAAGCTCAATAAAGCGAAACAATGCAGTTAGCTAAGCTAGTAGTTAACTGTAGCGGACACGCGCTCCGTCACTACGGTAGCGCGGTTGCCATGGAGCTAGATAGAGACCACAGAACGCCAGAGCTGATAAAGTGACTCGATGTGACCTATTTTCGGCGGAAAACCTCATTTCGGCTGTATTTCGTATACATTCCCTTGCTTTATTCCGACCTTCGGGGAGCTGACTTAAGGCTTTTGGTGTTTTAGACATCAGGTGATATGAAGGGTCACGGCAAGGTCGGAGTTTTCGTCCGGACCAGACCAACCGCCAACTTCGCACAGGACCTCATTGAAATTCCTCCCGATGGACAGGTAGTCAAATATCAGCCTGTCTTTTTTAAAGCCAAACGGACAAAAAATTCTTCGTTTCTTCATTTAGTTGTATTTGTACCAGATAATACTGGTTAAATTGGAAAAAGAAAACATTATTTCTTTATATTTTCCAACGTTTCGCCACCTATAATCAGTGTTTTAGTCGCGCGCAGTGGTTTTAAGCCTATTTAACAAATAGATAAAAAATAACTTTTTAACAATTTAATCAGTTTTTTCCCTTATTTACAAATCAGTTGATTAATGTAGACTCAGTGAATTAATATATATAAGACTTTCGGATAGAGGTACATTGGGTCATTTTCATGGCTGACATTTTGAAACTGCACAGGTGTTATTAATTGCTTAATTGTGGCTGCATTTCTTTAATTTGTGCAGCTCCAATGGCTGTGATCTTATGTCGGTTTGTTCGCTGGAATATAAGTTAGAGATGGCTGAAAATAGAGTAAAGACTTTAAGGTTTTATAAAATATTGACACGTAGTCGTGACTTTTTTGGTTTTGTTCATTTTCATCTAATCTCAGACAATAAACATCCATCAAAGAAAAGACTCAAGGAAGCTCCTGGAATCCAGAAAAGCTCGTCTGAACTCCTGGTCGTTCCAGCTGGAAGGGGTCCTGCATAATGTCTCCCAGGAGGGGGTATACACCCGAGTGTGCAAACGGGTGGTTCTGGGAGCGCTGAATGGCTATAACGGTAAATTAGTTGGTTGGAATCGCAGTTATTCTTTTCCTAAACAAATAAGAGTACTGAACAGTATTTTTTTCTGCATCTGCCAGGTACAGTGATGTGTTTTGGGCAGACAGGTGCTGGAAAAACCTACACCATGACAGGATCCACAGAGTCCTACGAGCAGAGAGGCATCATTCCTCGGGCCCTCCAAGAGGTAAGTCCAACCGTGAGAAAACATTTCAAAACAAAAGGGACGACTCATTTATCAGTTTTTATATTCAACATGCTGTCCAGGTGTTTGAGGAGGTGGGGAAGAGGACTGAGCACGCCTTCCTAGTGCACCTATCCTACGCTGAGATCTACAACGAGACTCTGATGGACCTGCTGCCATCGCTGCAGGGTCCCCCACACCTGTGTCCTCGGGGCATGGCGGTGATGGAGGAGCCGGGTGGGGGCGTCTTCATCAGAGGTCTGTCCCTTCACCCTGTTCACAGCGAGGAGGAGGCTCTCAACCTGCTCTTTGAAGTGAGCTTTTCAACGACCACAAAAACTGAAATGTGAAAGTCGTTGATCCTGGTCCACTGTGTGATTTGATCAGTCTTCTTCAAGCGTTTTCTTTTTCTTTACTCAGGGTGAGATGAATCGGATTATTGGGTCTCATGCCTTGAACAGGAAGTCCTCCAGGTCACACTGCATACTAACTATTCACATTGAGGTATTAAAGCTATTCTTCTGTGTACTTTGCCGTGCAGTTGACTGTACTCTTCATATATAAAGATGTTTTTCTCAACCGCAGTCACGCTTGCGGACTTTGTCTGATGCCAAGTATGTGACGTCCAAGCTAAATCTGGTGGATTTGGCTGGTTCTGAGAGGCTGAGAAAAACTGGGGTGTGTTTGACCGTAACTACCATTGAAACAACATCTTATCTTGATCTTTCTTTCAAAGTGAAATCTTATTTTTCCTCCTCCAGTCAGAGGGTCAAATGATGAAGGAAGCCTTGTACATCAACAAGTCTTTGTCATTCCTGGAGCAGGCCATCCTAGCTCTGGCGGACCATCGCAGGGACCACGTTCCTTTCAGGCAGACTAAACTAACGCACGCCCTCAAAGATTCACTGGGTAAAATCTCCAGCTTTTTACCTGTTCACTCCTGATATCGGCTCAGCTTTGGCTGTGAAGTAATACTAATAAATTATATTTGTTTCTGAAGGAGGGAACTGCAGAACTGTGCTTGTGGCCAACATCTACAGTGAAGCTGCACAGATAGACGAAACGGTAAGGAGTGGAAATAAACCGACAAACAAAAGGTGGTCCATTTATTTCCCTGCATGTCCTTTCAGCTCCTCATGTCTTGCAGCTCTCCACCTTGCGTTTTGCCAGCAGAATGAAGTGTGTGCCGACCAACCCGACCGTTAATGAACACGTGGATCCAGTAGTGAGTTGACGACATATTAAATGAATCAGAAAACCACTCGGAGGCTTTGAATGAGCACAAATCTTTTATTTACAGTCTGTACATGTGTTTTGAGCAGGTTCAGATCTCAACACTTCAGAGAGAGGTACAGATGCTGAGAGATGAATTGTCTGTCTTCAACACACTGGTGAGACGGCAGCACACATTTAAATTGACCTTATTAGATTACTGTCTTCTATTGCAGCACTATTATATTATTCAGTCCATTGATATTTGAATTTTAATGCCCACTTGTTACCTTTCACCAGGCAAAGCGACCAAATGTCACATATGAGCCGCTCTCTGAGGCCCAGCGAGCTGAGATTCAGAACCAAGTTCAGAGTTACCTTGATGGAAGCCTGGAGGAAATCAGTGTGACTGTTCAACATCCTCTGACATCAGTCATTTGGTCTGTTTGTCCCTTTGAAGGCTTTGAAATTCACTTTCCGTTACATCTACTTACAGATCATAAGTAAAAGGCAGGTTCAAGCAGTGTTTGCTGAGTTCAAGCTGGTTGTGCAGTGAGTATCCTCTGCCTTTTAAAATCTATTGCTTCACTGGAAAAAAATCAGTCTTCCCAAGTATATCTGTCTCATTTCTAGTCAAAATATCTCATTACACTTAATATCAGACACAACTGCCTAACAAGTACCATTTCAGCCAGATATAGGGACTTGTTTGAAGACAATACATCTTGAATATCTTGTGAAATGAAAAAGTCTTGAAAACAAATTGTTTTGAGTCGCATATCATATGAAACAACCTTTTTTTGACATTTGAAGAGGTTTTTAAGCTAATTTCAAGATCACTTTTATCTCAAAAGTCCTAAATATCACATCTTATTTCAAGAAATCTTAACAAGCTGATTTTCACTAGTTCCATTGGCAGATTTTGTTGCTTATTTCTAGCAAAAACATCTTGTATTTGTTATTTTTCTTACTTATTTTTGGAGGGGCATTTTTTTCCAATTAATTTCACTAGTTTCAGAGCAAAGCTGGTTTTTTTTGTTGACATTTTAAGTGAATAAGCATGTCTGTGTATGCATCTGAGCAGGGAAAAGGAGCAGAAGGTGAAAGCTCAGCGAGGCCAAACCGACAACTTGATGAAGACGGACCAAAGTGCTCCTGCGGCTTCAGTGAAGGTCGGCAGTCTACACCTGTTGGAAGATGCCTGTTATCTATTTTCTGTTGCACCCGTAACAGTCCCTGTGGTGAACAATTCACTGAGCCTGAGCTCTACTCATAGAAGTGGGATACCAGAGGCAGCTCTGAGGATATGGAGGCTGACAACTTTACGGCGTCGCAGACGCAACGTCCGAGTTCAACCAAAACTAAAAAGTCCAGAGATAAACAGAGGTGAGTGAGGGAGGGGTACAAGTGACAAAAAGACGAATGTGTGGCCTCGCAGACAGGATTTTTAAGATTCAGTTATATCTATTTTTTTTTGTTACACCATAAATATTGAGGCTAAAATGATTGCTCTGCAGTACAATCACCATTAATGAATGATGAAGTAACAGTAGACCAATGATCAATGTTCAATGTCTGGCCACAAACATCACTTTAATGAGACGGATTGTCTGGGGTTGCTTCAGTTTGTCATGTTTAGGTTCAGGAATGTGTTGCGTGTCTGAGGTCAGCTGAACATACTGAACAATCATGATTTTCCATCAATAGATGTTAATGTTCCCTTACGGCAGGGGCATTCCAATCGTTGAGCTCAAGTCCTGAAACAGCATCAAGCTGTTTGTGTACCAACTGAGAAATACTGGCTCTTGTATTATTTACTGATGACACACTCGATGTTATTAACCAGCCGAAGCAAGAGACGGGGAGAAGGGACTCTTGTTTCAACGAGGCCTGTGGAAAGTGCCTCTAAATCCAAGTTGAATTCTATCCAGACGCCTGAGAGGGAACTGGAGCCACCAGAACCAGACACTGACGCACAGGAATCCCAACGGTCTGCCAACGAACCCTTCCAGTCTGAGTATGTGTTTGTAAATATAACGTTATCTGCTCATCGCTGTGGTCCAATATTTTTGATGGTCCTATAAATGGAATATGCAGTGTTGTTTCATACCCCTGTGCCCAGGTCTCCTCCCCCCAAAGCAGGAGCATTTGAGGATTTCAAGGCGGGACCAGGCAGGAATATCAACCTCATCCTGAAGGAGAACAAAGCCGTCTTGTTGGAACGCCGCAGCCTCCTTCGCCAGCTCACAGAAGAGGTCAATGCCGTCAAGAGCGAGATCGACCGCATCACAGCCACCTTACAGCAGCACAAAGGTACTTTCATGATGCATATTGGTCAACACGACCGCTTCAAAAATATCTTGAGAGGTTTTAGATCCCTTTTCAAACTGAAAGACGTCACACCTTCTCCAGGTAACTGACTCAATTATTTAAACCCGAGTTACATCGTTGAGGTTGATGATGAACCTTGGACCAGATGTTTTGTTATTGAGCTTAATATAAATGCAGATGTGTTAACTCCTTTTCTTTGCATCTGTTTGGATGAAGATCAGTATTTAGTGATGGACGGGGACTCTTTGCTGGTGCACCTCGGGGAGCTTAAAGCTCAGTACCGGCAGAGATACGAGGCGCTGCGGGACATTAAGGCAGAAATCAACTACTGTCAACACCTTGTGGATCAGTGCAGAGTGCGCCTGCTTTCTGGTTCGTACTCCATATGTTTTCTGCTTTTATGAGAAAGCCAAAGCTACCCGAACTAACATATTCTCTGCGTGTGCCCCAGAATTTGAGACCTGGTACAAACGGTGTTTCCTGTTACCCGAGGAGGAGCTCGACCGAACCACGAACGAGAACGACACACAAGTGAGTGGATAATGTATGCATACAGCTCTCATGAAGCCTCTGTGGAATAACCTTTACAGCACAGCTCCATGCCTCAGTTTGTGAAGAGCTGTAACTGTAGTAATGATTCATCAAATCCACAGGAAGAGGAAAGTCAGCAGTCCCTGGTTCTTCCCGAGAGCCCCGGCTCTGAATCCTTCTATAATGCCCGCTACAGGACACTAACCCGGGTGAGTATTCTGTTGTTACGCCTCCACTTAACTGCAGGTCTTGTAAACTAACTTGGATTTTACATGAGATCATTGGGCCGTTTTGTGTCTGCAGAGGAAGAGCAGAGTTGTATCCGTTACCCCAGTTCAATCTGCAGCGTCCAGGCAGAAACGACTTCCTCTGATTCTCCCGGTCACCGCGGTGAAGTGAGTTTTATGTAAAAAAAAAAATAAGCTAAATATGATGCGTGATTAGTGTCCAAGTTTGTAAATGAATCAAAAAGACAAGACACTACACAGTTAATCAGCTTCTTAAATGAAAAGTAAAATTTATTATTCCTGAACCACAAAATAGACTTCTTTGGTTGTACAAATTCACTAGTTACAGTCTTGTGTGAGCTATAACCCTCGACCCCATGACTTCTGACCCTGTCCCTCCAACCTATTTGCAAGTAAAAGCCTGCAAAGGGAACTCCAGACAAAAAATAAACACAGTAAAACCCATCTGAAAAAAAGATTTACCTACTGAAAGTTAAAAAAAAAAGAGTGGGGGGGGGTGTTTCTGCCATTACAAATGTTATCAAACTGAATTTCAGTCAGTGAGAGCAACATAAAAAGCTATAATTAGAAGACCTTACGTTAAATTAACATAAAATGCTACGATGCTGTGATTCTGCAGAAATACCCATCAGATACATAAGCTGAATGTGATCCATCTCTAAAGGGATTCCTTATTGGTTCCGCCTCTCCAGACTCTCCCATTAACATACCAATATACACGCAGAGCATCCCAACACCGAGCCTGTTCAAACCCACAGATGCTCGCTTCGTCTAGGTCCAGACTGGCTCAGTTTCAAACCCAGAATCTGTTTTCCTTTCAGTATTTTTTTACATTATTCACACAATAATAAATGATTTTCAGTGGCATCAGATTTAAATTAACCATAGACAGAAAAATAAAACACCTGCTACCTTCACATCACTGTGGGATACCTCCTGATACTACAAGGATATAGATGAATAATTCACATTTGATTTAAAAAATAACAACACCCTAACAGGGCAGGGTGAGTACCGTGAAAAAGTGATGCTAAAATGTCATGTTATCCTCAACTGTTGAGTATCTGCCTGCTCAGTGCTGCTGTCTCCAGTGTGTCGTCGTGCTCTCTGCAGGGGAATGTAACGCAGGGTGGAAAAAGTCTACCGAGATGAGAGAAATCAGCATTCTGATGATTTGATTTTACTGTTGTGAAACCACTGGTGATTACAAGTGTTCATCAAGTAAATCTAGTAAAACAGCGATATGCAAATAATCGGTTAAAAGCTTCCCAACTCATGTTAATTGAAGATTTCATTTCGTACGATACGCCTCCGTTGTCCTCTTGAACCCAAAAGGACCGAATGGGTTAAAAAATGTTGCTAGAAGGCCTTCGGTTGAAGTAAGGTAGTAAAAACATAAATTAAGATACAAGTTGTCCAAAAACTGATCCGTGGCAGTGCAAAAACTGATATGTACGAAGCTCCCCACAATTAGTGATTATGAAGGTAGCAAGTTGTTCCCTCCTTAATTAATATGTACACTCCTGTCTGTCTCATCTCTGAAAGCCTCAAGATATCATTCCACAAGTTAGTTTAGCCATGACCCATTTCTTTTCTTCTTCCAGTATTTCTTTAAAACAATAAAAAACAACAACAACAAACATCCCAGATCACTGACGGTGCAGAAATACGATGAAACAAACTAAAAATCCTCGATTCACCCTCAAGTTAAAATAGATCCAATTCTACCAGGCTGGAGGAAATAAAGAATAGTCTGTAAGTAGCGATCCCAGCCGAGCAGCTCACCCACAGACCGTAAAGGCAAGGCTGCCACGCAGGATATAAGTAAGTGACTATCAGCTTCATAGTCTTTGCAGTGGTTATATACGGTGGAGAAAATCTCCCTCTACTGACACTATGCAGCACGTAGTGAATCTGTGGATTCCACAGTGTATAAAAAGTGTGTGTATTCGCATTATGCTTTTAGTTATGAGGTGTTATGTGGGTACAGCGGTTTCCAGGCTGCGACGGCCCTGCCTCAGTTTGCGTTTGTTGCTGTAGAGGGCCATCTCCTCCAGGGCAGAGGTGGCAGGCAGCGGGGTGGGAACCTCCACTTCAGGGGTCGCAGCGTCCCCTAGAAAAAAAAAACAAAGGCAGACGGGACGGCAAGTCACTCAATTTGTCTCCGCTGCTGCAACTTCTCTTCTTTTCTCTTGGTATGTAAGCTGCGGAGGGAAAAGGTCGAGGCATCAGGACAGAAAACTGCTGTGCAGCGTTTGATGAGAAGTCGGATGCCCCCCCCCCCCCCCCCCCACACCACACACTCAGAGCAGCAACTGGAACCAAAGTGGTGAGCAGAAAACTGAAGCGCCCGGTGATCACATGCTCCTGCAGCCTCAGCGGGTTCAGTGCTGAAACTGACAGCAAATGCTAGTAAAGTGACTTAAAGAGCCAATTAGAAATCCCCTCGTGTGTGTTTACATGCACGTTAGTGACCAGAATAATTGTCTGTGATGTAATTTTGAAAAGCGTCTTAAGATTTCAGCCACTGTGCCAGCTGAGCAAGTGGATTAAGTCAATACTTAAGGAAGCAGCATTTTGCATTCAGTAAAGCAATTAAAACCAGCAGGCCGAGCCTCCTGAGGAGCTCAGGATTACTCTGGATTAGACTCACTACACGTTTACGTCCATTTAGAGGAACAAGGTGACTACACTGCATGTAAACATTTTTCCACGTGATTCTGGCTGAAGCAACATTCTTTTGCACAAAAGAATGTTTTTTTTTTTTTTTTTTTTTTTTAAATCAGCGACAGATTCACTAAGAGCTCCCTGCAACATGGAATATATCTACGCACCGTCCAGATCATGGTTACACTGATCTTTATCTTTGGTATGGACATCTGTAGCTGCTTTATATTTAGTGGACAGCAGTTGGCAAAGCACACCCCCATCCTAAAGTGATGCTGTGGGAAGTATTATGAGAAGTCAGTGTCTTAGCTGCAGCAGGCGGCACATTTCTGCCATCTGAAACAACTCAAACGTAGATGAAATGTTTGAGGTTTGAATTAGATCCGTAAAGCCGTTAGCTTCTGTCAGAAATCCTGCACTACTGCTCCAAACTGAAGAACTTATATGGACATTAGTGGCATTAATGCACACTGTGCTTAAGAGTTATGACTGAAAGACAAGTTTAACATGAGTAAAGCTTTCAGTAGCCTACACAGTTTTACACCAGAATGGTTACTCTGGATCATTTTACTGAGATATATATATATATATATTAAAAATTATAAAAGCTTGAGGTGACACGACATGACGAGGTGTTCAGACTCTAATGATCCGACTGCTCAACAATACTTCACACAGTCCCACTTAAACAATAAAAAAGACAAAATGTCCCTTTAACTCCTGCATCCACGGCTACACCACACAGCTAGCAGGTTAGAGTGTAGATGCACAGACCTACACATGAAAACTCTCCTCACACATCCAGCCCCGCACACACTGAGCAACAAACACATGCACACAGGATCCTACCAATAGGAGCTGCTTATTCCTGGTAGTCACCTGAATTAAAAAGGATAGAACACGTTGAGGTGATATAAACACGCTTTCCTCAGCGCTCCATTTTCAGAAGTACAATTTTAAATCGGAGGGAAGCGGCAGTACATACCCGGGTTGCTGGAGCCGTCGTCCATGTATTTTATATCTTCAGCTGTTTCAGGGGACTGGGAACAAAAAAAACAAAAGGTGGTGAATAACAGCAGCAGGTCCACTTCAGTAACCTGTATCCCAGGGGAAGCCTTCACCATGCGAGTAGTGGAGCCGCCAGGCAATGAGCCAGCCGCTCACTACAAGTTCAGCAGGCAGCGCTGAAGCTCCCGTCAGTCAGAGCCATAAAGCCGGAGTGCATCTACTCAACTACTTCCCCAGGAGATCTCAGCATGTTAAAGGAAAGGTCGCTTTAGTTATCAGTCGCAGGCTTTATGATCCACAGAGAGACGGCAAACAAAGCAACAGAACATCACCAGTATCACCAGCGCACAACAGAGGACCAAGCAGCACGTTAGGGTGTCGTTCAAAATGTTTCTTTGATTTACTTCAGTGTTTGGAAGCCTTTTAGACACGTTTCATAAGCAACACAAACTCTTTTTGGTGACTTTATTTTTACTCTTGCCCACATGAACACTGGCAGGCTGGTGGCTGTAAAAGGTTTCTCTTCATATCTGATCTACAGTCCTCTTCAGTCTCGTTATATGGTGAAAAGCTGTGACACATAGTGAGATTAAAGTCCGTGGAACCAAATCATACAACATATGCAGCACGTCTCTGTATTTTTGCACACTCTGACTCTAAAGATGTCCTTAAAATAAACCACAGATGGCTGAGCTGCATGTAAGTAAAGCTCAGACATGACATTTTCTGCTGGAAATAAAACTTTAGGACACGTTTATCCACACTAATGACTGTTTTGTTTTCTGAGGGAAAAGGGCACAGCCACCAAGAACTTGTTCAGTGTACACATGCATGTGATAATTAAAGATGGGCTCGAAAAAGTGCAAACTTATTCTTAGGGCTTTCTTCGTGCCGGAATATTCCGACACAATGTAAACATTTAACATGGCACTGACGACGAATTAGCTACCACCAAAGAGAGAAAACAAACAGATCGCCGTGCGACTCGATGCTGTAACCCACAACAGATGCACCACCTTAAACACAGAAGACCACTCCCAACCAAGAGCTACTCCCTGCAGCTCCAGCACAACTCCAGGACCCCCCTGCTTCCCCTCTCATCTCTGCCCCCAACAGGAGGAAATTAAGTTTTCAAAGCACACCGAAACTAAACTGTTACCCTAATGAAAGCAAAGGACGACAACCCTGTACTGAGAGGCCAGAACATGAGAGGAAATCCAATGGAAGACAGATTTATTCACCTGCCTGAGATGCAACCCATGCGTGGAACAAGACAGCCGATGGATGTGAGAGTGAGTGGGATGCAGTTTGTAGCATTTACACTCTGAACCGATTCTGGTTAGTGGAATCAAAGATTCATCTGCATCTCTGCAGCAGGTGAGCGTCATCGTTTAACTGATTAGTTAGTTCAGGGAAGAATGGGAGCGAATGATTACTTGGGAGGAGGGGGGGGTAAAGATGCCTCTTCATTGTGCAGGTTAGTGAGCCACACCACTAACAGTGCAGAGCAGGAAGTACTGATCAATCACTGAGCCACAACCGAGACTTCAGTCACACTGATGCCTCCTAATGAACAGAAACTGGAGGGGAGAGGCAGCAGGGAAAGCCAAGGGGAGGGAGGAGGCTGGGGCCCCCGGAGCTCAGCATGCAGCCAATACCTGGATGTCGTATACGGGTTTGGAAGAAGGAATGGCAGCAAACTGTCGGTAGTCAAACTTCTTTGATGACAGGGACTAGAAGGATAGCAAACAGGAATGAGCAGAGGGAGAGGTGAAAAGAAAATGGAGGAGGGAAGGGTAATGTACAGAAAGGGGGAGAAAATGGTGGAAGAGGAATACATCTGGAAATGGAAAGGGGGGGGCAGAGAGGCTAATGTGTGATTTTAAACAGCCAGCTGTGGCGTATGATGGAGAGCGATGTGTGGAGTCAGCTCTGATAAGCACGGTGGTGGATTCATGGGAAGCTGTTTTTAACAGACCATTTTATTCCTTAAACAAAGCTCCCTTTCTCCAACTGAAGACTCAAGTGTTACAGCTTTGTTCAAAGATTTGGTTATTCAAACTCTCCAGCTGAGTGAGGACACTGATAGTTCACCCTGACAGACAGACAAGATGTTAAGAAACAGTGAAGAGCAAACTGTAGACGAGCAAAAGGGAGAAGGTTTAGTGCTTACCAGCCTGCCGGGGGAGGTGAGTCCTCGAGGACTTTGCTCTGTCAAAGAGAGAAAGAATGAGATTCATTTTGTTCCCATTACAGAAACAAAATAATCTGAACTGATGGTCTGCTGGCTCCTCTTAACTGTATGTCAGCCTCTTACCTTCCATGGGAGTGGGCGAAGGCGTAGGAGCAGGCGAGGGCGACTCCGTCAGCTGGTCCAGTGTCCCACGCTTCTTTCCGTCACGAGACTTGGCAATGACCATCTGAGCTTTCAGTGCGTCTTGCTCAAGAGACTTCATTCTACACAAAGAACAGCAGCAGTCAGGAAAATGTTCTGAGAGAATGAAGTAAGCCTGAGAGGAAGAAAAAAGATGGAGGCACACACCACCATGAGCAGGTGTAGGCCCATCACTACTAATTTTGGGTGCTCCTTGTCCTGGTTTGCAGTGGCAACATAAATTTAAGTTTATTCCAAGATTTTAACAAAAGAGGGGGGAAAGCATTCCAGGAAAAGGACTACCTACTGCTAGTAGGTTTACCCTTCACTCACAGACTGCTTGCAAATGAATGCAGGCCGAGTGTTAGTACGAATAACAGTGGGAAAGGACAGCAAGGCACAAATGAAAGAATGCTGCAGGACAAGACAGAGAAAAGAGAGGCGGGGGCCAAAAGGAGCTAGGGATGGGAAGCAGAGACGTGCAGAAGCGAGACGGCACTAGAAAGGCAGGTGGAAGCACTCAGTGTTGCTGCGAGTGCTTGCTTGGACCTTTCTTAACTTGGCCTCTAGCAAAATACCCCAACACCAAAGCACCCCAGCACAACCCACACAAAGCCGTGCGTCTGGCCCAGGTGGCTGGGGCCAAAGAGCAGACCTGAGCTGGGAGGCTGCAGAGGAGGAGGTACAGGAAGAAGTGGGGGGCTGGGGGGCCACGGCAGCGCCCTGAGAGGCCCTCACTCGGGCCTGGTAGAGCCTCTTTGCCAGGTCCTGCTCATACTGTCTAACATCCTCCTCAAGGCCATAGGGCCTGTGCCCCACGGGGCCACAGGGAAGGGAGTGGGAGGGAGAGGGGGTGGAATGAAAGGTGCACCAGGGTGAAGGACAGATGTGAACAGGAGGAAGAAAGGCACACAGAAAAAGAGAAGAAAACCAAAGAATGGAAGGTAAAACACTGACACAATTAGGAAAACCAGGAGTAATAAAGAAGACAAGTTCAGACTGGTGAGAAGAAAGGCCGACCCCACAAAAGATGGTGTCATCACAACAAAATAAAGTGCGGGATCGACTGCAATAAGAACTAATAAAAACTTTAGGCCAGACGTGTCATTAACCTCCTTTTGTTGTTTCTGGCTTTGAAACAAACATTTTCTTGCAAAGCAAACTTAGTTTTGGCCTTAAAGCAGCGACAAAACAAAGAAGATGCAACAAAAACACATTCAGTCCTTTGTTTTGGTTTATACTCTCCCTACACATCTATTTTCAGCTGCATTAGAACAAAGCTCCAAATCTGAAGCTTGAGTTTCAAAACTTAATCACATTTTATCTATTGTTCTTATCTTTCTTTTTTGTTTAAAATTTAAATCATGCTTTTTATTTCTGTTTTAATGTATCTGTAAAGCACTTTAAATCACCTTGTTGTTGAATTGTGCTGTACAGATAAACTTGCCTTGCATCAAAAGGCAACATGTTGCATTTAGCAATGACTAAAATAAATCAGAAATAGAGGCTTAGTCCTCAGAAACAAACGTCTTTCCACTGTGTCTGGAGCAAGTAAACACCTGGATGAGAGACAATTTTCTACAATTAAATGAAGACAAAACTGAGATCATTCTGTTTGGTAGCAAAGAGAAGAGGGTCAGCGTTGGTAAATATCTTGAGACTCGGGACCTTACAATCACTGACCAAGTTGGTAACCTCGGAGTGTTGATAGACTCAGATCTGACTTTCAGCAGCCACATCAAAGCTGTCACCAAGGCAGCTTTTTACCATCTCAGAAACATCAACAGAATTAAAGGTTTTTGGAGTTTTAACCCGGACTAAGAGATCTGAACACATCACACCAGTTTTAAAATCTTTACTCTGGCTTCCAGTCAGTCACAGAATAGATTTTAAAAGCCTGCTGATGGTTTACATCTGTGATATGTTCAGAGAATATAAAGCCAGCAGAGCTCTTAGATCTAAGGACTCAGGTCAGCTGGTCCAGTCCAGAGTCCAGACTAAACATGGAGAAGAAGCATTTAGCTGTTATGCTGCAAACAAGTGGAACAAACTGCCAGTGGAGATTAAACTTTCACCAAATGTAGACATTTTTAAATCCAGGTTAAAAACATTTATTTTCTCATGTCTATGCATGAAATCTGCACGATATCTTTGAACTTATCCCAACTGTTGCTTGTTTTTAAATTCATTTAAATTATTTTATTTGTTTCTCTTTATATTCTTTTATGTATTTTAATGCTTCTTCCACTCCCTGCTGCAATGCTTTTATTTCATGTAAAGCACTTTGAATTGTTTTGTACATGAAATGTGCGATACAAATAAATTTGATCAGCTGCTGTATTTTCCTCTTTCAGCACAAGCAAAGTTCTACCTTTTCCTCCTCTAAGTAACACACCTTTGGTTTAAAAGTCTCCAAAGTGAACGTGACTCAGTTTGCATAGATTTAGAGATGTTTGGGGCCAGAGTCGGGTTCTCAGCTTCATCTATATTACATCTACTTTAAAGTGATATATTGTGGTGCAGAGGCACGATCGTTACCTCCTCTATTTATTTACATGTGTTTGACATAGTGGCATTTACCGTGCTGCCCTCCACATGGCCCTCTTCTCTGCCTCCAGAGCCCGTTTCTCTGCGGGGGACAGGTCCTTGTCTGGGGCCACAGTCAGCTCGGGGCTCTGCATGCGAAGTCTCTCTTGATGTCTCCGCTCTGCTTTAGCTGTGCGGATGGGAGCCGACGTCTCCCCGGGGTAAACCGGTATCAGGCTGGTGAGACATGGACAGCAGTGAGAAACATGGTGACTTACGGTCGGAGGTTTCTGACACCTGTACGTTGTAATTACCCCGTCATGGAGCTGGGCCGCTGCTCCAGCCGAAAGCTGTCCTCCAGAGAATTCCTCTGAGAGTCTCCTCTACCGTCAACCGAGGAAGGCCTACAAACAGAAAGAAGTGCTTCTTAACTTTGCGGAAAGGATCCCAAATTGAAAATGTTTGAGATAAAATAGCAGAGTTCTCACCCAGAGCTGCCACAGTAGCTGGGTGGTGTGGAGCAGTGCTGAGTCGGGGTGGATACAGGCTCCACCTTGTACTCGACTCCGTCCAACAGGACCTTGCCCGAGGCCTTCATCTGGGCTACTTGTTTAGCCAGGTCCTCCTCTTCATCTTCCTCATCTTCATCCAGCAGGTACTCTCGCGCTCGCTGCTCGAACTTCCTTTCTGGGGAGAGATTATCAGACGTGTGTTTGTAAAAGCAGATGGAAACTCAGCTGACCTTTTATGAGTTCCATTAAAGGGACAGACCTTCCTCCTCCCGCATTTTCTTTAGGTCGTCCTCTCCAACAAGGGAGACTCGAGGTTTGGGCTTTTCCGGGGTCTGCTGCTTCACGTCAATCTCAAAGTATTTCTGCCTGTCCCTGAAAGAGCGCTGCTCTGGGCTGGCCTTGCCACCAGGAGAAGGACTCTAAGGGACAATCGATGAAATGAAGAGGGGATGGAACAGATTAATGCTGAAATGTGAATTCCTGGACCACTCCTGAGGAAAAAAGCCAGCTAAAGTTGCATTGTTACAGAGCCTTTTGCAGCCAGAGATAGCAGAGAACAGACGAATCAGGCCGAAGAGAGAGAGCGAAATTTAATATTTAATTAGATCCCAGCCCCATTTAGCTGATTTCAGATTAGTTGACTGACAGTCTCGTGACTGACAGACGCAGCAGTTTCTGGAGCAGAGACACCGCCACCATTCAAGCCAAGCACACAACAGCCCAGGTGAAGAACAGGGCTGCTCCAGCTGTGGTGGCGGAGGCAGCGGATACCTGCAGATCCTGCGACGGCCTGGAGAGGCGAGGCACTGCTGCCAGGCTCAAATACTCCCGGCGGTCAGATGAGAGGGAGGGCCGGGGGGAAACCCTGCTGGTCAGACCCTTGCCAGCTCCCTCCTGACCATCTACACCATCATCAAACACCTCGTTGTCCAACTCAGGCTGAAAAGGCCACATATGTCATCACCAGACTATTAGTTTAGCACTCTGAGAGCACCTAAAAATGAGGAACTGATAAGATGATCCAACAGCCGTGTAAGTCTGTTGGATATTTGCTACAAAAACAAGTTGAACACTTTCTCTGGATGCATGATCTGTCCCTTCAAACAGGACCTGAATCCTACATTGGGGTGTGTTTCGGTGGTCCGTCTCCAGTGTCTTCTTCCTGTTTGCTACCCCCTCATCAGGAATTTAATTCCTCTATGGTTAGAAAACACGTCACTACGGAAGCCCAGAGTGGACGTGGTAGGTATAAACTTTTTTTGATGGTTTTCTCGAGATAACGAGATAATTTACAGATGGTTTTCTAGGCCACTTTTTCTCCGCGTCATTTAAGGAGACGGCCGGCTCGACTGCAGCTCAACAGGCGTTTACACCTCAGTGATCCTGCTGATATAGTCAACTTCATCAGTGACCAGCTGAGGGGACCAGGCCGTCTCCATGGTTACCAAATGATGCACGAGAGGTGCCGATATCGTTTTAACGAAATGCTCGTCACACCAGCGGGATTTGCTTTGTGCATTTTCACAGCAGAATTGTTACACGAACGCTCCACATTCCATGTTTGATTCATAGGCTACTTTATTCAGTTTTCAATGAAAGGGGGGTGAAAATTGCCTTTGCCAGAAATACATATAAACACATATAAACAGGGGCGGACTGGGGAGAAAAAGTGGCCTCGAAAACCATCGGTAAATTAACTCGTCATCTCGAGAAAACGATCAGAAAAAAGTTTATACGTACCACGTCCGCTCTGGGCTTCCGTACGTCACTAATCCAGACCTCCTTTAAAAAGCCCTCCAGAGGAGTTATATGTGGTCCAATCAGGTTCAACAAACAGCTGAGCTTTATGTGAAATATCTGGCTTGATGCGTTTACTCACCTCTGGAGAAGGCTGTTGTGGGTGGAAATTGTTCCTCACGCCATAAAGTTCCTGTTGAGAGAGCAGAAATTGTTGGTAACATTTAGATAAACGGCAGATTAAAGGATCAGGCAGACTGATTAGCACCTATGATAAAAACAACTGTAGGATTGAACATCAGGGCGTGAGCCACACATGGACGCACAGATGGAACAAGAGGCAACGCCAATATTACAGACGATGGCAGCGGAGCACAAAAACCAACGATGAACGCATTCCACATGTCACAGCACGTCACAGTCCCTCCCCCGACAAAATGCAGGCTCGGTGTAGGACAGCCTGCTTCGGGTCAGGCGGGGAGCGGCTCGAGGCCAACCAATCAGCACAGCATGCTTGTGTTGTTAAGACCCGGCCGAGTCCGGGCGTTGCGGCCTACCTGCGGCGGCTCCAGCACTGCCAGAGAGCGAGGCACCGCGGCAAACGCCTTGTATGCCTGCTTCACATTCATTGGGAACTCATCGGGCGAAGTGGGGGAGGGGGCGCGAGGCTGCAGGAGGGGAGGTTTGAGGGGTGATGGTGGGGAGGAGTGGTCCATGAGGTAAAGGCGAGGGTGAGAGGAGGAGGTTGAGAGGACAAACAGAGACATGGAGGAGAGGGTAGTCAATGAAAAAAACCAGCAAAGTTGGCTGTGGAGAACAGGTGAGCGGCATGGCGGCTGGTTTCATGTGACAGGAGGAAGAATGTCAGAGAGAGACAGACAGTAGGGCTTGGACAGGCGTGGCTCATTGTTCTGCTGATGAAGCAGGCGTGAGATGAAATCAAAGCCTCTTCAGTGATTACCAATCTAACTGTGCTGCTGGACCACAGTGTTTCAGAGAGCTGCCATCCTAAGGACTACGTGTGCCTCAGGAAGTTCAAACACACCTGGAGGTGCACACAGCAATGCCTCAACAGTGTCTTTGGTAATAAAAATCATGAGGCTGCTGCGCTGCTGTTTGATTGTTTTGGGGCTTTGCAGCCTCAGCAGGCAGCACAGAATGGTTAGAGACCAGCCCTACGTGGTGGTGAGGGGTCTTACAGAGGTCTGGGAGTTGAAGGGGGAGGGGCCATGCTGGAAGGGGTTGGGACTGTGGCCTTCCGGAGTGGCTGGAGAGGTGCTGGGCGGCCGCACACGCCCAACTGGCTGGATGGCACCAGGTCGTGTCTGCAAAGAAAACAAACCTCTTAATAAAAGAAATGCCAGAGATGCCAAACTCTGGTTGGATGAATGACGGTAATGGTTGAAATGTGCTGAAGCATAATGTAATCTGTTTGGATTATGGCTTATAATTGGGTACTGTTAGCTCGATTCTTTCATTGGAAACAAGCCGGAGGAATCTCAAGTTAAATAAAGTGTTTATTGGTGGTAACAAATGGAGTATATCAGCGCTGGACCCAGTATGACAGACCTCTCGCAGGAAAAATCCGTCAGACTGAGCCCCGATTTCCGGTAACATTTTGTATTTATATGCCTAAATTGGACTCACACTCAACCGAGTATGATTGGACATGAGTAGGTTCAACATGCTTCGTCATATTCTCTGAATAAGCCAAATAATGTGTGTGTGAATCTTGCACCTGCTTTCCCAGGCTAATTGTTTTGTCTCACTATTCCTGGATCATTTAAGGTCATCCATCGTGGAAAAGTACAGCATTTAACAAAGCCAATTTTAACAATTCAATGTTCTCCTTCTGACCATAAAGCCTCTGAGGAGGTTGCACCGGGTGCTTAAAACTCATCAGGAGTCCCCGTCTGACTTTTTCAGATGATTTTATATGTTTCTAATCACATTAACACACATCTGTGTAGACCCGAGGTTTAATCACATCTCCTTTAAGAGTCTAAAACACATTGTGTTTCACATTCACTGAGGTTTCTGAGCTCCATAAACACTCACTGAGGATGAAGTGCTGTCCTTGACAATGGGAGTGGAGGTGTAATGAATGTTTGCCTGCAAAAAAAAAGATGTTTAAAACCTAAATTAACATAAAAAAAAAAATAAAAAAAAACAGAAACAGAAGTGCATACAGCTACTAAATTCTAGTGGGACTTCTTTAGGGTGATGCCAAGCAGGATGAGGACACAATGCAACACAAAAGGGAGCTAATCCGATCACCAAACGAGTGCTTTGTCGTATCCTGACGCGAACAACTGGAAATCTTAACAATTGGAGAAAATACGAAGCTGCAGCTGGTCAGCAGAGACTTTAAAAACAACCCGCTTCTCCAATGAACACGTTTCTAAGTTCATTTTATTTTATTTTATTTATGTATGTATGTATGTATGTATACGTGTATGTGTGTATATATATATATATGTGTGTATGTATATATATATATACATATATGTGTGTGAGTGTGTGTGCATATGTCTGTTTGTGTGTATGTGCTAGGGTGGGGTGGGGTGGGGATGGGGGCTGCTTTTAAACATGTATAGCACTTTGTGCTACATTTTTAATGTATTAAAAGTGCTTTATAAATAAAGTTTGATTTGAATGAACGCACAGCCAGTCTGCACAAGGCAAAGCGTCGTTAATCAGCTGGTCACATGCTTTTCAGTCAGGTGACAGAGGGCTCAGAGCAGCGGACGCATCTGTCGGATCAAAAGACTCCAGGCCAGAGCAGAGAGGGGCAGGCGCCCCACTTACAAAGCGGGTTTCCCTGCCTGCAGTCAGGGAGCTGTTGGAAGAGTGGTGGCTGGGCTAAGGGTGGGAAGCAAGGCCAAGAAGGTCAGCTGTGGAAAACCTCCTCTAAAGAGATACTTGTGGAAAGGGTCAAATAAATCAAAAGGATGGTATGAGGACGGGTGGTGAATGCTGGAGGTCGGGGCTGCTCACCGGCTGGATTGTAGGAGAGTAAGGTGCTTCCCTGATTGGGCTGTCTGTCCTGGTGTAGTCGGAGGAAGGCGCCTGGAAAAACAACAAAAACAGTTTCACTCTTTGCACTGGAAGCAAAAATCTCTGAACACTGGTTAGTCACGTTGTGAATCTGTTCTCAGCAAACTGAGCAGGCAGCAAGCTCCCGCTGGTGAACATGCTCCTTTCTGTGCGTCCCCTGGTGACTTACGAGCCTCCTCGCAGCTGTCAGCATTCCAGTCGATCCCGACTGCGTTTCGACGAGGTGCTCGAATACCTCAAGAGTTCAGCAAGCTCTTGGCTTGAAGCAAAACATGCACCACTAACCCCACAACTTGAGAGAAAAAGACTCTTACAGGAGCATGTTTTAACCCTCTGAAGGACTCGACTCCCACGAGGTGCCGTTCATCGACTGTCGCCGATCTGCCGACTACACTCTTACACTCTTGGTTGAATGTTTTTGTAAACAACGTCAGAGAGGTGGGGGGTGTACATGTTATAGTTGAAGTTAAATACACTGCTGGATCACATTAACACAGCTGTTAAAACTTTTGCACTGTCTGGAAAAGTGTAGAATCCGTTACAAGGGACACAGTGAGCGAAACAAAGTGCACAGTAACACAGCATGCTGCCTCCAAACCACACACGGGCAGGCGCCTTGCCTTGCTGAACAACCACGGCTGCAGTTGGCCTTGTCTGCCGTATCCCACAGGAGGCCCTGACAGGATCTGCTCTGCGGCAGGACGGCCCTTTCCTCTGCGATTAGCCACCAAGAAGGGGTTCTCTTTGAAGCAGATAGGCTGCGAGTCCACCAGGTTTTCCTCTTCTTCTGCCGAATCAACAGCACTGTCAGTGGTGGACGTCCCATTGGTGGAAAACTGGGATCCATGAAGATAGTCGTGTTCTGTGCTCGGAGCGAGGTTAAGGGGTTCGGTGGGCTGAGGCAACCCAAAGCCTAGAGGCTCTAAAGGGGCTCCGTACTCAGTCTGCAGGGGGGCCTCCATGGGAGCAGTCAGAGTAACGGGGACAGAGAACTGAAGAGGGAGGACAGGCACTGTAAACTCGCAGTGACACACAACTAAAGTAACAGAGAAAAACTAGGAAAGCAGCTTCCTATCGGTTAGATTAATCACTCAGAACCGGGTCAACTGTGATATTTAACATTCCTCACTTCAACTATAAGGGGAATTCTCCTAAAAGGATGCAGAACCTCTAAACTGTGATGTAAGGAACAAGAAAATTAAGCTGTGGTTTGCTTTGTCCATTCTGGGCTTCTGTAGCAGCATGTTGGTGTAAAGTTCTTGTGTGAAAGTGATGAAAACTCTAATTCTCATGTGATTCAAATTAGATTACATTTCTGCAAATTAAACTTCAATTGAAAAACTCCCAAACTATTCTTTCTATTCTGGTAAAACCGGTGAAAAAAAGCCCCAAATACCGAGAAGACGGGAATGTTTGCTTCAGATACGATTGTTTTATTGACTAATTCTGACTAAATGTTGGATTATTTACTGGAGTCACACAACAGGGAGAACTTACAAACCTTAAATTGGTCCGACAAAGAGAGACGCTTTTATATAATTAAAGACTAATTAAAGCAACATATTACAGAAAAGAGGATTGAAAATAAGATAGAGAGAAATTCCTGCAGGACCACGTGGATCCGTAAATAGAAACCTCTTCACTCGCATCACTAAATGGCTCCTGAAGCCTTTCAGATAAGTTTCTCAGCACGCATCATTCAAGACTCAACCAGCCGTGCGTGCTACTGAACACGTTACCTCAGCTTTAAATAAAACTTTATCAGAGCAGAGAGGCACACAGCTTCAGCTCATGCTACCCTTCACAGAGAAGATGGCTGCTGCCGTCACGTGGGAGAAAATATGCAGACCGTTAAGAAACATTCGGTCTGTGACCGAAGAGGAAACAAGATACTCACACGAGACATTATTTAACGCCGCTGGGGTTCGAACCTAAAGGACTAAACGCAGCCAAACTGCTGAGTTTTGACGTGACCCCTGCGATAATGGAAACAGCCCGACTACGAATGCTCGGAGCATTGTGCGGCGGCGGCTCTTTACATGCTGACTACAAGAGTCAGTCAGTGGGATGGAATGTGAACCAGTGCCCTTTTGGCAGCGACACAGACTGTGAGGGACAGCTGGGCTTTTGGTAGAGAGAGCAAAGTCAGGCTGCCGGCTGGTCAGCATGCCAACGCACTGAGCTGTCCACAGCCACGTGGGAAGAGCAGGCAGGCTTTAGTTTAAAGGGCTTCGAGTAAAGAATCAGAACCCACGGGACATTTAGTCAGACTCCAGCTGCTGAAACTGTCCTAAAACTGAGGCGGCTTCCACATTTTATACTTCAGTTATCGCCGTAAAGCCCTTTTCTCGCTCTATAAACCCGTTTAAAACTGAACTGGCATCTCTGATGATTCTGTGAAGACCATCAGAGCCGTGCCGTCAGTCAGAAGTCTGCTTTTATTCTTCTGGAAACACGTTTGTAACATTCAGACAATCAGAACCCCGGTACAATTTAGCCCTCTTCTATATCTCCCCTTCCAACAGGATTCTCTGGTCTTCAGCTAAACTATTAACCGGAAACAAGTGACCACGTGCGCCAGCGTCAGAGCACGAGCAGCTGCTGGTGATATGTGGGCTAAGTGTGGCAGCTAACCCTGCTCTCACAGGCCGGGATCTACTGCTGAAAATCTACAGAAGCAAAGTCTATTTACACTTTAGTGGTTTATTTCTATTTAGCTGAAAAGAATGAAATGTAAATGTACTTTATTTATACAGCCCTTCACAGACAATCCTTACGATGTACCAAAGTGCTTTACAGCAGGTAATAAATAAAGAGAAGAATAAGTAAAAACAAATAAAAACAATAAATAAAATACAGTACAACAAGATAAAATAAGATAAGTGTCATCATACTACTGGGTATTAAAAGCTATCCTAAATAAGTAGGTTTTTAGCCTAGATTTGAAGAGAATTAAGAATTAAGAGCAAGCAATTAAATCCTTATTAAAACTACGTCTTTGGTTTGAAATAAGAAGAAATGAGTCGATGGCAGAATAAAAAGCAGAATAATATTAAAGCAGGCACAGTTAACTCACTGTAGGATGGTAACAGGACGGCCAAACAAACTACTCCACAGAGGAAGATGAGGAACTCGAACTGAAACACTCGTCTGTCCCTCTTAGACGACACCCTCCCCGTCTGCCGGGCACTCCACCCACCCCAAAGACTGCATCCAACTCAGAGCCAGATGCAGGTTTAAAATATCACAGAGGATAGGCTGCTTGATGGTGGGCAGCTGTCCCCTACCCCCACCTCACCAACACTTTTTTTTTTTTTTATATATAATCACCCCGTGCAGCAGGGCCTGTTCTTCTTTGGACACGCGCCCTTTCGTGGCCACCATTTATAGTTTTTCCTTTATGCTTCTTCTTGGACGGGTTTAGTCTTCACTCAGGATTTTTTTCACCCATCTTCGACCTTTTTAAGAATCCGAGTCGGGCTCTTCCTGTTGACCGGACAGTCGCATCACACGGACCCGACGCATAGGATGGGTTTGGCCTTTGAGCCACTGGAGGAAGTCGTGTGCAACTGGTCCGCTGCGGGTCACTCAGAGTGGCCGAGGGGCACAAACACGCCAGATTCCACGGGGGGTCTATTTTGAGCTTTGAAGGCCGTTTCCCAAACCCGGACCACACACAAAATCCCAACAATTTACAACCGGAGAGCTCAGATCTCTTTTCCAGAACGTGTTAAAAAGGAAAATCATTCATTCCTTTAATGTTTGTGTGTATTCGATCACCGTCCGACGGCGTCTCAACATCCAGCGACTTACCCTGTTGACCTTCTGCAGACTGGTGGTGGGCAGCGCAGCCAGGGTTTTGTAGTCAAGTTTTAAAGGTCCAGTGCCAAGATTCTAACAGAAAATAAACACACAGAGAGGTTAAAAAAGGCCTGGACGGAGGTTTATGTCACAGCATGCAAGTATGCATTCAGCTTAAAGGGATAGTTCGCCTCTTTTGACATGAAGCTGTATGACATCCCATATTAGCAATATCATTTATGAACATTTTCATAAATGATATTGGAGAGAAAATAGTGCCAAGCGATTGTGAGGTCTGACTTTTTCCTGGAGAACGATTTTGTGACAAATGTATTACTCTGTTGAACACATATTGTTTTGAGAAGCAAAACGCTTTATTTTTTAAACCCCAACCAACTAGCCGGACTACCTTCGTCAACACCAAAACGAGGCTGGAACTCGGCTCACAGGACGCAGCAGGGGGTAAGTCAATGTTCATAAATGATGTTGCTGATATGGGATGTCATACAGCTTCATGTCAAAAGAGGCGAACTATCCCTTTAACTGGTTTCAGTGGGGAATGTGCGAGCCCTTTTTATACACCCGAGACATTCTGTGCGAGAACATAAATGTCTGGATAAAGCAAGCGTCGGGTGGGCTCATTTAAAAACAGACTTGAAGCAACACTAGAGAAGTTTGTGAACCTTCAAACTATGTGCTTCTGACTGGTTTTGAGACTGAGGTTCCGCAGTTTGGGACTTTGGTTTCCTGCCCCGCACCACGCCGCTGAGGCCTCTTCAATTTGATGCGTACGGCTGTTCATGGGCAGGGTTCACATGGTGTTCCATCCCACAACTGGATATCCAACAAAAACAGTTCCTCAATCTACAGCCAACCACCAACGTGCACGTTTTGGGTCAATTTTGGCTCCGACCTCACCTCTACTTGCACCAATCTGAACTTTCACTCACCGACACTCACACACGGAACATATTCTGCACATCGGTCCCACCTCCTCAGTTAAACTCACAGTGAATGCATAAGATTGGAGCGCTACTTCTTTAAAAAGATAAGTGGTGTAGTGCTAGCTCTGTAGTGTTAGTGGCTGAACTGCAGCACCAGCCGATGGATGAGGAGTGTCTCACCTCTGTCTCCTCTTCTAGCAGGCGAGTTGCCTCCTCACGCTCCAAGCGCATTCGCTCCTTCACCATAAGAGGAAGGGAAGGAGTAGAGTACAGAGGGGGAAACACCCAACCACACAGAGCCACACAGTAATGCCATGAGGGGTGGAACGAGAGGACGGAGGAGATCCACAGTGGAGGAAAAGAAGTGTTGCAGGGGGGTGGGAGTGGAGGAAAAACATCAGCAGAGAGGGAGGTGGGATGATCGGATGATTGTGTATCACATCAAACACACCGGAAGGAAGGAGAGATGAGAGAAGAACAGGGGAAAGAAAGGATAGAATCCGCACACATTAAAAAGTACTCTATTCATGTTGCTATGGGAGCAGAAAAAGCATGCAAGGTGGGACATTGCAGGAACAGTTCTGTCAAACACAAAACCCACAGGGGGTGCCGAGGAGAAGCTGCATTCACCCAGTAACAGTCCAACCTGAGCCTCGGCTCCATCCTCTACTACGTTTTCTGGTTTTAGCAACGATAAAACTTCATCCTTTTGCCCCCCCCCCAAACAAAGATGACTTTTCAGTGTCACTTACCACTTTCTCCATCTCCTCCCGCTCCCACTGCGACGTCTCTCTCGCCATCTCAGACTCCTGAGGAAGAGCAAGATGTAGGGACCTTACAAAGCTTTCAAACAGCTGCCGTTGGCTCTGTAAAGCTCAGCAGAGTGTTGCCATGTTCACGCACCGATAAAAAGGGGGTTATTTAAAACAGCTCTCTGATTTAAGAACGACAGAAGCCAGTTTTGAATACACAAAGAGAACCCCACATACCTGCTGCACGGGCAGCATCCCAAAAGCTAATCTGGGCAGAATGAACAGGAGTGCTGGTGCATTGTGGCTGTTCTGTAAATGGCTCGAACTTAAACTGAACCGTTGGTCTAAATTCCACCTGCTAACACCAAACTGCTGCGGAAGCACAGATCGGTGCGGCAGAATAGCTGAACCAATCATTTGATTCTCGCGTTGGCTGGAATGCCAGTGGGCTCAGCTTGGATTAAACCGGATTGTCCTGATGTACCAAACAAAATTCTTCAAGTCGCTTTTAGTGGAGTTTTAACAGCGAGTGTCGAACTGTGACCTGAACGGAGCACAAAATCTGTCAAAATGTTTTGTTGCTGCACCTTCTGTATTATCTCCATCTCCTCTGGGCTCAGGTCTCGGTCTATAGAGGAGATGCTCTCCATGCTGTTCTTACGAACGATGCCAGATGCAAACGGATTGGCGATGATGCCAGGGGACGCCTGAAAACAAACCAGACGTGCGATTAAAAACTTATTTACGCGCTCCTCCACATCGACGACGTATTCCCAGACGGCACCTCGTGGCGTCTTACCTCCACGGCAGCCACTTTGTTTGGGTCGAAGCCGTCACACACCAGCACCACCAGAGAGTCCCCGACGGCACGAAGCACTCGCACGGCCTCTGTGTGAGTCATTCCCAGGAGGCTGTGGTTGTTCACCTCCAGGATACGCATGCCAACCTGCAGCCTTCCATCTCTGGCTGCTGCTCCGGTGGAACTCACCTGGAGACATCGGCCAGCAGCTTATTTATCTCACAGCACAGATAAAGCTGGAGGGAAGTTATTGCCAGCATGGTTAAAGGGATAGTTCGCCTCTTTTGACATGAAGCTGTATGACATCCCATATTAGCAATATCATTTATGAACATTTTCTTACCCCGCAGTGATATGAAGGGAGAGAAAATAGCGCCAAGCGATTGTGAGGTCTGACTTTTTCCTGGAGAACGATTTTGTGATGCAAATGTATTACTCTTTTGAACGCATATTGTTTTGAGAAGCAAGACGCTTTATTTTTTAAACCCCAGCCAACTAGCCGGACTACTTTCGTCAACACCAAAACGAGGCCGGAACTCGGCTCACAGGACGCAGCAGGGGGTAAGAAAATGTTCATAAATGATACTGCTGATATGGGATGTCATACAGCTTCATGTCAAAAGAGGCGAACTATCCCTTTAAGTTTGTTTAAGAACCTTGGAGATGAAGATGCCCTCATCTGTGGGGTCGAAGGGGTTTCCAGCGTGGCCTTTGGCCCCTCCGCGGATGCTGATGCCGAGCTTCTCCCCCGGCTGCTTCTGGATCAGGATTTCCTGCATCCCAGGCGGTGAAGGGTCCCTCCGGACCAACATTTGGATCTCCTGCTTGTTGGCCAGCAGCGCCCGCACGGCTTCCTGGTGTGTGGCGTGCCGCAGGTCGATGGCGTTCACCTCTAATATCCGGTCTCCTACGCGCAGCCCGCTTTGAGACGCCAGGCCGTGAGGAATCACCTGAAGAAGAACAAACCGTGAAAGGAGGAAACGTGAAAGCAAAGGACGAGCTCAAACTCAACTCTTTTATTTTAATACCTTTGAGATGAACACCCCGGGTTCATTGATGCCAAAAGGGTGGCTGGCGTGGTCGCTACCACCCACGATGCTCAGGCCGAGAGGACCACCCGACTTCATCAGGGTCACCTCCTGTTTGGATCAGAGATTAGTTCACAGATGTTCACAGATGTTCTACTGCATGCAGCTACACTGTAGTACAGCGTTATTTCACAGCACGCCACCACACACTGAGCTTCAGGGAGGTTTCTTCCTACAGAAGCCTCCACTCAGGACTCTACACACTGACACACTGAAGACGTCGTGGTCTCACCTCGATGGGGTACTCATCCTCCATCCGGCCCAGGTGGTTCCCCTGAAGACCTTCCTCCTCCTGGTCCGGAGAATCTGAGGGTTCTGGGGGTGGAGGGGAGTGGGCACGCGCCCGGTTCTGACCCGGAGACCCCCCCGGTGCGTTCAGGTCTCGCTCCACAAGTAGTGCGATGGTGGGGGATGTGCCGGTAAGAAGCGCTACTGCCTGGTCATGCCTGGCCTCTGTCATGTCTACACCATTGATCTGGAGCGACAGTAAAACCAACCACGGAGGGTGCGTCAGCCCACCGAGATGCACGCTGGACACGGCGTGTGGCTCATAAGATTCTGCATCTCATGTCAAAAACATCTAACCTATTTTTATTTTAGTTTGATTTAGAGGTTTCATGGAAGCACTGATGTGAGTTCTGTTACTTAAAGAAGAAGCCAACACCTACTTTAGAGGAAAAGAGAAAGTGCTGCAGGCGAGTTAAGCTGGGGGAGAGAAGCTGCGAGCAAGCACAACGCCTCAAAGTCACGCCGGTGTCTGTTAAAGGGATAATCCGGAGTAAAATGCACTTTAGATCAATTTACGGGATGTTGGGAGTACATACGTTGAGTTGACATCAAAATCATGTCATTCGGATGTGTTTTGAGAATTTTGATTTGACTGTTTTTAGCCAAAAGTCGTTAGCCTGAAAGTGATGAGGGCATATCATGTCACCGCTACAAAACGCTATTTTTATACCTCTTCTACAGCTCCAAACAACATAACACTTACGTGGTAGTGAGTAGAGGGTCCCTAAAGCCAAACCGAAGTGTCCCGAGGTCTTCATGTGGTCGGATATAGAGTCCAGAATGAATTTAATCAAGCCAGTACCTTTCCGGAAATGTGTCTGCTGCAGCTGCCGCTACAGACCGTGGTGAAGTTGGTTTCATATTGGATATTCGACAGATATTCACAATAAGGAAATATGGTGTCTTTTTTTTCAAACCAATATCAAACCAACTTCACCACGGTCTGTAGCGGCAGCTTCAGCAGACACATTTCCGGAAAGGTACTGGCTTGATTAAATTCATTCTGGACTCTATATCCGACCACATGAAGACCTCGGGACACTTCGGTTTGGATTTAGGGACCCTCTACTCACTACCACGTAAGTGTTATGTTGTTTGGAGCTGTAGAAGAGGTATAAAAAAAGCGTTTTGTAGCGGTGACATGATATGCCCCCATCACTTCCAGGCTAACGACTTTTGGCTAAAAACAGTCAAATCGAAATTCTCAAAACACATCCGAATGACATGATTTTGATGTCAACTCAACGTATGTACTCCCAACATCCCGTAAATTGATCTCAAGTGCATTTTACTCCAGATTATCCCTTTAATGTGATCACTTCAACACATTCTCACGTTTTTTCTTGCCTTTGTTCACTTAAAACACAAGTGGGAGTGGGCAGTCTCTCCAGAAGGTTTGAGCTTAAGTCAACAAAGGCAAACAAAATGGCGTCTTTGTAAAAGTTTTAGCTGTAAAGGGAGAAACTTTCAGGCATGCACAGTTCTCCCTCTGGTCGACAGTGAATAGCAGAGATCAGCTCTGACCCGACAGTACCAGCTCTTACCGTAGGCTGATGCGCTGCCACGGTTGCTGCCGTGGCAACGCACGTCGACCACATCAGCATGGCGACAGATTCAGCCCACACCACCCACCACCAAGCAGGCAAGGAGACGCACTCAATGCATTAGTGAGCATGCAGAAGGAGAGAAGCGAGGAAAAAGGAGAAGAAACACGGAGAAAAAGCAAGGAGGATCCCAGAGAGCGGGGGCAGGTTCACATTCATCATCAGTGGTTACAGAAGCCGGGACCAACAACACAAACAGTCACTGATATGCAGAACGACAGGAAAACAGCCGAGCTTAGAGCGATTAGCAGGAAAAATGAGACGGGAGCTCCTGAATATGACATTTATACCCTGAATGTTTCAATGTTTAACCAAATTATTATGGATTATTATTCCATTTCTGCACGATAGTGTTACAATCCCAGTTCAAAGAGTTTGGATGTTGTGTCAAATGTAAATTAAAGACTTTAAAGTAAACTCCCATAAAATGTGTTTTATTATTAATATCATTACGTGAAACAGTAAGAGTTCATCTTGAATTTGATGGCAGAAACATCATGAAAAACATAAGAGGTACCAAAAACAGGTCAGCAACGTGACCGGGTGGGAAAAAAAAGAGCACCTTAGAGAGGCAGAGTCTCTCAGAGCTTTTTTCTCAACATAAAAACTTTGAATTTTCCAACGTACATGAAATCTTCAAAGGATCCAGAGAATCTGGAGACATCTCTGAGTAAAAGATTTGGCCAAAGATCTCAATTTTAAATCCTTTCAGACGCTTCGTCCTCTGGACGAAAGAGGAGAGCGACCGTCCAGTACTAAAGGCCTCACCGATGTTTAAAGGTGCACACAGACCAACACACTGCATCTGTCACAGCAGCGTGGCTTCTTCTTCTTCTCGTCTGGGTGCTGGACCGACCTGCCTGCATGTTTTTTGACAACATTTGGTGGCTCTTGAAATCCAAAATACAACAAATTAGCTGCCGAGCAGCTACAAACCTCCATCAGACAAGAACGGGTCAACAAAGACCCAGTAAATAGTCTCCTCAGTGTCGTGTTGCTGTCATCAAAAATCAAGATGAACTAGTGTTTTTCATGAAATATAAATGACAAAGATGAAAAACCAGTTAAAGGGCCCAGTGAGAACACCGCAGCCCAAACCTTGTTTCTGTTTGTAAAGAACGCATCACAGCAGCCGGACGGAGGGAGGCTGGTACTCACAGAAATCACCCTGTCGCCCACACGCAGCGTGCTGTCTCTGTGCGCCGCTCCACCCTCTGCGATTCGAGAGATGTAGATCCCCTGAAGATTCAAAACAGTTCTGGGAATAAGTCACTCTTACTCATAAACTGGTTTTCTGAGCTTTCCCAGGCTGCCTTGAAGCAAGAAGTAAATATTGCAGAAATTGTCCTAATGTTCTGTAACTAACGTTACCTTAATCATGATCTACCAGAACATCTGGCTGCAGTACTGTGATGAATCAATGTCCTAACTGTGACACTCTGGCTACTCTCACAGCTCCTGATCAACAAACTATAACCACACAGAGCTGCCATCCGGTTCCACCCAAACATAACGTGCAAACACAAGCGGGAGCAAAGTCTACCTCAGATCGAGCAACCAGCAGAGTCGCTGCATCCATCTCAAAAAGCTTTTGAAGGAGAAGCGAGACTTAGGACCAGCCACGCCTCAGGCACACATTTCTGAGTGCTCTCCTCTTTGGGCGCTCCTTGAGTTGCAGGAGATACAATGCAGAGCTGCACCGGCCCAAGTGTACACCTCACTCTGTCCAATTAAAGCCCATCTATCAGGTTTCAAGGCTGGCTATTCATATCTCCGTCACCGTGGTGATGACTGTAACCACAGTGGCCGAGATAGGCAGAGCTTTCAGAGGCAGTTACTGTAAACAGTCACTTTTAAATCCAGGTTAAAAACATTTATTTTCTAATGTGTCTGCATGAAATCTGCACGATATCTTTTAATTTATCTGGACTGTTGCTTGTTTTTAAATTCATTTAAATTATCTTTTATTTGTTTCTCTTTATATTCTTTTATGTATTTTTAATGCTTCTTACACTCCCTGCTGCAATGCTTTTATTTTATGTGAAGCACTTTGAATTGTTTTGTACATGAAATGTGCTATACAAATAAATTTGATTTGATTTGAAACACGTTGCGACTATACTTCCCAGCTTATAACTATCAGTAAGCCCTTTAATTGCCGTATGATTGGTTGCTGTTAAAGTTCTCTCAGTATTGCTTTTACATGAGCTTGAGAGCTTTTTTTTAAATAAATATTTTATTTATTTGAAAAAATAAAAATAAATATTTTCTTTAAATATTCTGAGTGTAAAGCCTTTAGAGGGCAATGAGCTTCTTTAGCTCCTTATTAAGCAGTTTTTCAGGTGCACCTGCCGTGGCGGGCATCTCACCATGTCTCCGGTGCGGTAGGGGGTGGAGCCTTTGCCCCCGGCGATGCTGAATCCCAGCCCCTTGTCATTGCGCATCAGGCAGGTGGAGAATCGCTGCCATGGCCCGCTGGGGGGGGTCTCCATGTTGAAGGCGAGGCCACTGCTGCGTCTCTCCCGTGGGAAGTAGTCGTCCTCGGGCCTCAGCGGCGTGGTGGTGATGGCGTTCTCCGGCTCGACCATGCGCTCCCGCAGCACCGTCATGGAAACTGTGGCACCGGAGCTGCGGAGAGCTTCCACTGCCGTGTGGTGCTCGGCTTCGTGGAGGTCGACACCGTTCACCTGGAGCACAGATGGACAGGCAGGCTGACTCTTACACTTCTTACAAATCAAATCAAACTTTATTTATATTGCACTTTTCATACTAAAAAGCAGCACAAAGTGCTTTACATAATAAAATCAATAATCAATTCATGCATAAACTCACACACAACATCACACCGACAACCACACTGCACACATACCAAAAAAATATATATATATTTTAAATAATGGATGAATAGATAAAAGTAAACTAAAACAAAACAAACAAAAAAAATTTATTATATATATATAAAATAATAAATAAATAAATAAATGAAATAAAATTCAGCTGTAAGCTAAACTAAAAAGGTACAATACAAGATGTCCTCCGAGGACACGAAGCGTGAAAGCAGCGGGCGGCCTTTTTACCTCCAGGAGTTTATCTCCCACTT
The DNA here is from genome assembly GCF_027942865.1 of Odontesthes bonariensis. Taxonomy (NCBI): domain Eukaryota; kingdom Metazoa; phylum Chordata; class Actinopteri; order Atheriniformes; family Atherinopsidae; genus Odontesthes; species Odontesthes bonariensis. Next base: position 10,894,296 of record NC_134525.1, read on the forward strand.
TCACCCCTGCTCTCGCTGCAGGACCCTCTTCAGAAACTCTGGAGATGAAGATTCCCTTAAAACACAATCGAAAGGAAAATTTAGCAACTAATTTGTGCGACTTCCACTTTCCTGGAGGCCAGAACAAACCGAGTGCCCGTCTCACCTCGTCGTCGCCCTTGTAAGGTGTGGATCCTTTCCCCCCAGCGATGCTGATACCCAGACCGCCGGTTTGCCGCATGATGGTCAGCGTGTGCTGCAATTTGAGCAGGGGGGGACATCAACATACCAGCAGTGAAAGCCCACAAAACACCACTGAACTCAGGGCAGAATTAGAAGGAGACAAGCCCACAATTACATTTAATTTTGCTCTTAAATTTGAGTTCCGTTTCAACATGTTTGGGTGATCAATTGAAGTCGTAGCGGACCTCCCTCTATCTGCCAGTAGGTGGCGTCAGTCAGTGCCCCATGATGGTGATCACGTCAACAAACGGACGGAGCGACACCGACTCGTCGCAGTTTAAATGGAAGGTGGATGATTTTGTGCTGGCCTGGTTTCTTGAAGCTAAATGAAAGCATGAAACCAAAGCAGGAGCCAAATCATCGACCTGTCGCCATTAAACGCACTCTGCTCCAGGCCCTCTCCAGTTGAACTCAACACGTTTTGTGCACGTATGAGAACAGACTTGTGTGTCATATACATTTGTAAGCCATGCAGAAATGGGGAAGAGACAAATGAGGAACAAATGGAAGGGAAAAGGGAAGTGTGAAGAGTGACGGGTCCTGTGTGTGGTGAGTCTTTCCCAGTAAGGTTTACCACGTCAAAGTTTGCTTAACCTGGACTAAATATATGACACAATCTTTCAGACTCATGCAAAGAAAGTCGATGGAAAATGAACACAAACAGCAAATACCAGACATGCTCTTTCTTGCATTTTAAACAGTGGCCGTATGTTATTTACACTAAAGGCATCGTCCATTGCAGCTTTGACACTGTGTGTGTGCCTGAATGTTAATGTGGAGGAAGTCGGTGGAGTTATCTGCGCCTCAACAGCACAACCGGCCCATTTATTCCAGAGCAGAGACGCCGTGGACGGGATGAAAGGGAGCAAAGCAGCAGATGCAGAGGAAAGGCAGGAGAGGTGCAGTGTGCCAGGATCTGATGGAGGACTAAGGCTCGCAGAGAAGGTGCTTTTCAAAGTCAAGGAGGGATCCTTAACGGCTGCCACGTGTTCGAATGGTTGCCAAGCCGGTCCCAAACTCCAGGATCCTTCACATTTCAGTCAAACTTAACCAAGTTCGTTTGGTTATGGAAGTTTTTCTGTGCCGTCAGAGTTTGAATATGAATTTCTAATATTGAATTTTTACAGCATCAAAATCTGACTTTGAATTTGAAAAACCAACAGTGTAAAAAAAAAAAAAAAAAAAAAAAAAAAAAAAAAAAAAAAAAAATCAGTGGAAAAAGAACCAGACAACAAATTTTGAAGTTGAATTTTTTTTTAGAAATTGTTTTTTTTTTTTTACACTGTTGGTTTTTCAAATTCAAAGTCTAATTTTGATGCTGTAAAAATTCAACATTAGAAATTCGTATTCAAACTCTGATGGCACAGAAAAACTTCCATATTTGGTCAAACTCTAGTCAGGAATAAACCGCCAACATAAACGGCTGTTTGGTAACTTACCAGCAGCTGGGATCGCTGCTGCTCACCTTTATGTGTGTGTTTGGGTTAGGGTCAACCCTTTAAATACGAGGAAGGAGCGCCTCCCACCCTAAGAAGGATCCATCTGACCGAGGAAGCGTCCGTGACTTTGAGAAACACTCACATAAAACTGGAAGTTTTAGAATATTTTAAAGGATTCTGCTGTAAGTTGCAGATATCCCAGACTTCCAGTTGGGTGGACAGAGACACAGCTTCAGCCTTCAGTGCCTAATATTTACCTATCGTTGTCTGGAGTACGTGTGAGAGTACACAGCAGGTCATTAAGCCCACCTTCTCAGCAGGATAATGAAAAGCTGAACCCAAACACAGGCCATGGAAATGCAGTTATCATATGTGTTATTACATGTTTCCGAGCAGTTTCTGGGGTTTACACTTTAGTCCTGCATCCAGGTTCTGCCACACTGACCCTTCAGGAAAACGAGATGCGGTTAGAGGTTTCCTTGTGATTGGCTTGGATTAACTTTGGATTTCTGTGGCTTTTTATTCCACTTCTGAGCACAGGAGATAGACCGGGTGGGTGAGTGAGGGACAGATACACAGATTGGACGGGAAAGAGTAGGTACAGACCTCTTCCTCCTCAATTCGAGCAGGTTCAATCAGCAGATTATTGACTTGATCAAATGACACCCCCTGTTAGGACAGGAACCAGCGAGAGGCATGCGGATTAGTCAGGCCAAAATTAAAATATGCACTCGCTCTCACACACCAAAACACACACACACACACGACTTCTTTACGCTCTCCGCTGACTTCACACACATTGTTCACGATCTGCTTGCAGGTCGTGGGAACACCTTGAAGCAGAAGTGATGCCACATTCACACCCCAGCCACCAAAAGCAAATACAGGCAGAGGTGGAAAGACAAGACCAAGGAGCTGAGCCACAAGTGTGTAGCGAGAGCGGACAAAAGAAGGCAAAAGCTCCCGAACCAGAACAAGCCACGCCTCCAAAGCATAAACAGCTACTTCCTCCAGAACAAAGTCCTAACGGATCCGGATGCTCTGAGATGTCCTACAGCAGCTTCTACTTACATATGAATATTTCTTTAAGACGAGTTAAACAAAAATGTAAAAACTTTAGCTTAACACATTAGCTTAAACATCCAAAAAGGCTCGTTGGATCCGACCTTCCAGCTCTGCCAATAAATGTTCGGGTTGGTCTGGGTTCAGACACACAAACAGACCCACATCCATTAAAAAACACACATACAAAACAGATTTGGTGAGATGATCTTTGTATTAAAATTTCTGTAAATTAGCACAATAATAATAAAAATCAACAAATCTCAGCAAGTCTCCCCAAATACTAAAGATCAACAAAGCAGATTCATTAACATGAGACATCGGCCGTCAGTTGCTTCATTCATACGTACAAGCATGTGCGCTTAATGTTATAAAAGCAGTGTGAAAATGTCATTATTCAATTATATCAGCAGGTGGCTGGTAATGGTGAGCAATTTAGTAGTGTTCTGGGCCAGTGTTGTGCAAGAAAGGCAGAGTTCATGAAAGAATTGATCTGCTATTCTTGACTAAATCCTCGTCTTTCTAATCTATCTCACTTAAAAAAAAAAAGAAAAAAAAAAAAAGTGTCGTTAGTGCGGCGCGCGTGTAGGATTTCTGTGTTTCTGCCACAAGAAAGCAAGGTGGATGCTAAATGATAAACTCCTGAAAAAGTAAAGAAAATAAAACGCATCGCCCTTGATTCATAGCACAAGGGCAGGTGTTCTCATGTCCACGATGACCCTGCATGCAACACCACATCCATCTGAAGTGCAGAACACTGATGCAAAGTGTTTCCAGAGAGCGTAATCTTATTAAATATATTTATTTATTTAAATCTTATTAAATAAATAATCTTATTGTAAAGTAGCTCTGACTGTGTTCGAAACCGCATACTGCATACTCATTGATCAGACAGTATGCAGAGTGTTTACCCACAATGCATTTCGCTTCTGCCCGAGCAGAAATCAGCCGGCCTGAAGCTGATTTCGCTTAAGCTCTAAACTCTGTAAACTTTAGCAACATTTGAAACATTTTCAGGCGAGAAAGTAGTCGTTTAGATCCCCAACGTGTTGAAAACCTGACAAAATACCGGCTATTTACAATTTTGTTCCCACAAATTCGGCGCTACTAAAGCTAGCCGCAGTGAGCAACGCACTTCTGGTTATTTTGACAAAATAAAATACCCGTTACCTTTTATCATAGGGAAAGCCATTACGATACAATTGGTGCTTTTGTTTTGAAAACAGGAAGTGAACCTACCCTCGTTGTAGCTAGCTTGAAACTGCCGTTTTGACAGGAAATGACAATCGGCGACGTCACATTACGTTGCATCTTGGGTAGTTTGAGTATGAGTAGTAACCTCATGATGCATGCCCAACATTTCGGCGAATCTAGTATGCATCCGGGAACTTCTCGCTTACTCAAACTCGCTTACTAACTCAAAAAGTTAGTAGGAGTAGTAGGAGTAGTATGCGGTTTCGAACACAGCCTCTGATTCAACTTCTCTAAATACTTCCTGTCCTGCAATTCTACGCAGCCTCCCACAATCCTGCCCAAGCCTGAATCTCTCTTTTACCTTCACTTGACTGGAGTTTCCCTGATGCCTGCTGTCCTCCAGCTCCTCTATTCTGCGATGGCGCTGAGGGGTGCAAACATCCTCCTCCTCCTCCTCCCCGTCCTGCTCCTCCTGCTCGTCCTCAGCCGCCTGTGTGGGCGAGCTGAGCCCGTCGGGACTGAAGCCCTGCAGCAGCGCGGCCACGGCCTCGGGTTTGGGCAGCTTGGTGATTTTGAAGTGCTTCTTGTAGTGTGGCGTGTCCTTTCTGATCAGCCGCTGCTTCTCTGCGGGGAAAGCCGGCCTGTCGTCCTCCTGGTCGCTCCTCTCGCCGTTCTCCCGGTCCTCGTCCCCCTCCCCACCACGGAAGGTGGGCTCTTCTGCAAAGTGCACAGTAGGCTGGAGGAGGAAGGGATGAGGTTTAGAGTTTTACAAGAAGAGTAAAACTCTTTTTACTTCCGTTCTTATTCGATGACACCATCATTCACCTCGGTGTACTCCACCTCCATCTCGTCCGGGTCGTCCTCCTCCTGAGGGGAATGGCCGTCCGCGAGTTCCTCCCGCTGCGAGGCCGCAGCCACGTTCTGTCTGTCCTCGTGGGAGGTGGCCGATAGCGTGCTGTTGGACACCTGCGAGTCGTGGCTCTGATTGGAGAGGTCACTGAGTCGTTTCTCCTGGAAACAACGGCATCGTTTTCAACTCAACTTTATTTATAAAGCCCTTTAAAACAGCCGTGGCTGAAACAAAGTGCTGTACATGAATAACAACACAAAATATAAGGCATAAAACATAAAAACAATAATAAACAATAACAATATTAAAACAATAACAGAAACAGAGTCTCATGCTGGGTTAAAAGCCAGGGAATAAAAATGGGTTTTAAGACGAGTTTTCAGTTCGACAGGATCTAACGAGTCTCGATCCAGGCAACGCTTTAGTTGAGCGTACCGGTATTAAACATTCAGGACAAAAGTCGCAGGTGAGGACCTTTATTCACCAAATATGTTCTTCTTTTACCAGCTCTGACCAACAAACTGATGGTTAAGAAGCACGAGTAACGTACCTCTGAGTCCAGGGCCTCTTCTTCTCCATCGGGCCTGGAGGTGTAGGCTTCATTCCTCCTGTCCTCTATCACCTTCTTCATCACTTTCAGCTCACTGGGGTGCGGTGTGGCTCTGCGTTGGAGGCCCTGAGGAATAAAAAGGACATTCGACTTACTCCAGACACCACGATCCGTCTCTAGAGCAGACAAAAAAAAGCTACAGCGTGTTGGTGCTGCTCACCCTGCGCTCTGCGGCGGCTTCATCGTCCTCCTCCTCCTCGGCCTTGGTCTCCTCCTGGAACTGAATGACGGACACTCGGTTCAGGTTGCTGTCCGTCCAGCTGTCGTCCACACTGTTCTGCATTAGGTTCTCTGTGGAGGATCAAGGGGAGGCAAACAGCAGCTTTGGATCAGACTGGCTGATGCAACAGATTCATAAATCCTCCCAAACTCAAGTTGTCACCAGTTAAAACCAACTCTGAATTAGACGTAATGGAGCTAATAAGATAACGTAATAAAAGTCATAAAACCAATGGAAGGTCTGAGTATTAAGTTGACTTTTTAATACACGTGATGAGGATTAATCATCAAACTCACCGAGGCTCGGGGAGGGTTGCTGAGGCAGTAAATAGCAGGTCAATACTTTCTCTCCAGTTTGCTCATCATCCTCAGTCTGGAACTTGAGCATGGGCTGTGATTGGTTCTCTGCGAGCCACATGGCCTTCAGATTGAGGTTTGTCAGGGCAAAAGGTAAGTTCTGTAACCTGGACAAGAGCAGGGATGAGATAAGATGGGTCACAGCCTTTCATTTTAAATAACCGGACAAAAAAATATCATCCAAATGATACATTTATGAGCTTAAATCAACAAACTACAACTGAACTCTATGTATTCAATGAGCATTTAACAGTTTTTAAATTAAATCTGTCAGATTAAGAGACAAAAGGTCTTCTGCTAGGTCTTAAAACCGCTGCCTGAAAAGCTGCTTGGTGTTACCAAAAGTTGGGGTACCTGTTTCCGGCCACATCCAGCACATGCAGCTCGGTGGCATCTGCGAGCTCAGCAGGCAGTTTGCCCAGGCGGTTGTCTCTCAGCGAGAGGACGTTAAGGCTGGCACAGCCGCCCAGCTCCTTGGGCACATTGCCCAGCCGGTTGCGGTCTACATTCAGGTTGGTCAGCTTCTTCAGCTTGCCCAGCGAGCGAGGAAGCGACTGCGAGGGAGCCGGGAGAACAGAGGCGGTTCAAAAATCAGCGAAATCAATAATGAAACTTAATAATCGTTGGTGTACCTTAAACATTAATGGGTAATAGTGCATTAACCCAGACTGGATCTGTACCTGTAAAAGATTCTCTGTGAGAACCAGTTCTGTGAGGTTTTCACACTCCCCTATGGAGTCAGTCAGGAGGGTCAGTCTGTTCTGGTCCACCTTCAGGATGGACAGCTGCTTCAGACAACCTGGAGACAAATCATTAAGTTTTCACTACACTTTCATTTCAACCTTTCAGCTGGGAAACATGACAATCCGCAGTCTTTATGCTGGCCTGTGCAACTCTTCACTGACATCATGTCTCCAGTAGAGGGCAGCGCTGCTCTTGTTGCTGTTAAACAGAAACCGTCTCCAAGAGGCCTGGCCCAGTGTTTATTTAATTAAGACCACATAATAATTAGAAGGCAAACCTTATTTTACAGAGAAAAGGACACTTTGTTCACTGAAAACACACAACAAGCTTGTTTTGCTGGTATAAAGCAAAGCTGAGGCCGTTTCCATAGAAGCAGCTATGAGCTGCTAATGTTGCTGGGACAGAGTTTATTTCCCGTTTCTCTCACCTATGCTGTCTGGCACGACTTCCAGCAGGTTCTGTGTGAGCAGCAGGTCAGTGAGAGCGAGGAGGCCTCTCAGCTCCGAGGGAAGCTCCTCCAGGCGGTTCTCCGACACATCCAGACACACCAACCGCCGGAGGTTCCCCAGCTCCTGCACACGATTCACAGAGAACCATGAAGCCGCAGTACAATCACCACCATCTTCACGGCAAACAGGTGACTTCTGGAGAGGTGCAAGTTTAATAAAAAAAGTGCACTTACTGGTGGTAATGAGGACAACTGATTCCGGTCCAGCCACAGCTCCCTCAGGTTGGGGAGAGCACCAAGAGTGTCCGGCTGAACATAAAAGGATCAAGCAGAAGAAGAGGAAAAACAAGAGCACATCAGGGGAAAAAATAGGTTGCTAATTTTAACAGTCTGAGAAATCAGGCCTCTGAAAAACACAGGCATGAGTTAGGTCATAGATACTCATTGCGCGGCTCGCGAGCCACATGCGGCTCCTCAAGCTCTAATTGGCGGCTCGCACTCGCATAGTAGCTTTTAACAATATGGTAACAATAACAATACATTTTCTCAAATAACACACAGCGAATACTGCACAGTATTAAGTATTTTTCTTGAGTATTAATTAAGGCTTAATGGTGTTTCCTAAAGGGGGCACATTGTTAAACCTGGCAACGCAGCCCGCTTAAACCACCTCACACTTGAAAGCAGTGCACGCTAGCTCCGTTAGCCAGCGCGAGATGCAGGCACAATGGATCGGTTTTTAATTAAGAAAGGGCAAAAACCAGCACAAAAACCATGCTGATCTTGAATGTCTCACTATGATTACAACAACAAACTACAAATACAACATGAAGAAAGTCAAGGACATGCACGCCAGCTTCCGCTCATCCCAGTATTAAAGGTACATGTGGTCTTAACACATTGACTCCCAAGTCACGTAAAACTACGTTTTTACTGCCCATGCGTTGGCTCCCAAACCGTAAAAATACGTTTTTACGTTTTTTTTTTTATGGATTCTGAATCTATACATTCTAATGCACATTCTGTGTGATTTTTGTAATTATGTGATGAACAGAACTGACATAGATGGCAGTCAAAAACTGGTGTCATCATCTGGACATTTTGATCATTACGCCAATGGCTTTACGTCAACTCAAGAACAATTTTGATAACGCTGCATTGATTGTTGTGCATTTCCACATTTTGTCCAATCGCACATGTCGGTTTCCAGAGGGTGACGGTAAAGTAACATAAACAAACAACAAGAAGGAGAAGAAGACACGCGACAAGTCAGGAGGCGGTCTTATGAACAGGTTAGCTTTGCAACGTGCTGCGATCACGCTTGGAGGGAAAGGGAAGCCGATATCTCAGTTTGTTGTTGATTTTGGTGGATACCCGCCTTGGTTTAGCTAAGGATAGCTCGCTAATGGCGGCACCTAGAGACACGCAGTTTTGACCCACAAAGAGTTTAAAGTCTCAGCTTTCAAACGAGCCATAACATGTTTCAGTGGTCCTATCACATAATATGCTGTGACTGTACAAAAAACGTCAAAAAATGGTTTAGAACGCTGGGATTCTACGACATAATTCTGTAAAAACCGCTGGTAGTCAATGTGTTAATTGAAAATGTATAGGCTGTAGGGCCGGCATGGTATATGTATTCGTGCCGAACCGTCACGGTACGGGGGTCACGGTTCGGGACGCGCATTGCCACGCAGAATACACACGGTACGGAAGTTTAATATTGATCTGAACGCGGAACTGTTATTTTGCAAGAGTTTCCTTCAGGACCCATTTAAACACTGCCACATGCAAGCTCTGATTGGTCCGTAAAGATATATATGCATGCCTGGATTGGTCTAGATAGCAAACTCCACCTTCAAATACAAACTGTACTCTGTGGGAAGGTACCGCTGTTGGGTTGATGTTGCGAGAGAGAGCTAACAATGGCGAGTGGCGAAGAATTAGAAGACCCACCATCATCATTTAAGTCAGTGGTGTGGGATAACTTCGGGTTCCCTGTGAGTTATAATAGCGATGGAGAGCGAGTGGTTGGCAAAACAAAGACGGTCTGTCGTCGTTGTTCGACACCTGTTCATTACGTGAGTGGGAACACGTCAAATATGTTAACACATATCAAGCGACACCACCCAGAAATCCCTATCACCGGGACGAGACGGAAGAAAAGTGTCCAATTACGTCTCCCAAATGTATTACAACAACCCCTGGATACGAATACATGCAGAGCAAAAAAAATTACCGAAGCAATTGGAATTTACATCGCATCTGCTATAGAAGAAGAGGCAGGATTCAGATATCTATTACATGTGCTCGAACCTCGCTACACGCCTCCTTCGGCACTGTACCGAAAATGTACCGAACCGTGAGTTTTTTGTACCGTTCCACCCCTAATTGGCAGTGTTGTTTCTTTTTTGTGGGATGTTTTATATGTAGAAATGCATATTTGCAAAAGGGGACTTTAGTATGTTGTCGTAAAAGTGGCTCTTCCCTTGATTTTGCTCTGCCAATGTGGCTCTTGTGAAAAAAATAGTGAGTATCACTGAGTTAGAGGAATATAGAAAATGTCAGAGGGACTGAGGCCCCAGAAAACAGAGAATATATTCCTAACAACACATCAACATCTATAGGCCAGGGGTGTAACTGAGTCCATGTTTGACAGTTTTAACTCATTTATCTCTTTTGATCTTTGAAAAAACATGAAAAACGTGTTCAGCTCAGGCCTCAGAAGCCTTACAGCTGAAGAAATGAAGGGGAGCAGAAGCGGATCGCTGGCTTTTGACAGACGTGTCACCAAGGTTACATGGTGATGTCACTGTTTGCTCAGAGCACGCCCTCATCAGGCCCCGAGGCATTGTTTACTCTGTGTTATTGAGACAGGTGGGCGTTCCCACGGTGACAGCAGCTCTGCGTCGGAGGCGGGGCCTCTGTGGTGTTTGCTGAGGTAAACATGTGGTGAGGAGCATAATTACCGTGGTGGATATGTGAGAAGGAGCTTGTGATACGTGTCACTCTGACTGAGTGCAGCTCTGGCTGCTCCAATATGAAATGCGAGGGAGTTGTTTGGGAACTCGGGGACATAATTACTTGTACACGGCTTATTGCCCGATTAAAGAAGATGAGAAGCAGACGTACCAAAACTTCCAGTTCATTGCTGCCGAGGTCCAGCTGTTCCAGTTTCACCAGGAAAGAAAGTGACCTGTGCAGAAAACAGTGGTTACGTCCCATAAATATGCAGCTGAAGGAATGTCACTCATTTACATGTGCCGACAGATATAAATAATGCATTTCAACCTATTCTGCTGAAGGCGACGCACATTATTTCACAATGAAACTAAAAGAACAACGAAGCAGATCTCAGCTGCAGCTTCAGGAGCCGTAGAGATCATAACTGACTGTGACACTTACGTGGGCAAAGACTTCAACAGGTTCTCCCTGAGCTCCAACGTCACCAGGTTGGCAAGACTAGAAAAGGAGTGGCAGAGAAAAGCAAGCAGGAGTAGGAGTTGGCAGGGGGAGAAGGGAGAGAAGAGGCAGGTTGGTTAGTCAGATGGAGGGTCTGTTCGTCTGGGCTGCCTGGCATGGCGAGGGGCTCCTCCATCTGTCTGAGCGCACCGGTGGCTCCGAGCCCACGATGCAACACAATCACACTCCTTAAAAACCAGCACAGCCTCTCAGTGTTCAGTCTGTGCTGTGTGACGGCTCCATTTAGAGCACTTCATTTAGGTTTCCCACCCATAAACTAACCGCTTTAATATCCAAAGATTAGTTCTGCCTGCAAGGAGATCGTTCACACTCTGAAATCTGAAGATTTCGAGTATTTTTGACTATTTCTAATTAAAAAAAAGTGGAATAGAGAGTAAATCCAGTTCTATCCAATCATATTTTCTACTATGAGCCACTGTGAATGTGGACATACTTTCCAATGTCGCTGGGCAGCGCCTGTAATGACACGTCGTTGAGCGCCAAGTGAGCCAGCGCTCGGAGCTGAGTGAAGCCATCCGGCAATCTGCAGCAGAGGAACGAGAGAAGAGGAAAATGGCTCTTAGGTTGCAGTTCAATGCCTGGAATCAGTTCATTCACACACCCGGTATACATCCCTTCCTTTATCCATCTGCTCAAGTACTCAGCATTAAACATTTTGCCAAATTTATTCATGAGATGCCGGCAGTGATGTAGCTGTTTCTAAGCCGTTTCTAAGCTGTTATCCAGTTAGAAACTGAGCCGTTTCTTAAAAGAGTTTATTAATCTGCTCTGAGCTTTCTTTCTTTACAGCGCATCATCTCCTCTGAGAAGTTTAAACGATCTCAGGCATCACAGTCTTCAGACTTCAGGCCGTTTACCTGGAGAGGGGGTTTCCGCTGAAGTCTGCGATCTCTAAGGCCCGGCAGAACTTGATGCTCTCTGGGATCTCAGGAATGTCTGCAAAGAAAGGAAGAAAAAAGGGGGGGGGGGTTTAAGTGGGGGTCAGCCATAGAGTGTGCAGAGGTTGTATTCTATCATTCTACATCCCTGGTAATCACAACCAGATGGTTGGGAATGGAAGAAAAAGTGGACAAAACACTGACAGGAAGTTCCACTGCAGAGGGAGGGTCAGAGCAGAGCATTACATCTTAATTTTTCCATCTTAGACAAAGGTGAGCCCACTTGATCCATGCCTCTGTATCTAAAAGCATTCCAACCTGACTTCATGGGGGAACATTAGGATTAGATCCTCATTGTCGAGCAGAAATGAGGTGAAAAAATGTAAATAAAAAGCTTCACAATCACTGAAACATTTGCCAGCTTGGTGTGCTGTAAAAATGAACATGGGGGGGGGGGAGAGTGCCAGAAAGAAATGTGACCCGCTGGCCTGACCAGGGGGAGAAGTTTCAGCACAGGATGTTGCAGGTGCATGTTAAGAAATCCCTACAGAGTAAAGCAGCCCGTCGCACTGATCCGGCTCAGAGTTGCACTGCAGCAGGAGCAGGGAAGCATACAGGCGGGCAGATGGGAGAGGCTCTTACAGGCCACTGCACACTGCTCCCACTGCACTCCATGCAGTGTGTGGCAGAGCAGATGTCTCATATCTGCCATGCAGAACCTCCCAACCAATCTCTATCTCTGTGTGCAGCATGCATGCAAACACACAGAGGGAGCGGGGTTTGTGCGTGTCGTGCAGTTTTGTAGGACATCTCTGCAGCATATATAACTGAGGGCAGAATCAGGGTAAACGAGGAGCTCAACCTCCATTTTTCCTTTAACGCTTAGATCTGCATCTGTAGATTAGTATCTGTTGGATCTGTGAAACAGGGACAGCTAATATTTACCCAACAGCTTATTTTAATTCTACTAATTTGTTTTGTTTTTTTTTTACATACAAAACTGGCTTGGTGGAGTGGGTGAACATCTATAAACGCATCAAGTCTTTCATCCCGGCAGCTGTCAGTGTTTCAACACATGCACCCACTGATCATGTTGTTGCCTTTACATGATAACCCACCACTCATATAGAGATTTTTCTTTCTTTCTTTATATTTTATTCATTTCAACTTCACAATGTGCAATATTATTTATACTAGGTCACTTTACTTTTTAGTACTTTGCTTTTTCTCTTTTTTAAATTTCTTGTTCTTGTCTGTTGTTGCTGCTGCGACAAGTGAATTTCCCCGTTGTGGGATGAATAAAGTACAATCTAATCTAATCTAAGTAACTGTGGGAATGCTTTGACAATCATCACGTGTACCGTTTCTGGAGATGTCCACTTCCACCAGCTGCATGAAGTTGGCCACCTCGGGGGGGAGCCTCTGGATCTCATTGTCACTCAGGCCGAGCTTCCGTAGATTCAGTAGTCTGAAGAAAGGCTGTGGAGATACGAGATACCTCGGTCAATGGAAAAATGACTCATGTTTTACCTCCAGACGGTCCCGGATGTCTCACTCTCGTTCTGCAGGGAGTTTCTGGGTGGATGTGGGGAGACAACAGAAAACAAACAGCTAACTTAACCTCTTACAACAACCTCTTCCCATCCATCTTCTTCATGACCCACAAACTGTACTTTACTCTTCTGGTAAAGCGGTGGAACAGAAGCCGTTTCTCACCAATGCTCACATGACAGCCTGCTGGGAGTTTGCCCAAAAAAACCACAAATAACTTTCATACCGTGAGAAGCAAAATCCTCTGCACTGAGCAAACAAAGATGGAACTCTTTCGCCATAATTCCCAAAAGTGTGTCTCAAAGAAACAAAGCATTGTGACGTTTAAACCACCCGAATAGTGAAACTGTGAATGAATGCTACGAATTTGAATCTGGGGCAAACTTTCAACATTTCGGTAAAACAATGACTGAGAAGCAAACACCCACTGAACACTGATGCTTCCCATTCAACCTGGTTCAGCCCGGCTGGAACAGGCTGCCATGAAGAAGGGGAGAAACTTCAAAGCCTCTGGGATCGTTTCCAGGCCGACTTGAGGCTATCGCTGCTGCCAAAAGTGTCAGAATCTGTATCACTGTGGAGAAGTGTATCGATTCGCCACAAAGAAATGAACAGAATACACTTTTAAAAGTCCCGGTCCTTTATAAGAATCATATATATTCTGTTGACCAGGGAAAGTAAAAGGTAATCGGGCCGATTGACCAGCTGATTGACAAATTGTTTCAGATTGATCAAAGAGACATTTTAGGCCAGAACATAACGGTGTGAAACTGATCTTTAGGCGTCTAAAGATCAGTTTATATTTACATTATCAAAAAAAAATAGAAGACACAGCCAAAAGTTCCCAGAATCCAAGATTATGTTTTGATTTGTGTGATGAGGAGTCCAAAAGTGAAGCGCTTACGGTGGCATAAAACAATTTATTCCAGTGATACATCCACTAATAAACGTATTATTTAGACTGTACAGTCACCAAAGTGCATCATTCCTCTCTGGTGAAGTGATTAGTGTAAGTGTTTATCCCACAGAGATGGTTTTGAGATCGTTTCATCCTCATATTCCCAAGAAAAACAATTCCTGCTCACCATGGCAACCCCAACCAAACAAAGTGGCATTCGTTAGGAGAGCGCAGCGGCTGTGGTGCTGCCAAGTGCTTTCACAAGAGCACGGTTGTTGAACAGGACGGCGTTCAGCAGCATTCCTCCGCCGACCGCACTGTGTGTGTGCGCTGCTCAGATGGACAGAAGAGACGGGCCGGCGAGGGCCAGCAGGAGTAAAACTATGCAGTTATTAACCCCTCAGGCAGACCACAGAGGGTTCACTGTGTGCCCGAAGGACAGCCAGACATCTCACACGCTGGGAGGGAGGAAATCTGAACAAAACCGTTACTCAGGGACGATTTCTGTCAGCGAGCCTGGAGCCTAAACCTTAAATCAAATTAAAACCTCAGGCCATCAGTGAAATATTGAGCTGAAAACGGACCCTTGTGTGTCAGTTAACAGAAATTAATTCAGCGGGCTGAAGCTCTCCCTCCTCCACCGGGATGAGGTTTAAAAGCAGAAACCTGTTACCGTCCTGTAGCCAAACTGTTGCACAAACTTCTCTGATGTGCGTTTGTTGGGGTTCTGTCAGACAAAAGCATTAAAAACACACTGGGACATGCTGGGAGACAGCGTGCCAAAGAGAAGAATACGGCAGATCAGCTCCACCCTGTTCCTCGATGACAGGCGTTTCCTGCTCTGAACGTCTTTTAACCAACACCAACAGACGTGTGCACATCACTCCTGTTCTTAACTCCCTCCATTGGCTTCCTGTCCTTTTATAGAACTGATTTAAAACTTTTAATGTTTGTTTTTAAAGCTCTTAACGGCCTAGCCCCATCGTAATTATCTGAGCTTTTAACAGTCCGCAATCCTGGTAGAGCTCCGAGGTCAACAGATCAGTTTCTGCTGGAAGTGCCCAGGTCAGAATACAAACCCTGGGGTGACCGAGCCTTTTCTGTTGCTGCCCCCAGGCTCTGGAATAAGCTCCCCGTCCAGCTGCGTCTTATTTCTGACCTGGGCCTCTTCAAATCTAGGCTAAAAACCTACTTATTTAGGATTGCTTTTAATACCCGGTAGTATGATGACACTTTTATCTTATTTGATTTTGTTGTATTTTATTGCTTTCACTGTTCTTTTATTGTTTTTACTTATTCTTCTCTTTATTTATTACCTGCTGCTGTAAAGCACTTTGGTACACCGTAAGGATTGTCTGTAAAGGGCTGTAGAAATAAAGTACATTTACATTTAACTGTTCGAAGAATAGGTTCAGTTTCACTGGCAGTCAGTACTTTTACATTTTACTGCATCCCGCCACCTGATGGAGGGGGAGGGACAGAAATACAGAGAAGGAGGGGACGCAGAGCAGGAAAAGCAGGTGAGAGGAATCAGATGGCGAGGACAGGAAGGGGAGCCGACCATGTGACTAAGGCCGAGCCCACGAGAGGAGAGGCGACCGTGCAGGCAGAGCAGGTGACACAAAAACCTCTTTAGATGAAGGGCGTTTAGAATAACCACACCCGAACACTCCTGGCAGAGGTGCAACAACTTAAAAATATCTCCGTGTCCTAACTGAGCCTTCAGTTTCTGGACCGTCAGCGGTCCTGCCAACCAAAGCTTCAGCGCATTCCTCTCCACTCTTGATGTCGTCAGGAAAACTAGACGGTAATGCAATCACGCCCGAGAACAAGTAATTATCAGCTCACAAAGATGCTCATTCATGGCGGATGCAAGAGTGAGCAGAAAACAGAGCAGAAAACAGAGCAGAAAACAGAGCAGAAAACAGCTGGAAGGCCAGTTTTCCTCCAGCAAAGAACAGCGAGATTTTCGGTTAAAACCCATTTCTGAGAAAAACGTCCCTGCTGTTTCTCATCGACTGTTGTATTTTTAAATCAAACAAAGGAGAACCAGCAGCAGCGCACGGGTCAGCGGGTCAACTGGAATAACAAGCGGGAGCAGTGGGATTTGGTGTACCGCCACCCTTGCTTTGCTGTATTTATGAGCCGTTTGCTCGGTCGGGAGGGCAGGTGGGTCAGCAGAGGGCAGTGTGGGGTCTCCGTGCACGTTGAGTAACACACCAGAGCTGGTGGCCACCTAAAGAACACTACCCACTAGTTTTGCATGTAATAAAAAAGGGGCAAAGTGGTAATTTTACTGTTTGAGGACCTGCCGATCGAAACAGGGTTTTCTAGTTGGAGCAGTGTTTGCTTATCAATGGACAGAATGGGACCGAGAGGACAAAACATCAAAATGTATGCGACTGACTCAAGAAAGAGCCGCGTTGGCCTGCGTACTGTTCCATTTTTAAAATAACTTTAAGGTAAATTACATTAAAGGAGCTAAAGAGACAGCTGCACATTATGTTGGACTGAAAAGTCCCTCATTATTGTTTAGTGAATGAAGTCTAGTTACCCATGAGCAATCTGTGACAGAGAGACAGCACTTAGATGCTTTGTCTTATCTACAGCTGCTTAGCTTACATTCCACTCAAACTGAGGGTGTAGATGTGTTATGTTGTTATGTTAGTTTACAAATCCCAGAACGGTTTAGGCCCAAAGATACATCAGTGATGTGTTCAGAGAATATAAAGCCAGCAGAGCTCTTAGATCCAAGGACTCAGGTCAGCTGGTCCAGTCCAGAGTCCAGACTAAACATGGAGAAGCAGCATTTAGCTGTTATGCTGCTAACAAGTGGAACAAACTGCCAGTGGAGATTAAACTTTCACCAAATGGAGACATTTTTAAATCCAGGTTAAAAACATTTCTTTTCTCATGTGTCTATGCATGAAATCTGCACGGTATCTTTGAACTTATCTGGACTGTTGCTTGTTTTTAAATTCATTTAAATTATTTTATTTGTTTCTCTTTATATTCTTTTATGTATTTTTAATGCTTCTTACACTCCCTGCTGCAATGCTTTTATTTTATGTAAAGCACTTTGACTTGTTCTGTACGTGAAATGTGCTACATAAATAAATTTGATTCGATTTGATTTGTTATGTGCGTGCATGCATGCTTGGACACAGCGGCCATCTTTTAGTCACAGCAGAGGTGATCCTGCTGCCGTTTACAGACTTGTGGTTCTACTTTGGTTAAAGCTGCCGGTAGTAGGACTCAGCATGTGTATAATAAATAAATGTTAACGTGCATACTTGTGCGTTGCTGTCCACAGTTGGTATTTGTGTAAGAGAGTGTTTACGAGTGCGTTTATGTGAGCTGGAAGAGTCTATAAACAGGTGGAATGTTTAAGTTGGTGGACCTCACATTGCTCCAGCAAAGCCAATTAAAAATGGAAACTGCATGTATCCAAGAGGCAAACCGTGCACGTTAGTGACACATGTGAACAAACGCTGCAGATGCACTGAGACGAGGCCGGAGATTCACAGAGGCTGCAGTGTTCCAGTCAAGTGATTCCATTTAGCTTTTAATTTCCCTCCAATCACGCCGACAGACAGCAGGCTTCTCCCACAACAACACATGCCTTCCTGCTTTCAACACCGTGCATTTAGAGTGCACGTGATGATGGAGAAACTTGGGCAGGTACTCGTCTTCAACTTGTGCGTTTAATTATATTCCAAAAGAGTCATCGGTGTATTGTCGAGAAGATTATTTCAAAACAAATCGTACTGGACCCTAAACATTTTTTGTTGAGCATATACCCAGAGAAACATAACTATAGTAGGAATGAGCGGCCATTTATAGACCTCAGCTTGCTTTATGCCAAGAAATGTGTTGCATTATTGTGGAAAAAGATCTGTAGACCGAGTACTACTCAATGGATAAGACAGATGTTAGCAAGCCTTCCATTAGAGAGAATAACTTGCATATTAAAGGCTAAACGGCAATTATTTGAAGACATGTGGAGCCCTTTCATCAACTACATTAAGGACTTGGATTTAATAGAAGTGGATGACTAATCTTTGTGGGCAATGCAGATCCTGACCTTGTAAGATTTGTATGTTTTCTCTATATCTGTGTCTTATTTTGCATTTATTAATAATACTTGTTTGTATATAGATTATCACCTTGGTTAACAGGAGGAGCATCCTTGTTTTGAGTGTTTTACTTTTACTTGTCTTTAAACAAAATGCAGCGACTTCTTGTATGGAAGTTGAATGAAGATATACAAATGTAAAAACTGAAAATAAAAATAATGTGGCAAAAAAAAAAAAAAAACAGGAGTCGTCAGTATCATTTCTGATGCATCGAGTAAAAAGAAACCCTGAGGAAGCCCCGAACCAACGAGATCAAGTCTCAGCGTGCCAGCTGGGGATTTTAATCAATTCAACTATGCCAGAAAGAGGAAATTACACACCGTCATTAAATTTCATTCCTTACTCTAATACACAAATTAAATTCCCATTCACACATTCCTGAGCCTCTTAATCTGGTGCCCAATCTGCCCCTTCGTCTTCATCTTTAAGTCCAACCCCTCCCCTCCCCACACGGCCATTCCCTCACAATGCTCACGGACTGCGTGCACGCCACCAGGGTGGGGGCTAAAGGAGAGGGGAGGGCAGAGCACATGCTTTTGTGTCGGCCGGGACTCTTTCAGTGTCCCAGGAAATAAAAAAAATAATAAAAATGGAGGATTTGGTCGACTGAGTAACTTGGCTCGCCGTTCAGAAAGGCTCATTACTGCAGACTCCTTTTCTATGGATATGGAGTCTTTGTGGCGGTATAAACTCAGGCACTACTTGAGTGACCACAGACCCATTACTGCTGCAGAAACTGGTAGTTTTGGATTAGGAATCAGTATTCATTCTCTAACTGAACCTTGTAGCTCCGGTGCAGAAACAGGACAAACAACCACAGGACTACGTGTTGGCTGAAGTTACTCCTCTTGCAGAGCAGCGAAGCCAAAAGTTCCTCAAACTTCTACACATGAATTAAACCCAACTTCCCCTCCTCCTTTCCACTGTTCCACCTCTCTGAGTTCCCTCCATTTTCCTTGGCAGAGGGACAAAAGGCCAAGCAGCCAGTCCCACACAGGGCTGTCAGTCCAGCCCCAGCTGCCCCCTCCTCTTCCCGCAGTCCGGCCAGGGGATTCCTCTTTTGTCCGAAAGGGCACCGCAGAGAGGAGACAGAGGGATCAAAATGGAAGGATGAAGATTTGAAAGAGGAAAGTGGCAAAAGGATAACAAAAGACAGGAATGATTAAGAAGGGCAGAGGAGGCGTGTGGGGAGAACAGCACCGAGAAGAAAAGGATGATTGTGTTGGAAGTGGAGAGGAGAGAGCCGAGAGAAAGGGAGTGACGGTGGATTATTAATGAAGATTGGAGGGTAAAGAGTCGATTCCCACCGAGCTCTGGACACCGCACCAGTGACAGGAACTCCAGCCACTGACCAAACATTTCCTTATTTATAGGGCTGGGCAACGATTAAAATGTTTAATCTAATTCATCACATGATTTCCCTGATTAATCACGATTAATCGCATTTGTACGCAAAATCCAAAAATGAATCCAAAAGTAGTGTATAGCTTTTAGCATTTAGTTTTATTTTAAATGTGCTGCCATATGAATGAAAGTGCCATAACATTTGTTGTGCAAACACACTTTTAACATCAGCATCTTTCTGTAGTTTTTATGTAGAAGCCTCGCTCCACTGTCTGTTTCCTTGAATTTAGACTTGCTGCTATCAGTTGTGTGTTTTGATTTAAGTGATATTTTAGACTGGAACTACTACGCTGAGAAGACAATTCAACTTGGCTGTAAATGCAGGAGTTTTTTTAAAATTTCTTTTGAAATACGTGCTTTTATGTTGAAACAAGTAAAACAGGAAGTAGCAGAAGTAGCTGAACCAGATCCACTACCTCAGCGGTCCCCAACCGTTTTTGCGCCACGGACCGATTTAATGTCGGACAATATGTTCACGGACCGGCCTTTAAGGTGTGCCCAATAAATACAACAAAGTAAAATGATACGACCAACACAAAAACTGTGCTATTTTGTAAATATAACAATAAACGTGAATCCACTGTGTACTTCTTTGTAACTTTTAGTTTTGAAGGCTTCATTGCCTCATTGGAGAGCCGGTCGGTGCGTGGGAATCACCCGTCACCATAAATCCATATTTTAAGTGTGTCTCCTGGTATTGTCCGTTAAATGCAGCTTTCTTTTTCTTAGTGGTCAGTGGCTCTTCTTCTGTCTCCTCACTGGGCCTTTTCCCCTTTGCAAAGAAACTTTTCAAAGACTGTTACTCATTTTGCTAGCTTGTGGGTTTAATATTAGCATTAATGTATCACATGACTGAGACGAGCATCTTAACACGTGTCAAGAGGGAGTCATAGACAAATGTAACGGAGAGAATTCGGTCATTTTTCAAAATAAAACATTGTTCAGACTCGGATGATAAATAAAACGGAAATAATGTAAGTTATTTATTGTTTCTGTGCGGCCCGGTACCAAACGGCCCCGGCCCGGGGGTTGGGGACCGCTGCACTAACGCACCACATCTACTCTACCCAGCTGCACAACTCTTAATATGTTTCAGGGTTCGTCCTTTAAGCCGTGACTACAGTCATCCGCCTTCAGTCCCCCGGGGCTGAAGAGGCCACACAGGGAGAAGGGTGTGACTGACAGCCCAGCCAACTCCCACCTTCCCCGCTTACACCTGTCCCGGATGGCTTTGATCTGCGAGGAGCGCAAACAGAGCCCAAAGTCAGGCCAAGACACATCTGAGCCGTACAGTCGTGGCAATTATTTTACTGCTGATCACTTATGAAAGAAAGATCCACCAACAAGAACACGTACTGCGCCTGGAACGATCCACAACCCTAAAGACAAGGGTCAGGTGCTCTCCATTCATATAAACCAAAAACTTAAATAAAAAGCTGCATGCTTCACATTTCGACCCGAACAAAAGCGCTCATCAAAACCAGTCATTCGAGTGTTTTAGCAGCTCAATGGCTGACAGACAGAAGTCAGAGATGTTTAGAGTAGTTTTACTGTAGAACCACACCAAGAATTGTTTTCTTTGGTGGGGATGAAGGTCAGAGTTGTGCATGTACACAGTTTAGGAACGTTGTTTATGAGTGAATGTGCGCATCCATGCTTGTTAAGTCACAGCATCCTGCTCAGTATAAACAGAGGACGCCTGGAAGGAAAGATTCCTCTCCGAGTCTAAAAGCTTGGCCAAAGTCTACAGGGTTAATAAACAGCATCAGAGACAACAGAGCTTTTCCCCTCCCGCCTCCTGGGAACGCTGTCGACTTCAGCTCAGCTGACACGAGACGATTATGTTTCTGTGGTTGTGCGTTCAAGCAGCCAGGAATGTTCTCTTAGATTCCTGCTGGACAGCTGTTTCTGCTTCTCAATTCACACTGTAAAATAGATAGAAAGCAAATATCAAGATGGCCACGTCCACCTGTTCCTGTAGCACATGCTTTCCCTCTATATATTTCTGTGTTATCTACAGAAAAAAAGCTATGCTTATTCGTATAATGACGGGAACAAGTTGGCTCTCTGTACCCAAGCGAGTAATCCCTCACACGTCACCATAATGTAGGGCTGGGCGATTTTTCCGGTTTAAATATTAAAGGAAGTTGATTGACTTCCTAGAAAGTTATTATCTTTTATTATTTATTGTATTTCATTTGACAAGTTTTTTCAGGGATAGCCTACAAGAGATTTTTTTCAGTTTGAAATTTTTGCACATTAATGACAGCTAAGTGGTGCTGTTTTTATTTCATTTTTTTGTTTTTTTATTCTTGAACTGATTTGTTCACATAGGCCTAGATTACTTGGTAATCTCATTTGTCATTTGGTAATTCTCAATTGTGTCAATAAAGAAAATATGTATTTAAATTTTGCCTTGGTCTGGTTTATTTAGAGAAAAACAGAAAAAAAAAATCCAGGTTTAAATCGAAAATCGTCCATTAGTTAGAAAAAAATAAATAAATCGAGATTTTAATTTTAGGCAAAATCGCCCAGCCCTACCATAATGGTGGGCTAATCTATGCTTTGGTTACTAAAAATGTCACAGTGATAGAAAAGATTGCACCTCCAGCTCTGGGACACAACGACCACATCTAGATTAATAGATGCAAACGAAAAAGAATTAGAACAGAGTCGTGGAGCAGATTTGCAATCCAAACCAAATTCAAAGCAGCAGCAGCCTGCCTGAAAGCCGTGAACTTTTCAGAGCACCTCCACCTGCCTCCAGTTCGTCTTCCAACAGCATTAATAGAATAGAAAAATACTTCATTCATCCCACAATGGGGGAAATTCAAATTAGTCAAGTAGCTCAAAAAAAATTATTAAAATTTACAATGATTGTATATTAACAAAAACAATAATAATACCAATTATAATAAAAATACTTCTACTAACTAATAATAATAATAATAATAATAAATGACTAATTAATAAAAAAATAAAAAGTTCCATTTCAATTAATGCAACGTGACCAATAACCTTTCTGACCGCGCCCCACTTATACATCAGTGAAAGCCGGAAACAATTCAGCAGCTTAAAGCGATATATGAGTATCTGAGTGGAGGAAACAGGTAAACTGATGAACCTAAGAGGGTGAGGCACAGCCTCCACATGTAAATTACATCTGCATCAGTGAGCAGTCACAACCACAGAGTGAACCTAAAAGGGACGGCCTCGCCTGTGTTAAAAACAATCGTTTACGGACTTATTAAAGGCCTGTGGTGCTCAGCTGAGGTAATGGTCTGAGATTCTCCAGCTATGCTGTCACACAGCAGGAATGGACGAACACACAGGGAGATAAGAAACTCCTCACCTCCACCCCTGTTCCTGACTTCATCACATGCCTCCACTCTCTTTCTGTGTTCCCACAAACATGACACAAAACCAGAAGCCCCATTGTTTACAGTCCACGGAGCTCTTTCCTGGATGGGCTGGATCCGGTATGTGCTGCCTGCCAGCTCCGAGTCCGTCTCATGGTGGAGGCCCTGCGTGGTAGTGGCGTCATACATGTATACAAGTCATTTGTTGGCTCGTTCGTATACTGTCAACACAGTCCAAACTGTAAGAAAACAGCATGAGAAACCCATCTGCTCTGCTTGATTCAGGATAAACAGAGACAGGCGCTGGAACCGACTCAGTGGATGCATAAATACACAAATCCACTTCAGAAATAAGAGGTGGTTAAGACTCTTGGACATCAATTATCACCACTTTAATGCCATTTCACAAACTGCTGCTAATTGTACCAAAACCTTTTAACAGATGCATCATTTACTATGGGCTCAATTTGGAGTATCGCACTATTAAAAACGGATACGAGTGCTGCGAGTGCAACAACAGCTTCAGTACAATTGCCTCATTGTATGTGCCCAGGTTGTAGCCCCCCCCACACAGTATCATGTGGCTCAGCGTCTATCGTTTTCCCAGTAACTGTCTGGCTATTCTCCATCTCGCAGTGGCCCTCACGCATGAAATTTATCTTTCAGAATCAGAATCCGCTTTATTGGCCAGGTTTGACTAAACAAACAAGGAATTTGACTCCGGTACAACTTCACTCACAAAGTACAACACTCAACAATAACATTAAAGAATAAAAATTAGAAATGCAGAACAGTAAGAGTAAGAATGTTTTCCAGAATGTTCAGAATGTTCCAGAATTTTGTAATGTTCCTGGACTATCTGAAACTGACAGCTTCCCTCATGACTCCTAGCCTATACATCATTAATACTCAGGTTACCATCACACGTAAACTCAGTTATTTCAACAACTGATAGTACAAATACAACAGGATCAATAAATATAATTAGTACAACAATAGGTGGGTATCCCGATTTGTTTCCTTGTGCAACTGCAGGGAAACACACGCAGCTCTTCGTGGTAAATTCCTGTTATCTGGCCGACGCTCCAAAGCTCGTCAACGCACTAACGGCATGAAAATAGAGCGTAATATGCCTTATATAGCCAACAGTTATGGCAGGCCTACAAACAAAACTGAGCCCAGATGTGTTAAGCCAACAGACCAAGTGAGGTACTTCACAAAGTGTCCTGGACATGCAGACATGCAGGTTTATGTGCCAGGACACCGAGCCTTAACCTAAAATTTTAGGTCAAACAAGTGTGATTTAATGACGGAGTTAAGAAGATAAAGAAAAATTAATTGGCCTTAATTGTCACCATCTGTGCCATGAAAATGTTGAGCATTTAAAAGCACATTACCGAGTAAAATAAGTTAGAAATGTTAAATCATTTAACCTTTTTTTAAGACAGGTAGTGCATCCATGTCTTAATAATTACAGCAGTGAGTGTAATAAGCAACATACTGCTTACCTAAAACTAAAGTCTGAGCTAAATATAGGCGTCACACCACCTAAAAAAAGTTAACCGACTAATTGTGGGGAAACCCAGTGATCAAATTCAATCATTTATTGGCATAAATAGAGGATTTGGCACCAGGAAAACATCTGCGAGTTTTAGCTGCATCCAACAAATGTGTTTCACAACGAGCTGCTGTTCAATGCTTATTTACTCACAAGGTGAAAGTGACTGCTGTGAGTCCAAGTTAAACATAACAAAATGAGAAGAGACTGCATTCAGTTAAACTGTTTAATCATTATCCACAACACCGTGCATTAATCATTTCAGGCATGAACATTCGCAGCAGTTTGCTGGGTTAACGTCTGCTCCACTTTTCTATGCTATAAAGAGTCTCTGCCTAGCTGCTGCAGCTTTCTCAAAGCCCAAGGACAAAGCGTGGCTCTGACATAAACTGCACTCTCTCTTCACGCTTCTGTCCGACAGCTGAGGCTCGGGCCGACGCTGCTCTGCTGCGGATTGGCAGAAGGTCCACAGCGACAGGGAAAACCCTGCCCACCTGGTGCCTCTCCGTTTCAGCACGGGGAAACGTGGCCACCGCATCAGGAAACGCACCGGGCCTGGGAGATCCATCACCTTGGAGACCAGCCTTAGATCAGTGAGGAAGCCAAGGGCACAAGGAAGCCAAATCCTCCCTGGTGACGCTCGACCGGTGCTGAAATAAAAACAACACCCGGCTGGATTCTGACACATCGTCTGCCCAAAGACATCAAACAGTACGTAAACATCTGCACCGCATCGCCACTGCTGTGATGTCCTCTGGATTCATATCTTCATTTTCTTTTAACCATAGCTTTAGGTCTGAGAGGCACATTTCAGCACATCGGCTTATCTTCCATACAAGCCAAAGACAATGATGTCCTTACAAAGGATAACAAGCAAAGCCTCATTCATATGTCACTCAGACAGTATAATTACAGAGCTGCCTCCACTTCCCTCCTTCACGACTCCAGGGAGGATCAACTCCAGGATCGACCAAAACACTAGCTCTGAGCACACGGGCGGGTACATGCTGATCCGCGGTGGCTGCCTGAAACACACGCCTCCACAAACCTCACGTCAGGAACCTAGTTCGCAATAGCAGACCTAAAAATACACGACATGGGAACCTCATGATGCAGATAGCACATGTCACACCTTTGACAGTGTGCCATCTCTGTTCTAATAAAGTATGAAGTGATAACCAAACTGGTAAATGCATGAGTATGGCTGTGTTCGAAACCACAAACTGCATACGGCATTACCCACAATGCATTTCGCTCCTGCCCGAGCCAAAATCAACCGGCCTGTACCTGATTTCGCTTAAGCTCTAAACTCTGTAAACTTTAGCAACATTTGAAACATTTTCAGGCGAGAAAGTAGTCGTTTAGATCCCCAACGTGTTGAAAATCTGACAAAATACCAGCTATTTACAATTTTGTTCCGACCAATTCGGCGCTACTAAAGCTAGCCGCAGTGAGCAACGCACTTCCGGTTATTTTCACAAAATAAAATACCCGTTGCCTTTTATCATAGGGAAAGCCATTACGATACAATTGGTGCTTTTGTTTTGAAAACAGGAAGTGAACTTACCCTCGTTGTAGCTAGCTTGAAACTGCCGTTTTGATAGGAAATGACGATCGGCGACGTCACGTTACGTTGCATCTTGGTTAGTTTGAGTATGAGTAGTAACCTCATGATGCATACTCAACATTTCGGCGAATCTAGTATGCATCCAGGAACTTCTCGCTTACTCAAACTCGCTTACTAACTCAAAAAGTTAGTATGAGTAGGGGGAGTAGTAGGAGAAGTATGCGGTTTTGAACACAGCCTATGTCCTCGCACTTGACCCTACATGATGTCTCAGAAGGCCCCGCAGTAAGCGTCTCTCACACAATCAGCATTTCCTGACTACCCTGCGTAAATAAGGCATATCGCCACAGCAGAAACTTTCCCCATGGACAAAAACCTTTGAAAAAAAAAAAATCAGTTCCGCCAATTTCGTTTTCACCGGAGGGACCGTGATCTAATGACACTCCAAGGAGACCGTTTTAACCCCTAAAGAGTCGGCGCTTGGATGCCGATTGTTGCCAAGTAGGCCGGTATTTTGTTCAACATAGAGAACAGAACATTTCTGTAGCATGCGGACAGATGAAAGGTCCTAATATTATTAAGCAGTTATGCAGGAAATTTGAGGAATCAATTTTGAGATAATATCTGCAAGAGGGTGCCTGCGTCAGATTTGTTAATGTTGCATTACAGCACGCTAATCCGGTAGGAAAACACCACAGCATAGGGTTTTACATCATAGTAAATAACACAGAAGAGGCTGAACCTGGTCCCATCATTCCTCCCGCAAACATCTACGGACATCTGAACAAATGTGTTTCAGTTAGGGGAATAAAGTTCATTTATATGCTGTCATTTGTAGATATTAGCACATATGATAAGTTGAAAATATAATAATAATAATAAATTTTCAACAAAATCTCAAATGCAAAAACTAAATAAAAACAGGACAGAGCATTTAAAAAGGGAGATCATTAAAAACATTGGGTAAAAAGAAAGGTTTTCAGGCCTGTTTTAAAATGTTTCACAGTCTGTGGAGTCCTCAGATGTGGAGGCAGAGCGTTCCACAGCCGCGCAGCGCAGGAAAAAGCCCGGTCTCCCATGGTGCGGGAGCGAGTTCTGGGAGTGTGAAGAAGGTTGGGGTTGGAGGAACGGAGAGAGCGTGAAGCACAGTGAAGGGTGAGAAGGTCTTTTAAGTAAGATGGCGCATTACCATGCAGGCAGTGGAAGGTGAGCAGAGAGATTTTGTAAGTGATCCGGGCAGAGACGGGAAGCCAGTGAAGAGATTGGAGAACAGGGGTGATATGTTCATGTTTACGCACTCTCATCAGGATCCTGGTAGCACAGTTCTGAACATACTGTAATCTCTGTATGTCCTTGCCAGGAATCCCAACGAGAAGTGCGTTGCAACAGTCAAGTCTGGAGGAGACAAAGGCATGGACGAGGTGGAAGAATGAAATTTTGCAGATATGCTTAATATGGCTTTCAAAGGTGAGCTGTGGATCAAAAATAAAGAAATGTTCTGGCCAGAGAAGGTAATGTTGAGAATTTTTTGTTGTTGAATTTGATGTAAAGTACCAATTTTAATCATTTCAGTTTTTGAACTGTTAAGATGGAGTAAATTTTGCTGCATCCATGCCTTTATCTCCTACCTGATAATGCACCCAAGTGGGACCATATACAGCTTAAAAAGAAGAGGTCCAAGAACTGATCCTTGGGGCACACCACAGGAGACAGGATGGCTCAGTGATCTGGCACGACCAATGGAGACAAATTCGGATCTGTCCATCAGGTATGATCGGAACCAGTCCAGGGCCGTGCCAGTGAGTCCTGCAAGGTGCTGTAGGCGGTGGGGAAGGATGTGGTGATCTACAGTGTCAAAGGCTGCTGACAAATCAAGAAGGATGAGAAGTGAAGAAGAGCCACGATCAGCAGTCATCTGTTTCAGTACTATGGGCAGCACAGAAACCAGATTGAAATTTGTCCAGAATTCTATTGTCATGGAGGTGCTCTTGAATGTAAACTGAGACTAATTTCTCCAGAACCTTAGCGAGAAAGGGAAGGTTGGAGATGGGTCTGTAGTTTGCTAAGTCCTGGCGGTCCAGGGTAGTTTTTTTAAGGAGGGGTTTGATTAAGTATTGTTAGGTATGGTATAAAACCTTTGAGGTCTTGGATTTACGAGGCTTCAGCTCATAACTACAAATATTTACATTTATGGATACATTTGGTTCGTGCAGCACAGTTTCTCAGCCACCTCAAAGATTACTTTGGCATTTCTGTGCAGCACTTTCTCACCGTTGCCTTGCCAACAAACATACACAAACATACTGTAAATCAATAGAAAGTATGTGCACGAAGCCGATACCGAGCCATACATCAGCCGAGCCAAATTACTGGTCCGGCTCCAGTCTAAAAGCACACAGTCAGTCTTTGTCTTAAAATCAATACGATCTTGCCTGCATCTGCAGAACGAGCCGAAATTAAAACTTTCAGCTCGTTCTTTCTGCCGAGTCGCTTCACATTATTCCCATTTATGTTTCAAGCCCCAGAAGAACACGGGCAAGCTTAATTAAAACTATACTACAGCGAGAACAGCCTCGAAGTGAACCAGAGGAGACTAAAAATCGAGCTTGATTAACAGGAGAATTCAGCTGAGGCAAGCTGTGCGTATCGGACAGGCTTCAGAGCGCCTATGTGTGGGCTTTTCCAACAAGAATGTCGAAGTAAGTTCAAGCGTGTGAGCGAGAGGAGTGGATTCAGCTTCCAGAGGGCAGGACAAACTCCTGGGGATTCCAGACATGCCTGCATTTCCTTGGATGTCACGTGCTGCAGTGCAAACACTGCTGCGCTGAGCTCATTACACACTGAGCCGCTCTGTCTTCACCAAAAGTTTCAAAACTTATTAAACCGAGGATACAGAAACAGGAATGAGATCGCGGGAAAAAAGTGGGGAAAATTAAAAACAACCAACTGACCATCTACTGCAGTGATACTCACTATTTTTTTCACAAGAGCCACATTGGCAGAGCAAAATCAAGGGAAGAGCCACTTTTACGACAACATACTAAAGTCCCCTTTTGCAAATATGCATTTCTACATATAAACATCCCACAAAAAAAGAAACAACACAGCCAATACATTTTCAATTAAAACCACATTTACCTTAATAATGGGATGAGCGGAAGCTGGCGTGCATGTCCTTGACTTTCTTCATGTTGTATTTGTAGTTTGTTGTTGTAATCATAGTGAGACATTCAAGATCAGCATGGTTTTTGTGCTGGTTTTTGCCCTTTTTTAATTAAAAACCGATCCATTGTGCCTGAATCTTGCGCTGGCTAAAGGAGCTAGCGTGCTCTGCGGTCAAGTGTGACGGTGGTTTAAGCGGCCTGCGTTGCAAGGTTTAACATTGCCCCCTTTAGGAAACACCATTAAGCCTTAATTAATACTTAATAAAAATACTTAATACTACAAAAACGCAACCTTAATAGAAATACTTAATACTGTGCAGTATTCGCTGTGTGTTATTTGAAAAGATGTGTTGTTATTGTTACCATATTGTTATAAGCTACTATGCGAGTGCGAGCCGCCAATTAACGTCAACGCAAGGTGGAAAGGGTTAAGTGCTGAGGCTAAAACTTATAAAAGAAAACTAACGGCGAGCATAAGACCAGGGCGTTCCACCAGAGAAGAAGAGATGTGACCTCGGGGGGGGCAGTCTTCTTTTCCACAGACCTGTTGCTTCTTTGTTTGTTATTCATAGCAGACATGACCATGAGACATGCATGCATGCATACTCCTTTGTTGTCTCATACGAGTCCCGCTGTGCTTTCCATGGACCTCCTCGTCACCCATCAGCACCTCTCCATTAGACGCCTGAAACTGGTCATGTGGCAAAACCCACACATCCAGCTTGTGTCTTATTGTGTTTGTTCAAAAACTAATTAATGACCGTGAAAAAGATGCCCCCCCCCACCAGGACAAACCTCCATGCAGGTGGCCTTCAACAACTACTATGAATAAAAAGTAGCAAAGATGCATTTATCAGCAGGTTTCAATAGAGAACCTTTTTAATCTTAATGGATAGTTTCATCTCAGCTAGTCCACAGAAAGCTGGATGTATTTAATTCATTCAATCTAAAAGCATAAATCATGAGGACACATTGATATTCACATCAAATCATTGTGTTACAGCACAGATAAACATGAAAACTAAAACAAAACAGAAGCATAAGAGAGACTAAACTAAACTCTAAAGACCTCAAACCAAAAAGGCAGAAGTAAAGAAGAAGAACAATGTTTTAAGGCATGTGTAAGAGCTGAGCGCCTGGCACTGCAGCTAAACACACGTTAACAGTAAAAACATGGGTGTTTCCTTACGAATACAGAGAAACATGCTTCAGTAGTCAGCAGTGACACTAATCAGGGAGATGGTGGCAGACCAAATCTATAGTGTGATCAATAAGGAAGAAAAGTAGTTCAACTAGGCATGGGCGACATGGCCCAAACATAATATCACGATATTTCAGAGTATTCTGACGATAACGATATGACTAAATACAGAAAAATCGGTTGTTATTCATTTGACGGAATAAACATAACAGGTTTCCTTTTTAATATCCTGTAAAAAGTTAAAAAAAAAAAAAAAAAACAGATAGAACAGGTAAGTTTTAATGCAATAACTTTAATTACTAAAGTATTCAGTCGTGGGTTTAGCTTCTTAACAGGCTGCACGTAGCCTTCCTTCTCCACCGTTTGGTTTGGCGTCACATCGTTCGCCAAACAAATGGCGACAGCTTGGGTAATATCTTCTAAAACGATGGTGAGATACTCTGCGATGCCATGTCGAACCAGCTTACTTTGTTTTGGTTTCGTAGCGTTAGCTGCCGGGCTTTCAGACAATCCTGGGACAGAATCTGGTGCTGATGCTTGAGACGGTGAAACAAGTTGGAGGCACCCCCCTTTCAAGATTACAGGCTTCTTGCACTACTTGCATATTATCGTGGTCTGTTCTGTATCCTTAATAATTCCACACCACTGACGTAGTTGCTTTTTTGGGAACTACTTCTTTGGCTTCACCTTAATAACTTTAATAACTTCGCGCTGCACGACGCACATGACCGTAGTTCGCAGCATAACGATCTTTACGCCATGACATTAACACATATCCACATAGTTGCTAAACACTGGGCTCCACAAATGAGTTGTATTTTATTAATAAGCGGTTTAATGCACGCAGTGAACCACATATTTGGTCTGGAACTACGTGCACATGCAGAAAAAGTGTGAAGAGCACAAAGAATGTCAGCATCGACACAACCACAAGCATAAATTAGCCTGAGGCGTATCTTTTTGTTCAGACCGCACACATTGCCGTGACTTTAGCAGCGTTTTTTTTTAAATAGGAGACAAGCATTCCTGCAGTTCAGAAAGATGTCGCGTGGTAGTTTAGAAACCTGCATGAATCACAATCTGGGTTATTCCCCAGAATGGAGCCAAATGAGTCTCATATGTGAAGTGTTGGAGACACTGCTGTAGTCACCAGTGCGCTGCAGAGCTCCTTTATCAGGGCTCTTAAGATCTTCAACTTAACATTCCTGCATGGTCTGTGCCACATCTTGTAGGATTACAAGCAAACATGTTGCTGTACGTCACTTATCAGAAACCATCAGTTTGACAGCGTGAACATCCGAGCATTTATGCGAGGGAGGGAGGAGCAAAGCCCAAAACAAAAACATTGCTGTGCAGGGAGGAGCTCCAGAGCTAACAATAAAACATGGCAGATTTTTCCTCGAATGTCCCGTTATGAAGCTCAGACTTAAAGGTCCAGAATGGAGATGGCCTCACAAAAACAGGGCATTCCTTGCCTCACGTGATTATTCAGACTTCCTGCTCTCATAGACACTCCCAACAGAAAGTAATCAACAAGAAAAACAAAACAAATCAAACTGACCTGCGCTTAGGCGCTGACTGAGTGCACAGACTGTCCGACAGAAAAGACAAAACAACTTCCCGAGGAGCCTCTGGCACCCCCCCACCCACCCACCACTGAAACAACCACCTGTTTTAAAAGTCTCTATAAAGCTCTCACATGCCATGTAAATCTTATTCACCTCGATAACTGATTACAGATAAATTCTTTATTCTTAATTTATCCCTGCTCACCCCATTACTTCCAGCTAAGATGTGTTGATTAGCTCCAGTGTGCTAGTGTCCTGATTTAATTAAATATGTATATATATATATATTCCCTTTGTGTATTTATGTGTACAAGAATGTATGAATGTGACTATGTATGTATATATGATTTCATTATATGGGGAATAAGGGCTCGACAGGGTGGATGGGGTTTGGAGTTCATATTGTGCTTCCACTGTTAATATTGTATACAAATGAACAGATGTATTATGTTTAAAACAAAAAAACAGATGAGAGAAAAAAAGTCTCTATAAAAAGCAGGAAAGCTCAAATGAATGTTGAGGGGGTGAAGTGGGTTCCATTACTACTGCCCTTAAAAGAAGCTAATGAGATGAGGTGAAACACAGCTTCTTTATCTGAATTTATCAGGCATCTTCAACAGTAAAAAACAAACAAAAAAAACAAATAAGAGAGCCGACCAAAAATCACTGGTACAAAAAGTACACCGTGCTGAGGATGTGAAGGCTATCAGGTGTCAGGGCGATAAAGGCCCTCAATGATTGTGTGTGGCCAGCAGATAAAGGGCAGCATTTGTTTGTGGTTGGTTTTAAAGCCATCCTGGATGACCTATTCCTCCAGAGGGACATCAGTACGCTGACAGATTAGCCTCAAAGGACCATTTGTGTGACTAAGGGTGCAGATGCTGAGCTCCCATATGATCAAAAGGTCTGGAAACAGCATCCTACCCCAAAGAAATGTCATGGCTTAATTCAACTATTCGAAACTTTACATGTCAACGTCTTGTAGTCCGGCAAAGATGACCTCAAACTGCTCTGCCAGATGGGGAAGAACCTCTGCAGTAATGTGTAAATGCTCAGATATTTAAAGTCATCCAATGATGCAATTTAAGATACAACTGATTCTTAGACGATGATAAACGCATTAACACAGCGGTAAAAAGAAAAAAGAAAGATGGCGTCACTTTGCACAGCTTGCCATGTGTATTTAATGACCGTAGCACACAGACCCCCCCCGATATCACTATGCTCCAGCAGCCAGAAACTCTCCCCTACTGCAAACAGATGCCACCATCGCTATCAATTATTCACTGCAGCTTTGCCTCTGTTTACCTTTGAGGTCTGAGACTGAGGCCAGAGTGCACGAGAGAGTGGCGAGACAACGGCACGCAGGTCAGTCCGAACAACAGTGGAAGACGTAGATGTCAAGCTATTCAAGATATCGCTGTCGCATGTACAGTCCCAGCGGTCATGACATCCAATGTATTAATTCAGTTTAGGACAAAACATAAGAAAGCTGCGAATTGGTTGGAATAAGCAGATATTTACCAGCTTGGAACCATCACCAAAGCTGTAAAGAGATTAATCGAGAAAGGAATAAATGTTGGAGGCAAAGTCTGACATGGATACTAAGAGATGGAGTTATGAAGTCACTCAGAAGGTCCTTTGTTCCCACAGCCATAAGGCTTTTTAACAGTACTGCTGAGTTCTTCTCAAATTGATTGATTGATTTTTTTTATTAAGTTATTTAGTAATTTATCATTATTATTATTATTATTAGTTAGTAGTAGTATTTTTATTAGAATTGGTATTATTATTGTTGTTGTTAATATACAATCATTGTAAATATTAATAATTTTTTGAGCTACTTGACTAATTTGAATTTCCCCCATTGGGGGATGAATAAAGTATTTTTCTATTCTTACAACAGTGATGCATTTCATACAGCAGGTCTGCGAGTACACGTCTGAGAAAGAACATAAGCTCTTAAATGGGAGGGAAGAAGAGAGTCCGTGTGATGGATGGAGGCACTGCATGTCAGCCCAGACCTGGGTGTTCACAGTCGGACGGCTGACCGCAACATCAGAGTCCCAGAACACCGAGGATTAGAGGAGCTCAGTTCAACTCCCAGATCACTTCCTAGGCGGAGGTGCCAGAGGCCCCTCTTGTCCTGTTAATCCATCTCCGGAATAAAATACAACCCCCCAACACCCTTATCACCACTATGTAGTCACTCTCTCTTGCACATGCACGTCCCATTACCCCTTTGTCCCACCACACTGGGGGGGGGGTGCAGGCAGGATGTGAGGCCAGCTGGTCATCAACTCAAACAAAGAGACCTGCTGAATGTGCTCCTGCATCAAAAAGAAACGCAGCTCTCACGCTGCAGTTTCTTCAAAGACTCTCCGGCTCTGCTTCAGCCCCTCTGTCGATTTTCAATGAGCCGACGGGATGATTACACAAGTTTACTTCGGTTTCGTCCCAATCAGAGAAATCTTTTCGGCCAACTTGGCCCTCGGAAACAAAAAAAACAAAAAAAAAAAACAAAACACTGACACCGCAAATTTTATTTCAGATTGAACGGTGGGGTCCTCTGGTTTCAACGTGCGTTACCGCAGCACAATGAGTGAAAACACCAGAGGAGTGGTGTGGTTTCACAGCAGAGGCCAGGGGCAGGTGCAATTTATCTTTGGCATTAGCCTCGTCCAGCCAGGCACTCGGGAGAGTCTCCACAACTCAACCACGTGAGGACACAGCACGGTGTATACGTCCAAGGTTATACCTCCTCATAAATCCAAACCTATGGAAGTTTTTTTGTGCCATCAGAGTTTGAATACGAATTTCTAATATTGAATTTTTACAGCATCAAAATCAGACTTTGATTTTTTTTTCTTACACTGTTGGTTTTTCAAATTCAATTTCTAAAAACAAAAATCAGTGTAAAAAATTCAACTTCAAAAAATTCAGTGGAAAAAGAACCAGACTCAACATCCGAGTAAACAGGGAGAAGCAATCGATCCCCGTCTCAATTCATCCAACGGCAGCCAATCAAGTTACGCTCCATTGGACAGATCAGCAATAGATATTAGTAATATCTATTACTCAATTTTACTAACACAAATGGCAAATAAAGTAAACTCACTCACCGAAGCACCATCACCTGCCTTGGTGGACATGGCTGATCTGTCCAATAGGAGGGTTTCACTTGACGTCACTTCCGTATTTTCTAACCGCGCGAACCTAAGTGGTGGGCAACTGGAGCTGGATCCCATTAAACACTGTTTTGTCTGCCACTTTTTTGCGCAAAATGCCTCAGTTTTGTGCCGTTTTTGGATGTAGCAATCGGTCTACCCGAGAGAAGGGAAAGGGTTACTATCGAGTACCTAAGGTAATCGCCCATAGAGGTGAGAAATGGAAAAAACTCACAGAACAACACCGCAAAAAGTGGATAGTTAACCTACGTTTACAGACTGGAGGAGCTGAATCTGTAAATGCTTGTGTCTGCGGTGACCACTTCGTCAGAGGTATGTGCGAAATCTAACGGTTTTGTAGTAGTGCAGTAAAGTATTATGTTGTTAAATGCCAATCAACAGTAATGTAATACGGGCTACGTTTGGGCTTTGTTTTGAAGGCTGCCCCAGCGCGTTGTTAGCTACTGAGTCAGTGGACTGGGCTTCGATGGTCAAGCTGGGTTACCAAAACACAAAGCTAAGACACCGTCATCGGTGTTTCATGCGATCTCTGAGAGTGGTTGATCTAAACAAAACAAATTTGGCACGTCATCACAATCTTCACGTTTCAGTAGTATCCACGAAGTGCTTAAGTGCTAACAGGGCACATTAGCTCCCAGGTTCTTGACAACAGAATCGCTCGCTCTCTCTCTGCCTTGTGCATTAGGCTAACAAAGACACAATGTCAGCATTTGGATATTTGGATCTCGGCATTTTATCAAAACATAAACATTTTTGATTGTTATTTAAGTGCCAACATTCACAGCTCGGTATTCAACATGTTAAGTTCTGCTTTACTGCCCAGCCCTGCACTACACACTGCATTTCCATTGGGATAATGCACCATAAACAACACAGAAAACAAACTTATCCTGGCGAACACCGAAACACAATCATTCTGTAGACGTTTTACTCCGAGTTTGCTGTTCCATCTGCTGTGGTAATAGTTGTATGCCTCCAAACTTTTGTGGGCCTTCATCTGTTGCTTGGTGTAGTAAGAAGTCTGAAGAACCAGGTAGCTCGTTATGTCCACAGCCTCTATTTTCGGCAAATCGTTCCGGTCTTGCCGATTGGCTGCCGTTGGATGAATTGAGACAGGGATCGATTGCTTCTCCCTGTTTACCCGGATGTTAAGTCTGGTTCTTTTTCCACTGAATTTTTAGATGTTGAAATTGTTTCCACAGAATTTTTTTTTAGAAATTCTTTTTTTTACACTGTTGGTTTTTCAAATTCAAAGTCTGATTTTGATGCTTTAAAAATTCAATATTAAAAATTCGTATACAAACTGATGGCACAGAAAAACTTCCATAAAAACCAGGGCCTTAACTCTACCAGAAATTAAACAGCATACTGCAACTGTGATTCTCAAAGATTATAAAAAAAGAGAAATAATACACTTGACTAAGCTTGAGTAAACAATAGCAGACAAACACACATTCAGCCAAAGATAAGTGTGGGGGGGCTAATTTGGGTTTCACTTAACCCGAGGCTGAAACCACACAGGGGACCGAATGAAGAGAAAAGCACTCAGATTTTAATCAGTGCATTTATATGTTAGAAATAGAGGCAACAAAGCAGATCCCAGAGGAAGTGTACACCGAGGCGCTCTGGCATGTACGCAGGGGTCATAACCGTGCTGCTGAGAGGGGGGGGGGGGGTGTTTCATGGCCGGGTGAAGCTCTAATCTGCCCTTTAGTGGCAGAACTGTTAGCTGTCACCACTCGCCTTCGTTCGTGTGCACTGAGGATTAAAAACATTGCACAGTCATCCTTCCTATTTACGATGCACACATCCTTTGTCTTCATCTGAAACAACAAACTTTGGCTGTGTTCGAAACCGAATACTTCTCCCACTACTCATTCAAACTTTTTGAGTTAGTAAGCGAGTTTGAGTAAGCGAGAAGTTCCCGGATGCATACTAGATTCGCCGAAATGTTGAGTATGCATCATGAGGTTACTACTCATACTCAAACTACCCAAGATGCAACGTAACGTGACGTCGCCGATCGTCATTTCCCCGTCAAAATGGCAGTTTCAAGCTAGCTACAACGAGGGTAAGTTCACTTCCTGTTTTCAAAACAAAAGCACCAATTGTATCGTGATGGCTTTCCCTATGATAAAAGGCAACGGGTATTTTATTTTGTGAAAATAACCGGAAGTGCATTGCTCACTGCGGCTAGCTTTAGTAGCGCCGAATTCGTCGGAACAAAATTGTAAATAGCCGGTATTTTGTCAGATTTTCAACACGTTGGGGATCTAAACGACTACTTTCTCACCTCAAAATGTTTCAAATGTTGCTAAAGTTTACAGAGTTTAGAGCTTAAGCGAAATCAGCTTCAGGCCGGCTGATTTCGGCTCGGGCAGGAGCGAAATGCATTGTGGGTAAACGCTCTGCATACTGTCTGATCGATCAGTATGCAGTATGCGGTTTCGAACACAGCCTATGTGTCATTTTTCCTATTAAGACAAAAAACAAACAAAAAAAAAGGTCTTATTACGCACACGATTTACTGGATGCATGAGTTTAAATATCTCTGGTTCTGGCCAGTCACAAGTCAGGAAATCAGTAACCTAGCAATTCCCTTCAATTGTACCTGGTAGGTCCAATCGGGTAGTAATACTGGGTAAACACGCATAAAACCTGTTTCACAGAGCAGAATGCGGACACACCCAAAAGGGATTTGCTCCTAATTCAACAATGGAAACGCCAGGACAAGAAGAGGGAGATGTGCTGCAAGTTTAGAGCTGCTGATTACTGCACCTGCGTTGCCCTCTCGTGACTTTCAGAATCTGCAAATTAACTAGAAGAAGCGTTTAAAAAAAAAAAAAAAAAAAAAGGTGATCATTTGAGTCTGGGTATGGCCAGAGAGAGCACACAGGGAGCATAAATAGCTACGACACTGGATATTGGGAACGGGGAGGGTGGAGGGATCAGACTGTTGAATGGACCTCTTTGTAACCTGTCATGGGACTTGAAAAAGGCTAAAAAGATAATTCTCTCTTCCCCCGACATGATCTGTGAGCCGGGGACAGTTTGTAAAACCGGCGAGGAGAAATTCAGATCATTTGAGGACAGAAATTCCTTCTGAAAGCACCAAACAAGTAATCACTCCTACATCAAAAAGGCACAGAAAGCTATGTCACGGCTTTGCTTGAAAGAATCCAAAGTAAAGATAATCGCCCCTCCTTTATTACTTGGGTGCTCCAATCAATTGAAGTCAATTATCAGATAATAGTGTGATCCGAAGTTGGGTTTTAAGGGTTTGGGACCAAAGTGCATTTTACACTTTTCATGGAAACTCACAGCAGCAAAAGTAAAGCCTTTCAGGGACTACCGGAGATTAGTTTTTCTAAAATGAGAAAACAGAGCGGTGATGCAACATCAGCAGCTCAGGGTGTGTGGACATGTGGGGAATTCCTGCTGAAGGGCTCTCTAAACCCAGTCGTGCTCTTCATGTGGTTTCTTTTTCATGTAGTACAATCACAGCCTGGATAAGATTGTGGATTTTAATTCTCTTGTTATATAAACCGAAAAACAAAGTTCCCGATGTGTCAGATAGATAGATAAATAGATAGATACTTTATTGATTTAAGGAAATTCAAGTGGAGACATCATTACTGTAGAGAGCATAATCTGAGGTTGCTGAGCAGTGCAGTGGGGGTGAGTCGCAGTAAACCTAAGAAACTGTCAGGACGTCTAAAGCTCCATCTGTTCACCATGTTAAAGCCCCACTGACGCAATCTAGACCCATCCACGCACAGCTCCACACCGATCACGGTTGTTCCGATGTTCGTTCTTTAAGTTTAAAAAAAAAAAAAGTTTACTTTATTCTAAAGTAACTGAGTATCTTCTAAACATGTTCCAACAGACACTAATCTGACTGAAACTAGTCCTGCCGCACTGGTCAGCTTGCAGGTGAATGTGACAGAGCAGCGACAGTTTGAAGGTGTCACCTCTGAGCCGATTAATCTCAGTCTATGGCATATGTTGGGCATCGAGGTGGAGCCAACAAGTCCAGCTAATAGTCATTGAAATATTTGTGTCAGATTCTTTTGCTTTGTGATCTGTGAAAACTCCCTTTTGGTGCAAAATTCTTTTGTAATCCATTCTCGTAAAAGGTTTAGTTTTAGTTTTTCCTGCTTTAGCTCCTTTATTTTCTGTTATAAAATCGCCGGGACGTGTAAACACTTATTCTTTCTACAATAAAAAGTTATCGTTTGTCCACAAAAAAAACTTGCCGTGAAAGATTAATCAACGCTTTTTGAATAATTAATTCCATTTACACACAATTTACACGTGCTGTGTTGCGTTTGGACGACATAACATGTGAAACAAAGCAAAAACATGTACTTCCCAGACACATGGGATGAAATGATGGGCAAAAAGCAAACCGGGACGTTAGACTGACATCTAAAAATAGCCCAAGACTGACTCGTCCCTGACTAGAATACATAGTGACAAGGAGGGGGCATTCATGCGCCTAGTTGTGAGCTCATAATGATAATGCCATTCATCGTGCAGTCGGCGCTCTTGCTCTGAACTCTGCATGGGCCTGACCTCACACACCGAAGCCCCGCTGACACCGAGGACCAGGGAGGGCCTATACGCTTTGTGTCTGCACGCTATGCGTTTACAGCGGACGCACGAGACATTCTGTCACCACGCATTTATGTCCGCTGGTTGCTGGTTGAAGCCACAGCCACACAGAGAGACTGTTGTGGGTTAGCCGTCTGCTCTGGAGTATCTGGGTGTATCCGTCAGTATTTCAGAGCCCAAGCCCAAGATCTGCTCCATCAAAGTAGGCCTCAGTTTCTGATGAAGACTCATCCCATTAAAAGAAAACACATCTCTTTTCCCTGGCCTTTCACCAGCTGAAATGGAGTTTACCTTGGCTTGCTACTTTTATTGTTATTTTATTGCTAATTTTGCTCCTGCAAAGCTGGGACTTCCTGGACGTGCCCACCACTGCGAGCCTCGTTTGTCAGTTCGACATCTCTTTTAGTCGATCGTGTTTGGAGGCGCTGCTCAACAGAAAAGCATTCTTTAACTTTGATTGGTTAACTAGCACGTTAACTGTAGATTTATGCGCTTTATGTGTATATTTTAACTGATGCCGCTCTAACTTCTCAGTAAATTCGCAGCAGTAAATGAAGCCGTTCTATTTCCACTAGCTGAAATAGAGTTTACCTTGGCTTGCTACTTTTATTGTTACTGTTATTTTATTGCTAATTTTATCTCAAATGTTTTTTGTTTTTTTATTTGTGATGAAGTTATTCTTATTGCTATTTTATTGATGACTCTCTTAATATGCAATGCAGTTGCTGTTGTGAAGCACTTTGGTCAGCTGAGGTTGTTTTAATGTGCTATATAAATACATTTTGAATTGAATTGAATTCCTTTAATTACAACAAACATGGGGTAAAAAAAAATTGTTTTGAGCCACAAGAAAAACCTGCAGATAAGTCAAGATCTTTTATGTAAGAACAGGGAGGGAAGAAGTTTGATAAACTAAGAAACAAAGCTCAAAACCAAAACTTTTAAAGATGACAAAAGAGGTTTATCTACTTCACTTAAAAGCACTGAAAAACAGTAGCGATTACTGTAATAAATGTGCCAAAACACAAACAAAACAAAAAAGCTCTATTGTTAATGATTCCCAGAAGGCAGCCCTGAACCAACACTCCAGCCTCTGCTCACCTAGAAGTGTTAACAATCATCATTAGCGAATGAGCCACTTGTCCTTTTCACCACCGAAGCCAAAGCTGTGAAATGTGAGAGACTGACAGCGTCTGCAACTGACCGGCCGGCCTGTTCATTCAAACTCACAATCACAGCCAGAGCATTGTCCCGGGGTCGAACAATGCCTCCAACCAAAATAAAGCAAGTGTTTCGCTCCACAGGTCTGGAAAGCTGTAGGCGGAAACAGACCAACAACAACCCTCCTTCCCCTTAAAATAAACTAGTTCATGCAAAGAGCACTTTTGTCATATTTCACATTGTGGGAGTGTGGGTGGGGACAGATTTGTGGGTCATTCCACGCATGCCTTCCTACACTGCAACCAATCCAACTAACCACCACTGCTGCTGCTACAAGCTGCTCCATCTAAACATGCATCTGTCAGTACATTACATTACATTACGGTCATTTTGCAGACGCTTTTATCCAAAGCGACTTACAATAAGTGTGTTCCACATCCGTAGGCAAAAGAACTTCAGGTCACAAGAAATCATAAGTGCATTTCCTTCCAAAACCAAACAGCTAAGAGCATAAGTGCGGCAAGTTAGGTACCAAGACAAATGGGAAGACAATTTAGAAAACAAAGACAATTTAGGAAACAAATAAGTGCGTAAGAAGCTGGGACGAAACAGGTGATGTCCTAAGAGGGCGGATCAGGGTAGTGTTTCCTGATCTGTCCTCCTCCTAACTCACAAGAACACCCAGTTTTCTTTACAGTTTATTCATCATCTCTCTCAAATGAACCAAGGCTCTTATAAGCTTATGCACATGCAAATATGTGCAAGAGTAGAGCAACACATTTTCTAATGTAGGGCGTTGAAACAACACTGCAAGGCTTTTACCAAGTAAGGAAGGGGCTACATGAGCTGAGGAGGAAGTGTC
This sequence comes from Odontesthes bonariensis, assembly GCF_027942865.1. Classification (NCBI taxonomy): domain Eukaryota; kingdom Metazoa; phylum Chordata; class Actinopteri; order Atheriniformes; family Atherinopsidae; genus Odontesthes; species Odontesthes bonariensis. The sequence continues at coordinate 10,936,033 of NC_134525.1, forward strand.
TGGGTAGGTGATACTGCTTACATCGCCTGGTTAACAAACAGGTGAATAAACTCCAACTGTGATCAAGAGTTGGGTGGTGCAACACACACCACCTCTGCCAGGGAGTGAAACATATCAAACTGTTTGACATAGAGGGGGTCATAGAGCTCAGCTTACCTTTGGTAGCTCTTTGAGTTGGTTGGAATCCAGGAGAAGTTCTTCCAGGCTGCGACTGTAGCGGAATATTTCATCAGGGACCGTCTGCAAGTTGCAATGCCGCTTGTCCACCGACTCGACGTGGCGGTTGCAGCGCCACAGGGGGATACACTTCAGCATGTCCGGCCGCCGTGGGGGATTTGGTTGCCGGTGCTACTAAAATCTCCGCATCGGAGAGTGAAGCAGGGGAGGGAGGGTGGGTGGGTGTAAGGTCGCCGGCAGAGAGGAGTATCTTGCGGGCTCACTCAATGTCAAAACACTCACTGTGTTCCTGAAACAGGAGGCCGAAATCCACTTAGAGACACTAAAATAATCCCGTCGATTTGTCAGCGATATTCCCAGTCTCAGTTCAAATGCGTTTGATGGCTTCAGGTTGGCCCCGGCGTCATCAAATCCGGATTAAAATCAGAATTAAAAAAACCCTGATAACTTCTTCGCGCAGAGTAACGTTAGCTTGTTTCGCTGCTGCCCCCGCCACCATCCCTCAACCAGCCCGAAGCTCCGCCGCGGCTAGCTGAAAATCATGCAGCCGACAACCCAGCAATGCAGAAACGCTGCTGTTACTACCGCACTCATGAGCGGTGACTGAAAACAACCAGTCGACTCATTTAGTTTAAAGATAAACAGCTATGGTTCAATAAAAAAATAAAAATAAAAAAAACGCTTACACCTTACACGGAGACAGTCAGCGGAGATTAACCCGTGTGTGGTAGCGTAATGATGTCCTAGTCCTCATCGGTTGTGTTGTTAGCAAGCTAGTTCTAGTTAGCCACCAACGGCTAATAGGTGACTGAACGTCTTTGTGCCAAGCTGCCGTTAGCTTACGCTGGTGTAAAAAAATCTAAAAAAAAACGGCAAATTATTTGTGGAAACAACATCCCAGATTACGTTAAAAAAACAACCAGAGAGAGTTATTCAGGTTTCACGTAGGTAGAATGCCAGTAGAGACAGCAGGAGCTTCGGCAACAGCCGTGCTTCCCTCCCCCGTTGAGCCGAGACAGGCCGGTTTGGCGCGTGGGGGGCTGGGCTAGGCTCGAGCTGGAGCACCGCCGCTTTGCGCCTCTGTCGCAGAGGCCACAAGTTACTTTATAACTCCATCTAGCGGCATTTTATCAACCCTTTCCCGTCCTTGATCAAAGGGACCAAAGGGAAGATTTCACTCATTTATCTACAATAAAGGTCTCTGGAAATTGCTTAAATATGTTGGTATCATCATCTAAGAATGAAGCCAGATTCAACATTTTTGGTTGATATTTTGAATTCTGGTATATTCTTATTTGAAATGGAAACTGATTACTAATAGATATTATGATTTTTCCTCTTTAGGACCTATTAAGGACCTTTATTGAACATTTATGTAAATACAAAGATATTCTCTAATTTAATATGTACTGTACCAAGTTGTCTAATGTGTAATGAAATCAACATCTTCTTTCCAGTACATGAAAAAGGAGGCAAAATACTACTGCTTTAACATGTTTTGCTCCTCGCTCACATCCTTCCCCAACAAAATTAAATGAATAATTACTAAAACGCTTAAAGTCAAGTATTTTAAAGTACATGTTTTTGCTTTGTTTCACGTTATGTTGTCCAAACACAACACAACGTGTGTAAATGGAATTCATTATTCAAAAAGTGTTCATTAACCATTCACGGCAGGTTTTTTGTGGACAAACAATAACCTTTTATTGTAGAAAGAATAAGTGTTTACACGTCCCGGCAATTTTATAACAGAAAATAAAGGAGCTAAAGCAGGAAAAACTAAAACTAAACCTTTTACGAGAATGGATTACAAAAGAATTTTGCACCAAAAGGGAGTTTTCACAGATCACAAAGCAAAAGCAATATTTCAATGACGACACCCCCCCCCCCCCCCCCCCCCCCCCCCCCAAAAAAAAAAAAAATATGGAGCTTTCAACATTAATATCAACAGCAATTTTTTAAAAAACAACCAAAAAAAAAAGAAAAACATAATTACAAGTTTCAGAGGCTGCGTGTTTAGTTGCAGTGACTATGGCTGAAATGACTTTGGGGCGACAGGTATGTATACAGGTGCTGGTGAACCATTTCAGACGCTCTACGCAGAGAGGTCGCTGCTGTTAAAACGGTCTTGGTCGTACACTTCTGCAACAACTTTGCGCCCGCCGAACCAGCGATCGTTGAGGGCCTGGATCGCTTTGTTCATCTCCGACGCCATGGAAAACTCTACAAAGATCTTGACGATGATGTCGGCGTCGTCCTCCTCGCCTTGCTTTTCCTGGTATATGATGACTCTGTTGACCGTGCCAAACTTGCCGCACTCCTCCGTCACCTCGCCCTCCAGGTCGTCGTCGATGTCTTCCGGTCCGACCATGTTTCGAAGCACCATCACCGTGGACTGGAAGGGAGCACAACGAGAATTCAGAGTGTAGAAGTGATTTTGACGGGAACAGGGCTTAAATACGAGCCTTCATCAACACAATCACGGTCACCTCTGATTTTCTGAGCAGCTTCTGCATCACCATATGCCTGGCACTGCTGCCTGAGATGCTCATGTGCTCTTGGTCACTCAGCATCTCCTGCCCTGTACCATCCTGAAGCATCTCCTCTTTCTCCTCTTTTTTCTCTTGTTGGTTGGAGCCACCAGCTTGGTTAGACAGGACTGGTGGGGATGCAAGAACCGGGTTCACTAGACCAACTTGGGGAATCACTGGTATGGGAGGACGCACTGGGGTCACACCTTTTTTCATGGGGGGGGGGTTCAAACACGGAGTCAGTGATACTGTCCAGACACTTAAGAGAGAGAACAAACTCAATAGAGAGAACAACATTCACCACAACTTTTATCTGTGTAAAACCATGATGTAACGGGTTGTCAAGCCTACTAAAATATTAATAGAAGAAATCATCATAGCAGCTGTGCTAAAATAACTGTAATTGTGGTTTATTTCAGTTTGAACCATGTAAATCCACCTTATGCCCTCAGAGATGTCAAGTTAATGCCCCCCCATCAATTTTAAACCACTTCATCAATCAATGAAAGAGCTTAAAATCAATGTAACGGGATAAATTAAAGCTTAATGCTCCCTCACAGGAGGGAGATTCTAGGACTCTAGATTTTTATCAAACTTAAATAATAACCATAGAAATCTGTAAATCATTACAATAGTCCAGAAGTTGTGAAGTTTTGCAAACATCCATTTAAATTCTGGTTTATTTAGTCAGTCCTGCAACCAACACAGAAAAGTATAATAAACATAATTATTTGGGTGACCCTGGTATGATATCAGTCAAATGTGTAAAACACACAGCTTAGTCATTGAAAATATATGCGTGTGTGTGTATAAACGTTTGACTGGTGCCATGATCCACAGCTGTTACTGTAAGGGATATTCACATAATCATCAATTACAAAACAGACCAAGCAAAGATATCATTAAAAGTATTAAAAAGAAAAAAAAAGAAAGAACTGAGACCCTGTTTTTCATAAAGAAATGTAAAAAAAAGAAAGAGCACTCACTCATGTCTTGGTACACACCTGTGATGACACCTGGTGCCTGTGCAGCCATAACAGCCTGAGGTATTCCCATTTGCTGACCGAGAAGTTGGGGCGCAGCCAACGCTCCCAAGACTGACGCGCCAGCTACAGCCTCCTTAAGAGAGGGGGGGCCGAAGACATTAGGTAAGGGAAACACACAGAACACAGCACAAGGCAGCACAGTCAACGATCACACAGTATGGCAAAGAGTGAGCTCAACCTCGCCTCTCTTCAGGAGGAATCGAGGTCGGAGTGAGTAAGTAAGAGGAACCACTGACTGCTTTTTGCCGAGTTTAAATGCAACGGCGATGGACTATTCACCAGAACCGCAGCTGAATAATCATTGACTGTTCTCATTTGCCATACAGTGAAGGGGAGGAGCTTTAACTACTAGCTACTATGCAGCAGTTTATATAATATGAAAGTAAATATTATGTAAAGGTTCCGATAGTGTTTTAAAGAGATTAGGATCACTAAACTTGCACAGTCAGGGCAACTACTGTTGTTACATAATCTCTATGAACCTGGCCTTCTCCCAGTCACATGGAAATAAATGCTACGCTCATCATCTGTGCTGGTGTCATATCTAGCTAGATCTGGGTTATATTTACCTGGAAGGCCATTAAATCCCTTTGGAAGGGATTCATACTTGCCTGGGCCGTTATCTTAGCGGTGGCTGCCGCTGCAGCCACAGCTGCAGCAGGCGGCAGCCCACCGGGGGTCGTGGGGGTCAGTAAGGGCATGGGCGGAGTCACTGCTTTGCCAACCCGTAGGTACTGACCCCCCAGGTCAAAGAGGTTCATAGAAGACACAGCATCCAGGGCTGACTGAGGCTTTTCATACTCTGTAGGGTAACAACAACATCGGTTAGTAGTAGAGCACTGGCAACACAAGAGCAAGAGCGAACGAGAGCCACCAAGCTCACCGATGAAGCCAAAGCCTCTGTGTCGCCCTGAGGTGGGGTCTCTGGCTAATGTGCAAGACTTGATCCTTCCGAAAGCCTCAAACACACTCTTGATGTCATCATCTGACAGGTCCGGGTGGACAGATGCTACGTAGATCCGGTTATAGGCGCGCGCCTCCTCTGCAAGCTGGTCAATGATGGGTTGCGCCTGACCGATGTTACTTGGCCGCCCAACCTATCGCACAGATCACACCAGCAGGGCTACTGATGAGGGATTCATAGTCGGAACAGAACGCGCTACCCCAAAGCTCGACACACCTGCAGTGTTAACTTCAGTCAAAGCCACTCGCCTCCTATCGCCACGCTGTCCCCTGATCAGTTATCGGATGTTATCTCTACATTCTTTAAAGAGCTAAGAGGCGTTCTGAGATACGAAAACACCACCTGGTATAAAATACCAAACCAAACAAAAAGATGTACCGCAGACTCTAAATTAATAAGGACTATGAAGAGCGACAGCATTATGCTGTGGGAAATATTGAGTATTACGAGCTATTCACATTTTATGAACTACAAACGTGAAAACCGAACTACCCTTACCAACCAGGATCTCTTATGTTTTATTTTACCATTAATATCCGACATAAATCTGAGCATTTACAGCTCTGAGGATCTACAACTTAATGTTTCAAGTACTGATACACGCCGACGACTTTATCTCTTACAAAACAAAACAAAAACCTGAGCTTCCCGAGCGATCTAAGTATCTAAGTAAAACTGGGATCTGTACTACAGATGGGGCGGCCAAGTAACACCAACCAGACGCAGCCCATCATCAGCAAACTGAGAGTATAGGGCGGCGTCATGCGCCGCTGGGCATCCCACTGGAAACAGTCACTTAAACAAGCCTTCATGACATCATGGAAGTGTAGCATTCAAACACACAAACACCAAGCACTCACCCAGACACACACAAAACACAAACCTGTTGACAGAAGCAGACGAGAAAACAGGGAGAAAAATCAACACTCGTCATCAACTTCACAAGAACAAGGCAGCCAGTTGAAACATAAACCAATGACATCTGCTCCTAAAACTATGTGAGATGACCACATTTCCAAACAACTGACCTTGATGTTTCGTCCCCCCAACATGACTGAGTTCATCTGCTCCAGAGCCAGCTGAGCCGCCTCTGGCACGTCATATTCCACAAAGGCAAACCCCTGCACAGTGCAACACGATTAAAGAACAACAGAGCGTCTGCAGACTGTAAAAAGCCGGGCGCCCCCTTTGGTACATTCACATCCATCCTAAATCCTATAAGTGACACTGACCTTGTGTTTCATCGTGACCGAATCCCAAGACATATCAATGCTCTTGATGGGGCCGAAGGGGGCAAAGGCCTGTCTGATGGTGTCCTCACCAAGCTCATAGTATATGGAGCCCACATACACCCGACACATGATCGCTAATGCACGCTGCCGCTGAGCTGCCACCTGCCAATCGGGGAAAAACACATAATAAGCATTAGAGAGTAAAAGAAAGGAAGGTTACACCCACACACACACACACACACTCACAAATATAATAATGCATTTTCTACTGTGCTTGCTTTCCCCAAAAACTGTTACAAGGCCAATTCCAAGTTTGGAGGTTTGGAGAGGTAAATGGGGTAATAATGGGGTACTTTAATCAATGGATGTAACTCTGAAAGAAACACTAACAAGTGTATTTGTTATAAAACACTGATGTCACCAGAGGTAATTACAAGGTAATTACATGGCCTCTATTCTGTTACTATTGAACAGACATATGGAGGAAAACACACTGAAGTGATTGACATGCACAGCCCTCACAAATATTTGGCTTCAGTAACTGACCTGTAATCCAGGGATGCAAGTAAGGTAACAAAAGTAAGCGTGGAGTTCAAACGAAATCCATACAAAGTCTTGATGAAAGCATTCAAACTTTCTTCTCAAGTCTAAGGTGAGGGATGGTTTTTAAAATCACTGAAAGTTGCTTTACCGACTCCTTCAGTCGGCCTGCTTAGCTTAAATTTCACTGAATAACCAACAAGAGTTGCAGTTTCCTGATCTAGAACATGGAGAGAGGATGTCTTGCTCATTCACAGAAAGAAAAATGTCTTAAATCTGAGATGGCCAAAAAGATCCCTGTCACAGAAGGTCTCTCATTTTAGTCCATAAGGGGATTGCTATCCCTCTTTTGTCCCATGCCAACAGGTGTTTTTTTAAACAAGCAAATGCATATTTTTCAAAGAGACTTGACTTTTCTCTATGTGTAAACCCTTTATAATGTCCATGAAAAGCCTGCTTACAGCTAGCTATCATGTAGCTAATCCGATTGCAACTCAAGAAAGCAAATGAGTGGCTCCACAACTAACAACAGTTTTTCCTCTCAAAGATTGCAGACATGGTTGCAAGTGCGCTCGCTGCAGAAAGCCATGTTTTCTTATAAAATATGCATTCTTTTAGGTTAGATAAAAAAGGCAGGGGCCGTTGCCAACGCAACCAATAAAAGAAGGGTAACAGTCCTTTTCCATTGGGAATGCGCACAGGAAAAAAAAATTTAATGATCTATTGACCGATTGTAAAGGTGAGAGAGGATCTCCAAAGCCCATTGTCACTGCTGCCATCTGAAAGACAGTAAAGATGAAAAAAGTGCTGAAAAGTAGGTTAGATATCCCTTAGCTTTGCTTTTTCAAAAAGGTAATTGCTTTGCTAGATAGATGAAAGCGGTTAGGCTAGCACGATATTCAGACCCTCCCTCTAAACAGCATACATTTTGAGGTTTTACCTCCCCTCGCTAAATTACAAATCACCAAACAGCAATTGACATAAGCAAGTCCCCTTTAAAGTGCAAAGCATTCAACATGATAACCAAAGCCTTCAGGATGATCTTCTCCATCTGAAAAAAAGCAGAGGCATATGGTCTACACATGTGTTCTTTTTAACATCATGTGGGAGAAAAGGGGAGCAAGACTTCCATGAGAACTAACCCAAAACTGACTTCTGATAACAGAGTTGCCAGTTACTAATGCACGGACAAGCTAAGATATTCTTTCTAGAATCAAGACTCACAGATGACCTGCCGCATTATTCGTTTGGTGGACTAACTAAAGTTTTGTACATCTCACCTGCAGGTTGGTGAGTTGTTGCTGCTGATGGGCAATGGTCTGCTTCACCAACACACTCTTAATGCTTTGTTCCATGGCATACTTCTTTGCCTGTGGAAGAAAATATCAAATTTAATCCCTGAAAACACACTTGTAATTTCATTTTGACAGATATTATATCAGCATTTATATATTCCATGCAGAAGATCAGTATCATGCAAGCATGGGTGTAGCATTTTGAGGAAAAATATGTTTATTTGACCTCTCTGGAACACTATGTTTATTAGAGGAAGAGTCTAAAAGGAATGTTTACACAGTTTTTGTGACCACAGTGTTTCCCACACAGACTAATTCGTGGCGGTGCGCCACAGATTAAAAACCGGCCGCCACATATTGCGTTTCGTTATTATTATTTTTTTTAACGCTATTTTAAAAAATACTCGTATTCGTTCAGCTGCATTTCCTTGCTGCTCTCCCTCCGTCTCTCTGTCCCTCCCGTCTCTCTCGCATAGCCTTCACTCACACACACACAGCCCCTCCCCTCCGTGTTTCCCTGGAAGCGTGGAAGCTTGCTAGTCTCAGCGTCGCGTAGATTAGCTCAACCGAAAGAATTCACGAAAGGTTGGAATCACGTGCACCTTTATAAAAATCACACATTAAAAAGTCCTATAAAAATATTTTATATTTTGAATACAATGTTGTCCCGTCCCGACCCATAGCAAGCGATTACGCCTTCTTTATAAAGTTAACTAGTTGCAAGTTTGCCGTAAAAAAAAAAAAAAATGTAGTTGGGTTGTCGAGGTCTAAACACTAGCAGCTGTGAATCAAATAAAGTAGTTTTTTTAAACTCTTACACTGAATGTTTACTGCTTCAATCCAGATGAGTATTGAAAAATATTTTCCGCGATTGAAAAAGAGACGTTCGTGTTGATGATGAGGACCAGCCTGAACCGGAGGTATCAGTCTGAAACAGCTGAACAGTCCGACCAGTGTAATTAGCTATGTTATTAATTTGTTTACAATGAAGATGTGAATATCTGCAGATAAGCCGATGTCACACATCCTTACGTCCCCCATAATTTTCCTTGATGGAGAAATTATCCAGGTTCTTAACTCCCAATGTGACATATGTCACATTACAGATCTCTGACAGTGGGGGGTGGTGTTCTGGAAAAAAAATTCTGAAATGGGTTCTATGTGGTCTATTTAGTCTGTGTTATAACCCCTTTAATTTTCATTTAAGTAGAAATGGGTCTGGGTTCTTAAGGGTTAATACAATAAAGTTTTGTGTGACCAATTATTAACGAAGGAATTATTTTGAAGAATTTAAATTTTTTACACCCCCCCCCACCACCACCACACATTGCCTTCACATCTGTGGGAAACACTGGACCAAACTGTAAGAAATAGGCTGATGGAAATGGGATTTTCATTAAGAAAAGTCAAACCATCACCAACATCTAAACAGATCGTCTAAAGAGAAGCAGTCATGGACTTTATATGATTGGATGAAAAATATGTTTATTGATTAATAACCAATCTGCAGTGGACAATGAGATGATGCTGGAACTTTTGTTTGGTGCAGGTCCAACGAAATAAAGAATAGATGATCAGAGGTTAGAATTTCTGTCAGCTTCAACCAACTGTTTTATCACTGTAAGCAGAAGTTATTGTAACAATTATACAAAATAATCTGCGTAACATAATGACTGACTCGATACATTTTAGCATATAAAACGCCGCTGGTAATTATGCATTTAACCAAATGCTTAATGAGTCATACCCTCTGAAGTGCCTCCTGTTGCTCTGGGGTGAGAGGCGGTAGGCCAAGCTTGGAGCCTGTGCCCTGTCCATTCTCCATCGTCAGAGCTTCACCTCCCTGCAATACAGAAAGATCTATATAAACAAAAACTGATAACCAATGATCTGGAGCATATGCCAGCCAATGTTCATCCATATTTACATTCTCCCAGAAGGAAAATTCCTATATTACAATGAGACATCACACCACAGTTTACTATCAATAATGCTAATACAGGACATACCCCCGGCTTTAAACCAGGTGGGACCGGATGAACTCCTTACCTACGCAACACTCTAATCGCTGGGTCCACCAGACTGAGGCAGGAAAGCCCCCAAGGGGAAGAGCACTGATGGGGAAGCTTTAACAATTCAACAAATTCTAGGGGAAATAAAAAATGCCTTCAGACTAATAATGAATAAAACAGGCAGCTAGCATCAATTTACAGTAAAAGTTAAACATAGCCAGCCTGTCTTTCTTGGATTTTGGTCAACTCATCTAACCGTGATGCACACAAATCCAAAATTTTCATCCCCAACACTCGTTAGCTAATCAATGCAACAATAACGCGCTAAGGCTAACCCATAGCAATAAAAAAAAAGCTAAGCTATGATGTTTTGGCAAATAACTACACCTTAGCTTTACTGCATCTCTATTATATTATATTGTATTGTATGATCGTAAAGAACGCACAAGATTATTAGCAAACCCTTGTTTTAACTCATTCTACAATAACGTTTCCTTTGTTGCTAGCATTGAGCTAGCAGATGTTAGCTCGTATTCGAAATTCATTACTATGGCGCGTGAAGCAAGTTGTAATTTCTTCAGGCAATTTATATAATAGTAAGCGTCGTGAAATGTTCCTGACATTTATTTTTCTACTTACAAAGCGACCAGTAATGCTAAAAACAATGCTAATGTGTAGTTTTATCGAGGATTGCATTTACCGCAGTCTCCGTAACCGCCATGAAGCACACCGAAAAGGCCCACACGCTGGAACGTTCGCGAGACTTCCCCACTATCAATTAAAGGTATCGCGATAGGTGATATCCTCGCGATAACTGCAGTTTTTAGCAGCGCATTTATCCAACAACAGACGGTTACGTTGTAACAGATAATTCGTAATTTACCAAGTTTTATGAGCTGCTTTAATTTTTTTCCCTACCGTTTACCTCTTTTGATGTTTTTAATTCAAAGACTATGTGTTTATAACCATTTTTTTGCGACCATTACAGATTACTGCAATTATTTTGTTATTGGTCCTTGTAATTGAGATCAGATTAATGATGTCTTTATTTTAATACGTTGGTAATTTTCTCAGCTAACTATATATATATATATATATATATATATATATATATATATATATATATATATAGGAGAAAATTGGTGACATGAGCCACCTTTTACATTTAAATAATCCTAGTGGATAATAAAATAAGATCTGCTAAAAATGATAGTTACAATTGACAGTTGATGTTGTGATACACGGGCTACAATGAGGTGAAAACAATGCTATAACTTGTGACAGTTTATGTGCTTGTTCATTTTGGATCACAGAAAAAAACAGATCAGCCGGAAATGTCACCAGATGTGTGGCATGGACCAGTTTAGTCCATGCCACACATAACTTTAGATGTCGATCTGTTGTTCTCTTGTCCAACCTGTTACCTAAACATTTTCCATAAAGACTGAGTGATCTTCTTGTGGCTTAGATTGACCATTTGAACGGTCAGATATCTACCTCAGTCTTTTTACAACGCAGTGATCAAATATTAACATGATAGCCTGCAATAACCTGCTCTGGGGTTTCCTCCTTTGCTTGACGACTTTATTTGCTCTCTACATGTTTTTAATTTTAAGATGGACTGAGTCATGTGAACTATTCCTCCTTAAACTGAGGTCATGATTGATTTTCTTTGATAAAGGCTTGGCTAATTGTGCCCATTTTACCCAATTCTCATGCTATAGCTCCTTAGCCAAAAGCAATTAAGATAATATTTCACCCAGCCTGAAATGTTACTCAAGGTGTTGTGAGTAATCTGTTATGTTGCTTATGAAATATTGGTTTATTGCATCTTACAAGCTGGATCAATTGTGTACTTTAATAAATAAATTAAAAAATACAGTAATTTCCATCAGCATCCCCTGGCCATGGTGCAAGCAAATCCAATCTTTTTAACACAAAGTGCTAAATTCTCATCAGTTTTTTTTCTCAAAAAGCAGTCAGCATTTGATTCACCGCTTAAAAACTTTTTATCAGACTGTTTTCAAAGGAGATACATCCATCAAAATCACAATAATCTATCGCTAAATGATTTCTTTGTAGAAAATGTACGCATGTGAACATTAGAAAATACCTTTTATACAGTGTAGTTTGTGAGTAAGAACCAGAAAAGTATCCATATTAAATCCTGTTCCTGGAAATAAAGCAGCTCATATAATTTCAGTCTTAACCAACATGTCACATCTTTGTTTATTGTATTTTTAATTGCAGATGCTACAATATTTAACAAAAGTTTAAGTAGAACACATCCAAAGGCAAGTTTCATTGAACAGAGGGACGAAAGAAAAGAAATGATCTGACATAAAATAAGACTGATATGCATGTCATCTTTAAATGCTTGCACAGTCTAAACATTCGTTTTCTTGGTCAGTTCCCCTGTGGAACTAAACTGTAACTCACAAAGGCAAAATGCAAACTTTTGAATGGTTGTGGGTTATTAAGACATGCAGCATACTAGATCAAATGAGAGCGACGCTTGCATTGCGTCGCTTCAAGATTTCGTCCTAAGTAAACCCTCTGATTGCCACAAACAAATATGTACACCACAATCCAACTGTCTAAGGGAGTTCATGGCTCCTGCCTTCAGAGACACAATGTTAAGTAGGTTTGACACAGAGTAGAGTAAGTACTGTAAGCAATGACTGTACAGCAGCATAACCGTTATGAAACTGCCACCTCATGGACCCAGAATACAAAAGAAACGAAGCAGAGCGAAATGAGTCTAACAAACAAAAAGTGTGTTTGCTGGAGACCGATCCGACAATTATCTGTTGTTGGTTTTTTTTGTATCCACCGATTAGTTTTCGTTAAGGCAAAATCTACCCAAATCTGGCCTTTTACATCTCCGTATCTGGCAGAGCTCCACAGCACATCCTATTTTTGTGTTTGCGTGGGCTGCGGTGCCATCACTTCTCAAAGTTCACATTGCTATTGTCTGAAATAAAAGCTCAGCAGATGCATTCAAAGCAACGTACTCCAGGGATCACGCTTCAGCATCTAAAATCCATGGAAAAAGATACATTCTTATGCATAACGTCACTGATTAGAAAGTACAGAACTGGGTAGATTTTGCCTTTCAAAGATTTCTAAATATTCACAAAACAGATTTAATACAAAAGTAAAGCAGTAGTATTTTCTAAATGTTTATATCATATTTCCAACACATTCCCCGCAATCATGTGGGGTTGTGCTTTTAAACCAAACGCCGATGCGCTCAGATTTATTTATACACTTATACATTTATACTGCAGCTCTTCCCATATCAATAATGACTGCAGCAGAGGCCATAATTATCTGATCCAAATGTCCAACAGACAGTAGCTGCGGCTCTTAATAGAGCTGCCGTTTATCAGGAGTCAGTTCATTTACACATTCACACAGGCTGACTTCAAAACAAAGAGACAGGAGCAAGTCTTAAAGGACATACCAGGTATCAAACTGAAGTCAACCTGAATGGGTTCAATTCCAAATTGCAAAGTTGGGCACGACGCTGTTTCATGAGGAGATTCTGATCCAAAGTAAATTGCCATCAGCAGGCACTTTGCAAGTCTTTGGCTTTCAGAATGCTTTCACAGGAAAAACCCTTAAGAGCACTGCAGGCTAAAAGAGAGGCATCATCTCACTGCTCGTCACTGCATTTCCACGTGGCATGTTAGGTTGTGTGAGAAGTAGCCTTTAACCCAGGAGTTACTCTGCGTGTTGGAAAACATAAGAGGGGAAAAAGAAAGGGAGACTTGTGCAATGCAATCGTTCACAGTTACAAAGAGAAATAAAGAAGTCATCTGAATGAGTATCAACAGTGCACGCAGGACGGAAAACTGAATTCCTAAAAAAAGGAGATTGACTAAAGGCTTGTGATGAAGAGAGGTTTTAGCAAATCATTGTTTACAATTCAGTGTGAATACTTAAAAGCGGCGATTGGAGTGCAACAGATAAAATGTCCTGTCGATGAAATGTCCTTCGGAGATAATAGCTGCTGCATCTGTAAGTAAAACATATCTGTTCTCAATAGTGGCATTATGGAAAACCTAAGTTGTCAAGATATATTAAGGCATGATAGCCCTTTCAGGCAGGGACGGTGTGGATCTTCCACTGCTCTGTGAGGTTGCCGGACTCAGCCATGTTACGGACCTCCAACCAGAAGAGCCTTCGGTTTCTCTCTCTTTGAACTGGCGTTTTTTTCCCTCCATCACACGGGGTTAATTCACTGACTGTCGAGGCTCAGCATCTGTCTGTTCCCCTGCTCCTCGCGTTTGCAGCTGTGTTACCCTGCCCGCCGCCCTCTCCCTTTCTCCACCTGCGTGGTCAATGCCCCGGGCCCCTCTGTTCAGGCCAGCCGCTGTAGTGACCCCTCCTCACTGCGCGCTCCCAGTGGCGAGCGTTCGCACCCGGTGTCGGCTGATGGCGTCCTCCAGGAAACCTGCCACCTTTTCACTGTCTTCCTGCAGAGCAAAAAAAAAGACACGATTAAAAATCTATTTGTTTTTTTTTTTTAGTAAAAGTTCACCAGGAAAGAAAGAAAAGAATCTGTCCCGAGTACCTCATTAATGAAGGCGTAGTGAACAAGTTCACAGGCAAGGTCTTTGGGGGTGTCCGCTGAAAGTTTCACAGAAAACGTTTCAGTTAGAAAACAAGTCTGAAGGTTTTTAATTTTTTTCTGTGACTGTGCGAGTTGTTAAAAAGACATTAAAACCACCTGCAGGTAAAGTGAGTAAAGCTGTTACAGCCTCATCAGGACAGCAGCAAAAACCGCTTAAGATCCTCTAAGATCCCCAGATACCAATCTGACTGAATCTGTGGGGAACAGCCTAATCCGCCTCAACCTACAGGGACCGAAGAAGTAAGTGCTAACTCCCCGCTGCCAGACACACTCTTTGTCCCACACTCTGACTGGTCAGATCAGCATGAAGATGCCTTAATCAATATCAGGCAAGTGGTCATAATGTTATGAATGATTGTGTTTATGTTAACAAATATTTTTTATGTCTAAGTATGCATTTGTAACCTAATGGGGGAAATGTTTAGAAGAAAAAAAAATAGAATAATCTTACTTTAATCTCCAATAAACAGCTGTTGCCAACTTACTTGGGAGGATGTCACAGCTGAGCTGCCTGTGAAGTTTGTCATCCATCTTCAGAAACAAAGAGAGCTGCGGGGGGGGGGGGGGGGGGGGGGGGCAATGATACAATAACATTTAAATCATGCTGCTAAAGACCCCAGAAGCTTCATCACTGTAGCCAATAACCTTTACTGTCAAGAAGCCCAGTTAAAGGGATAGTTTGCCTCTTTTGACATGAAGCTCTATGACATCCCATATTAGCAATATCATTTATGAACATGTTCTTACCCCCTGCTGCGTCCTGTGAGCCGAGTTCCAGCCTCGTTTTGGTGTTGATGAAGGTAGTCCGGCTAGTTGGCTGGGGCTTAAAAAATAAAGCGTCTTGCTTCTCAAAACAATATGCGTTCAAAAGAGTAATACATTTGCATCACAAAATCGTTCTCCAGGAAAAAGTCAGACCTCACAATCGCTTGGCGCCATTTTCTTATTATCTTATTAATATCTTTCTTATTATTTCTATTATCTTCGTGTCACTACGTGCTGCCGACTGCCGCGCCTGTTACGGTGTTTGCTGCTCGGAAGCAGGGGACTGCTCGGTCTGCACGGTCTACACAGCAGGCAGTGATACGAAGGGAGAGAAAATAGCGCCAAGCAATTGTGAGGTCTGACTTTTTCGTGGAGAAATATTTTGTGATGCAAATGTATTACTCTTTTGAACACATATTGTTTTGAGAAGCAAAACGCTTTATTTTTTAAACCCCAGCCAACTAGCCGGACTACTTTCATCAACGCCTAAACGAGGCTGGAACTCGGCTCACAGGACGCAGCAGGGGGTAAGAAAATGTTCATAAATGATATTGCTAATATGGGATGTCATACAGCTTCCTGTCAAAAGAGGCGAACTATCCCTTTAAAGCGCCTGTGGTACAATGCGACTCACATGAGTTTTGGTCCCTTCTTCGTTTGACTCCAGATTACAGTGCATCTGAACAACCTGCAAACAAACACACTTTGTCAAAGACATGCAGAAAAATGAGACCAGAGCAAAGTTCCCTTTGTGTGTTTTGGGTGATGATAGATGGAGGCGGTCATCATTTCCATTACACGTTCTGCAAACTGGAACAGGTTTATCTTACAGCAGGGGCTCTAAATGATGCTAAATGGCACAAATGGCTTGAGGAAAGCAGCTCATATCACCACAGCTTACATCCTTGACATGACTCCGGCATTTTTTAAGCGGTTTTATTACTTCTCTTTGCCATTTTGGTGAAGTCTAACACTCTAACCTTTCTCGTCTCTGTCTCCTGGGGTTCAGGAGTCGGCGTCTTCACACTCTCAACCTGCTCCTGAGACAAGGAGAGAGCTCGAGGGACGGGGTGAGGACGGGATGAGGCAAAGTTCATCAGCGGGTAAATCCCATTCCTGAGGAGAGGAAAGGAAACGACGTCACGCTGAAATCCCCACGTGACTCCCGACACAAAACAAGTTATAGACTGCAGCTCCACTTACTTGACATCCTCCAGAAACTTGTCAAGTTCCAAAGGGGAAACGTGAGAATACCTTCAGGACAGAGAGAGAGAACAGGGAGTTATGCACGAGCTGCCATGTTGTGTTTACAGACGGCTAAAAATAAAAAGGGACTATTTGGTTTTACTTGAGCTGAACTCCCTGTCTGTCCTCATGTTTAATCTCTGCCATGACAGCGTTGGGGTCGAAGGACTTGGTCTTCTCCTCCACGCAGTTTTCTGGGAGCAAGTCTGTCGATGAAACAACGTCAGCGTCAACAAAATGATCCGACACAAGTCAGTCTGCAAAAAACACGATTTCTTTCAGGGCCTTGAACTGTGATAATTAGAATTCTGCTAACATTTAAGGAATAAAACGTTTAGTTCATTTGCTCCGAGGAGAGGCAACAGGCGAGTGTTGTGTGGAAATGTTGGCAGCTCGGGACGTGAAAGTGAGAAACTCACACTGGTTGTTGATGAGGCAGTGGGCGGCAAGCAGTTTGAGGGAGTGGACTTCGAACAAGACTCGGTGGAACAGAAGGTCGTGAGCTGTGGGACGGAATTTGGCGTCGTGACGCAAACAAGACTGTGTGAACTCCTGCAGAGAGCAAAGGGACATTCAGCTCAACGCCACAGTACAGCACAACCCAGTTTAGTGTGAATCAGCGCGCCTTCAACTGAAATCTGTGCAGGTTTTACTGACACCTGCGTGCTAAAACTGGACAAAGTCCCGGTGTGTGTTCTGAAATAATCCCAGAAGCAGCACAGCGTGTGTGTGGGCGAGTGTTAATGAGTACTACAGAACAGTTTGTCTTCCTGCGCGGCTTCCTTGGTGTGCTGTATATTTAGGACATGAAGTGAGACTCACTCTCATGAGAGGGTCTTCCAGAGATTGACCTGCATTGACTATGGCCTCCTTGGACACAGCAGTGTCTCCATTGGCCTGGATCTCCAGTACCGCCATCTGCAGGCACAAATGAAACGTTAACACCAGCTTAGGCAGATCCAGACAGATGGAAATCTCACAGATCCGTTTCTCTCACCTCAAGAGCACAGATGCCAAATGAGAAAATGTCCATGGCATAATCATCTTCGCCGGCTGGAGATAAAATAGGAGGAAAGATGAGGAAAGAGGGTAAAAATGAAGCTCTTTAACTGGACCTACTGCTCCACTAAATATCCAAAACATAGGCTTAGAGTTAATTGCAGCCTCAGCTTTTACCCGGTTACCCTCTTGAGCAGTTAAGAGGTCACAATTTTCCAACAGCCATCAGACAAAAGACCATTTCAGCTGCTTTTGTTATTTTGTTCATCGTTTTTATTTTCATGCCCAAAACGAGAACAACGGTTGTCTTCCAAGCCCATCATAGTAGAAAAAAAAAAAAGAAAATCTTCTGGGTGCAGATTACTGCTTTCAAACGATTTTTTTAATAGCTAAGAATATCTTTGATTACGTCATCATTAAAACACAGAATGAACCGTGCTACAGATGGTAAATGGCTGCTGGATCAAACAGTTCAGGAACTGATTTAAGCTTTTCTAAATAAAAGGCACTCACCTCCATATTCTGGAGCAAAAAAATGAAGATTCCTCTGCTCGTCGCGGTGTTGCCTGCTTTTACCGTGGACGCTGGCCTCTGGGAACACTGGTCAGAGAGGACAGACTCCAGATGAAACACACAAATGAACAGATATGAGGAACGTGTAATCTGCAGCGTGATGTAGGTCGTACCGTTCACAAAGAGCCGATGCCAAACTGTGGGAACAAAATCAAACACAACAAAGATTTTTATTCTTCTTCGTCACACTGCATGATAACAGGTAGCTTCAGATATCCACTATGTCAGGTAGCAGAGCAACAAAAAAGCAGTTGCAGTATCAGAAAAAGCACTGCTGGGAGCAGACCTGAGCCAATCTTGATGAGGCCGTTGTGCTGGATGAAGATGGTATCACACGTCAGGTTGCCGTGGATTATCGGTGGGTCACAGGAGTGCAGATAGCTGCCAGTAAACAGTAAAGCATCTCGTTAGTATTCTAGCTGGAATGACAGGAATCTCTCAGGTCAACCTCCCACAAAGGAGGATTAATTAGTACCTGAGCGCAGAGAGAATCTGGGTGCACCATCTCTTCCAGGCCTGAAATGAAATGAAGGAGGAAAAGTATGGATACCGTCTGCAATAGCCTTTTAAAATTAGCCTTTTAAAAAGGCCAGATGATGTGTTTTAACACCAAACAAAGGACAAAGCAGCTGCAGAAGCACACAGCCAGACAGAGAGAAATTAATCTCTAATTCACAGCATCACCAGGGTAAGATAGATATGCTGTATGTCTGGGCAGACTGAGCCACCAGGGTGTTACATAACCTTCTGTCTTGTTGCAGTTATGGATCTGAGTAGCGGTTGGACTGCAGTACTCTGTGCCGCCACAAGACAGACAGAACACAGCACAGTGTGCGGCCAGAGTGAAAATACTGACTTTCACATTCATTGTCTTGTGGTTCTTCTTCGTCTTCTTCAGGAATTGCTTGAGGCTGCCTGACGACATGTATTCAGTGATGAATATAACCTGTGAGCCACAAATAAAAGAAGCGGTCAGATCAAAAGTGCACGTGTGAAAAACAACAAGGAGAGCAAATGAAGAGAGAATAAAAAAAAACTCACCCGAGCTTGGCTCTCCTTCATGTCGAGCCAGTACTTGTGGAACTTGACGATGTTGGGGTGTTCGACCTGCATCAAGTTCTCAAACATCACCTTAATCTTCTCCTGGACAACATGCACAACACACACATCAGGGCCTCCGATGCACAGCCATCAAACGCTAAAACTTTGCTCATTTTTCACAACGATTAGCAGGGAAATCAATTATGTTCTGTTGAGAGAACATAACATGATATTTCCTGGGCTTGTCTCACTCAATTCTAATCAGAGTTTGTTGATAAAAGATGAACAGCTTCTGGGTCTGACAAGTACAGCCACTATAAAAGTGCATCACACCTGCATTCTCCCTTACGGCCAGCAGGAGGCGCCTTTGTGGTTGCTATGCCTGAGTAGAGGTAAATGAAACAACTACTCCTCACTCATTTATTGCCTTTCAATACAGCATGATCGTTTTGTAATTTTTGATCCCAAGTGGTGCAAATAAGCTTTGGGACATGATAGTATGTTTGTTGATAATAGCATATTTGGAGAACCCGACCTGATTTAAAGCTCTGCACCCCCACTGTGATGGTCTAACGCCAAGATATATGATATTTGCCTTTGATATTTAAGTGTTGATATTTCTCAGCCAGGCACCGGGAAGCCTAAGAAGCCTTTAATGAAATCACATGTTGAAAAAACAGAACCAGAACAAAGACGTTTTGCTCTGCACGTACATCTGGGTAAAAAGGCTTCTTTGTACTTACAGCTGTACGACCCTCTGCACAGTATTAGAGAAAATACTTTCCACTAACAAAGATGGTCTCCAGCCTAATTGATCCCAGCCTCTTTTGTTACTTTTGCCTCTTGGTGCCGACGACATCAGAACATTTGCCCAAAGAAACCCTTCTAACAGGACAGGGCTGCTCTGCGATGTTCCTCAGTGAGACACACCTCTCACATGTAACAGAAGGTCATTGAAAACAAACCAGATTATATTTGTCTGTGAAGGCTGCTTCAGTATGCATGCATACTAAAAACCTGCATTATGAACTATACCTGCAACAGGAGTCACTACAAGGGGAGCAGCTGTGTATGGTTTTGCCCCTCTTTTGTTGTTAGCTCTGCTTCTTTTAGAATATCTTCCTGGAGACTCTAACCAGGGATAAATCTGCAAATATACAATGGCTCCAAGCCCTATATACATAGAAACTGTTGCAATGTCATATGCAACTGAATGAAAATGAAATAAAAGCAAAACTCGAGCCAAAAACTTTATCCAAACTAAAATATTAACACATTTGGCTTCTTTCAACTGCACCGTTATAAAGAGACCTATGACAACCAAACTGCCACTGAAACTGTTAAATAATCAACATGTACGTAAAGGTAAAGGTAAAAAAGTGTCACAATACCTCCTGTGCTTTGAAGACCTTCTTGTCAGAGAAGAGCACTTCATTCCACACCACCTCCACCCCCTCTTCTGTGTCCATGGCCAAAGAGGCGCTCTCCACACCTGGGACATTACCCTGGCTGACCTGCAGGGGGCGGACGGAAACAGATGTAGCATTTAGCTTAATGCTAGCCAACATGCTAGTGCTAATTGTCCTGACTTTGATACAACTTCAAAACCTGTGTTTACACATTTTGTGCCACTCGAAGCAGTAGAAACTAACTTCAAACACAACATCCCAAATTATAGTTAAACATTTGACCTGTTGACAGCATAATATCAGAAAAACAGCAGGGTTTGTGCTGCCTCGAGTCAATCTGCAACGGTTCGTTGTTCTAGTACTTTTAAGGAGAATACATACAATCAGCCACATAAAAATGTTCTTAAAATGAAAACAACATTTAACACGATTATTTCTGGTAAAATTATATAATTCAGAGTAACACTTATTGTAACAAGCCTATTTACACATGACAGCTAGCATGGAGTCAGATTAGCACTCAGCTGGAGTTGTGTTTAGTCCAATATTCATTCTTCTTTCACCTTTATTTGGTTTTCACCTTCTTAAGAGCCAATAACTCTGCTATGTTCACCAGCTGGACACTAAGTTGAAGACTGAAGACTTAAATAATTGGTTTATTTGTATACGATAACAAACCTATTCTTCGCCTGATTCCACCCCTTCTCTTGGCCTCCATCACTCAAAAATGTACAGGAAGTTTTTGTCTTTGACCGCATGACTTGTTAATCATCCCTAAAGCCCGTTCTAAATTTAGGGAAAGGGATGATTTAAATATGCTGCTGAATCAGTTGCAGAACAAGCTGCTTTCATTAAACAGATTTAAAGAAGTTGTTCATAATTCAGAGGTAGCAGCACCTGGTTGTAAATTTTGTTGCTGCCTGAAATTGCTCTACTTTGTCCACTTCTCATGCATGTTTGTTATTGTCACACTGTAAGTGCATTATGTGTAAATCATTTGTGCATTGTTGCTTAGCTGCTGCCCGTCTTACCCAGGACACACTTTAAATCAAACACACTTTAAATCTTAAAGAGTTCAATCTTGCCAGAAATGGTCAATTGTCACATCAGATGTCAGTGTTGCTATAAATGTCTAAAGTAAAACAAAAGAGCAGTTAGGAAGTTAGAGATCTGATACTGCAGCTGCAAACAAAACAAAAGGAAGGTGGAAATTTCCATTCAGAGGCTCCAATGCCTCAGTTAAGACACTAAAATGACTTGTGACAGTATGGTTGAGACACCAAGAGGCAATGCCACACACTCCCACAACTCATGTCCAGGACAAGCATATCTAAACTAACAAATGAGCAGCCTGAGCCTAAAAGTTCTGTAAACAGCAGTGCATTTAATATTCAACGAGAACAAGGCTGGATTTAAATTACTGGCACTCAACCCTGATATCCACTAAAAGCCCAGTGCAATGTATCAGCAGATTAGGACTCTGGCAGCACCATTGATAACAAGTTCAAAACAAAACAATACAGTAGTGTCTACAGTGTAATATCACATTCAGTGTTCCATCCATTTGTGCCTGAGAAGGCGTAGTAGCGGACTGATGGGAGATATCAAATACCACGAGCCAGCTATAACACGATGAACCATAGAGAGGGGCGAGGGGATGAGCAGCGGCTTTTGTAAAGAGGGACGAGACGGATTAGCGGGAGACTGTCGCAGAGGTAGAAATGAGGGGATTGTGGACGGGGAGATTTAGAGAGATGAGACACAAGCCACAAGATGGAGGAGGTGGCACCAAAGTAACAAGAACTGCAAAGGAACAAACAAAGCAGAGTGAAGTGAAGAGAGTAGCCAGGACGACAATCTGGCAGACGCAGACAGCCCGGGGCTCTATCGCTGCATGAGGCGGCGCAGCAGCAAAGAGCTCAAAGACTGCTCATCACAGGATATTACGGTCCCAGCTCGGTCGGCCTGATGTAACCTCCCGCTACATTACCAGCGGTGCTGGTGCAGCGAGTAGAGCGGCTGGGATCAACGTCCAAGGCAACAACCGCAATGCAAGACCCACAAATCGATACAAATCCTGCACCTCGTCAGATGGATGGGAAGTGGTTTGTGCTTACAAATAAAAGTTTTTACCATATTCAATGACTGCCTCAGCAGTTTTATAAAACATGGTTTTATACAGACTGACATCACGTTTGACAGAGATGTTCACGCTGCCCCAGGAAACACTAAAAACTTCAGTCTTTCCCTTTAGCATCAATATAAGCTCTTTTGACAAGTCATTTTCCACACGACTGTATCAGTTTCACAACTCTGACATTAAACTGACAACTCAGCATTAAACTGCAACATTAGTTCCCATCCCACCCTGGTACAACGCATTCTGGGACAGTCGTGCTTTAATTCCCTCGACCTTGATGCCGTCTTTGCTCTATTTTTCAAAACAAAGCTGATGTTTTTCAGTTAAGTAGGATATGAGTGCATGAAGTAATCACTCTGTCAGCAGTGCTGCTGAGAGGTGGATGCGGGTTTAGTTTTAATCCAGTAAGTGATCACAAGAAATCCTGTCAAAAAAGGTTCTCCTCACTTCTATCCCTCCAAGTCTTCCATTTTTTGTTCTTGCCAAACTCATTCTCATGTTCGCCCCAGTGAGCAGTATATAAGATGAGAACATTGGGACATTTCTATGTTATACCTGGAATTTAGAACCTTCATTTTAGCTTTTCCTTTTATTACTTTACAACCGCTATAGTCCGACAAGCTAAATAAACTCCACACAATCACATGAGTTCTCATCAGCTGGGTTAGCCGGGAACCAGGCCAGTCAATAATCAGATGGATCATGTTATTTATAGTGCCAAACTCAGCCTGTTTCAGCATCCTTATCCAGAACACTACATGTAAAACTGCTTTAGTACCTTTTTGCAAAATACATTAAGTGCAGACCACATTAAGTTATGCAACTCCATAAATATTCAACTCATCTGCAACATCCAGAAATTCCTGCATTGTAAAGAAGCAGATCTGTGGACAAGAAGCTAATGGAAAAGCAAGGTTCGCAGGTGAGTTTCCACAACAATAATGACCTCTCACCGAGATAAAGGCCCCTAAAGAGGAGTCCTTCAGTCAGCTGCGTGTAATGACTCTACATTGGACACCTGGCATCAGAAAAGGAGACTATTTTTAGCAAAAACTCTAAATCTTTTATATGCTTTGGGCATCTGTTCATAGTTGCAGGTTTGTGAGCTCATCATGTGCCACCGTGTGCCGCACAGAATCACCATGAAGGAGATTTTCTGACCCCAACCTTGGACAACCGACTCGCTGTTTAAGTTCAAAAGCAGCAAAAAAGACTTGAATGTTAGATACAACGGTGTAACATTTACAGTTACAATTAGTTCCAAGAAAGCTCGACCTCCTTCTCGACTTTTCTTTATGAGTTCAGTGTGCGTTAACATCCCTGCAGTCACGTTCCCTTTTACAGGGAGCGTTTACCCACGCTGATCTGTTACAACTCGACAAGAGATTCAGAGATATAAAAAGCGTAATTAGCTGTGTACTGTGAGCACTATGTGTTAATCCGTGTTTCCATCAAACAGAAAAGTGAAAGAGGGGCTCAGTTTGTAAAGTGTTGTGGACGTTTGTTCAAAGATTCTTGGTTTCAAACAGAATCATAAGGAAATAAATCCACCGGGCCACATCTGCTCTGGGGAACTTGTTGCTAGTGGCTGCTGCTTTCAGGACATGCAATAATTACGGCCTGCTATCTGTCGCAGGGATCCAATTTCTTCCTGCTGCTGCAGATGATTCTTTAAAACCGAAGGATCGTGCTTTTTTTTAAATTTGCAGCCCTGGTGTGTCGAAGGATTTGGGGACAGTAACAGGTCTGCTTTAGCACAGGTGCAACTTCCTGTTGTTGAACGTCCACGTGATTCTTCCAACTTCTTCCTGAAAACAGACACGTAAAGTGGTCTGTAAGAGTCCTCTTCCTCACGGCTGTAGTTTTAAAATGCTAACCGGGCATTTCTGAGCAGACACTGAGCTTGATGACGGGAGAGCAACTTAACAACTAGTATTCAGGCTCCTTCCTCCACCTAAGTGGCTGTTATTACCACTAAATGCTAACCACTGATGTAATCTACAGAGCTTCCCTTGTTGCCATGCTTCATGACTTCATCATCTGTGCCTGGAGTCCAAGCTGCTTTTTGTGTCAAACAGGAACCAAACAAGCAGTCAGAGCTATAAATATTCTAATTTATCAGCTAGATGTTGAGATTTTTCCCTGAAACTGCTCTGCAGCTGCAGGGCTCTTGGCAGGGTTTTCGTCACACGAGGTGGACGACAGAGGAGACATGACATATAATCCTGCTACTTGCACTCAGTGTGAGATGATAATCTGGTTAGTGGCGTTAGTGCTGGAACACAATGCTCTGACTTGTTGACAGTGGAAGGAATTCCTTTGCTTCGCTCACCGTCTAGAAGGAATCATGTCGGTTTCTGTCTGGCGTCACATTTAGCTGCGGTTTATTTGCTTTAGATATTGTGAAACACTCAGTTCCCTGTCCCGGCATCTGCGTCCCAGCGGGCTTAGCTGGGTCTGTTGCTCGGTCGTGGTAGCGTGAGACTCGTAAACAGCACCCCTGATGCTGGGCTGTGATTGGTACTCAGACGGGAGGTGGGTTTAGGGTGTGGAAGGGGACTTAGGAATCGCGTGCTCATGTCAACACAACTCCAACGTCTATTCTGGTGTTTGTTTCTACATGTAAGCCGGGTAAAACTAGATCTTGAAGGCTGTCCCACAAACAGACGTTTTGTTGCACTTAATGTTCCTTTAATGCCATTTTTCAGCTTCTATTTTGAGCACAATAACCACAAGCTACGGTGTTTAAATTGCACCAGATTCCTCAAAATACCGACAAGTTTTTCCAATTTGAAATTCAATTCAATTAAAAATGTATTTATATAGCACATTAAAACAACCTCAGCTGACCAAAGTGCTTCACAATAACAACTGCAACACATATTAAGAGAGTCATCAATAAAATAGCAATAAGAATAACTTCAAAAATAAAATTTGAGATAAAATTAGCAATAAAATAACAATAACAGTAACAATAAAAGTAGCAAGCCAAGGTAAACTGCATTTCAGCTAGTTGAAAAAGAACGGCTTCATTTACTGCTGCTAATTTACTGGGAAGTTAGAGCGGCATCAGTTAAAATATACACATAAAGCGTGTAAATCTACAGTTAACGTGCTAGTTAACCAATCAAAGTTAAAGAACGCTTTTCTGTTCAGCAGCGCCTCCAAACACGATCGACTAAAAGAGATGTCGAACTGACAAACGAGGCTCGCAGTGGCGGGCACGTCCAGGAAGTCCCAGCTTTGCAGGAGCAAAGCTTATGGACAATGGCTAAAACAAGCTAAAACGCGTCCTCTCTTTGTGGAGACGGCTTTTTCTCCTCCCGTTTGTTGAAACCGGAGAAGACAACACTGCGTGTGACAACTGGCCCCCGTGACCCCGAACAGGGTGTAGTAAATGGATGTTAGGTTAGTGGAACTGGGACTAAACGAGTGCAGTGAGCTGTGCTGGCTCAGATAGGTAAATATAAAGGAGTGTGCAGTGAACGCTGACCCACGGCAGACTGACTTCCTGCTACACCGGCTTTGTGTTAGAGCAGCAGCCACAAAATGATGCCTCAGCGTTTTTAGACAGACTGATGGTATATAGAATATATCTTTTATGATAATACTGATGATAAAACTGTAGAACTTTAACTTTAATTTTACCTAAAGTCTCTGCTACAGTTTCTGCATCTTAATACAAATGAATTTTCTAATAAACCTTTGAAAAATTCTGTGTTTTGATAGCAGAAGAATGTTAGTTCACATGCACGAAAAGCAGCAGAAAAGAAATGCGAGACGTTTCCACCGACTGGTTTGAAGCGGATAAACCAGGCTGCGAAGAGTCGTAGGAGTTGTGGCGGAAAAGGCTACGTTGTTGAGGAAGTTGTCGTCCTAACGGGAAACAACAACAACAACAACAACTGCAGCGGACAGCCACAAAAGGAAAATGGAGAGAGCTCTTCATCAGGAGTTACTTTAATCTCTGGTAGCATCTGTGATGTCATATCTGAGAAGACAAACAGCTGGTGTGTAACATCAGGCACAATTTGAAATGTTGTAACCTTTCTAGTGCATTAGCGGCAGTTTCTTTTTTTGCCATCTTTATCGTCTCCATCCAGCTTTATTTATGCTAAATGTGACTCGACAGCGATGGAAGCCCAGCTGCAGACGGGAATCTGCTCGGCTGGGCAGACCGCGGGGAAGCCAGCACACGCTTCTCCTCCCGTGTTATGGCGACACTGTTCAACATGCATTTCCATAATTGTAACAGGGCTGATATATTACTCATTGGTCTAGTTTTCGTCTGGAAATTGTGGGGATTTTTATAGAAATGACCCCAGATATGACATCACACTTTACTCAACTATAATCCAACACACTGAGCATCATACTGTTGTTTTACGGTGTGAGAGCAAAGCTGAGGTGTCTGAGCATTTTGCTTAAAACTGTGACTCTACACATTTAACCCAAATTATTGTGGTGTCACGTTCAGGCTTTGTAGATATTTAAAGATAGGAGAATATCTTTGTATTTTCTGAGAGTATAAGAGCAGACTTGTGTGTTTCTACAGTCTATTAGTAGCAGATGCTGCCTGTTTGATTGGACGTCAAGTCCTCTCCCCTTTAACGCGATTAAGATGTCATGACTGGCAGCTTCATCAACCAAACCCAAAGCAGAATCAGTTTTTTGGGCGTTTCTTTGTTTTATAAAAGGTCAGATAGTTACCTCAGAGTCAGAAAAGGTACGAATGAGTCAGCCAGAGGGAGAGAGGGCTGCACACGAGTAGGACAGCTCTTTTAGTGCGTTTCTCCCCCGTTGTTGGCATTGTAAATGAAAGGGTATCTTTGTCTGACGCTGTGTGGGTTCCACCCTTACACTGACAAAGAGCTTTGTCTCCAACACATTCGTAGCCTTGCTGCTACCGAGTCTCTTCCCACACCTCATACCTCGACGATGAGCCGATACGCTGCCCGGTATTAATATTCAATAACTAGATCTGAAGGCGCAAAGGCAGCACCCGACTAATAACGCTGCCCCACACACATGCCGGGCTGATTCACTGTATGCAAATCAGCTGAGGCTTCTCTCTCTGTGGCTTTCTGCTTTCGCTTGCAGCGATTTTTCTGGCATCAAAGAGGAGAGGGATCAAAGAGTTGGACTGAAATGTTGTGGAAAAAGCTAGAGGCAGAGGCTCTGCAATGTGGGTGTGAGAATGCTGCGTTTACAGTTTAAACACAGGAAAATAGAAATATTAGTAGAAATTAAACCCTTTAAACGAACACTGAAGTCTGTTACTTAGAAGCTAACATACTGGCATCAAATGTCACATGATAGAACTATGATAAACACTGGATTATGTATCATCTGTAAGCAGTTCTGAAAATGTTGCTGAGCTTTAAAAGGCCACAGTTTGTCCCTGGAAGGTTTAGAAACTAACAAAGTAAGAAAAACTGACACTTTTCACAGTTTTGACGTTCCTTCGATGACGTAGCAAGCAGCTAACGTTTGTCTGCGACTACTTCAAACCCACTGAAAACCTAACTGCCTAACATGACTTCACATGATTGTAAATAGACGAGTATGTTGCCCAGAAAAAAATATATTGTGCTTAAAAAAAACACCAAAAGTTGAATCAGGTATTAAAATTTGTCGCTACAAAAGCTTTGTACTGAGAAATGGGTCTAAAATATTATGTTTTGTTTAGGGCTGGGCAAGTTAACATCCCTGAGGTCTTAATATTGCAGATCATCCTCGAGTCCAATGAACAGTAATCAAGTTCCCTTGAGACGTACTTAACCGAGCGCGTTCACGAGACATAATCCCATCGATCCACAGTGCAAAGTCATAAAAGGGGTCAAAACTGAAGCTTCACTCTGACCCTGCGATCATTAGACTCCTAAACTTCTACTAAACCATAAGACCAACAAGGGATGTCACATCATGAGCTGAAAAACTTTGTAATGTTGCACAAACATGAACTGATGAGCCAAACACTCCAGACTTTGTAGTTTAAACATCACGAACGCCATCAAGCCGCCTCGTGTTTTCCTCCTTCGTCCCCACCGAGGCTTTGAGCCACTGACCATCTGCTGACCTTCGCCAGCCATTGCAGCGTGTGTCCACGGAGTCACATGTGAGCACAAACAGGGGTCGGCGTCTCACACGGCGTGTGCGTATCTGGTCAGCGTGAAGCGTAACCCGATGGCACCAGCTGTGACAACACAAGCAGGCGACAGGAAGAGGGAAATCTCGACTTTTCGGGGCATAAAAAGGTTCAACCTCCTTTACGGGAAACACAAGGTCAGCCAGGCTCACCAGAGAACAGACCGGCCCTCATCACGTCTTCACTTATTAATTTTCTGGGGGAGATTCTTGCTTTTACAACTTTCCTAGCCCGGAGAAGAATCCTACTGGAGTGGAAATCAGCACAAAAATAAAATATTGGGATCGATCTAGAGCATCGACCCAAATATTCCATGAAACTTGGGCCCCACTTTTATCTTATTTTGAGAAGCTTGAAGCCCTCCCACATGATTGAAAAGTAAGCAGGAATGAAGACTCAGAGACCTCAGAAAACCTGTGTAGGGACATTTAAAGAAAGCAAATAGCGTCCTGGTACTGTCCTGAATATCCACTTTTTCTTTATTTTTTTTTCATTTTTATTTTGTATCATTATTGTCTTTTTTTAATTGTTTTTTATTTTTATTTTGTATCATTATTGTCTTTTATTTATTTTCTTATTTTGTATCATTATTGTCTTTTTTATTATTTTTTATTCAGGTTCAACCTCCTTTACGGGAAACACAAGATCAGCCAGGCTCACCAGAGAACAGACCAGCCCTCATCACGTCTTCACATTAATTTTCTGGGGGAGCAGATGAGCCTCCTGCTGAGCATGTTAACAGAGTACATGCACACAGAGCGCAGAGCCGCTGCAGAAACCAACAGAAGCAGGACACCACACAGTCAAAACATGTCCAAGTAGAGCAGAAGTTATTCGGAAATTCACAAACTTGTTTCAATGAAAAAACAAGTCGGCCTTGGTGATGTCCTGTACTGTAAGCGCTTCACACAAGATTAAAGTGTCTACTTTCTGCAGATGCCTTTGGTTTTCGCACAGGAAGCCATCCGTGCTGCGTTTCAGTCTGTACCAGGGATTCCAGATTACGCCAACCATAATGTCCTCATTCCCATTGTCTCTGTGACAAAGTACAGATTTATAAGGCCGGAGGGAGAGAGACGGCAAACCGCTGAAGCATTTGAGCTGCAAGAAGCTGCCCTCACAGAGACGTGATAAGCATAGGAAGTGCTGAACTGCCTCATTAAAGGCTTTAAGGAAGGAGTTAGGCGCTGCTCTGACTCCTACCTGCAGTGGTGTGTTGCTTGCAACAGTTTATCTGTGCGTCTCAATACTTTAAGAATGAGTTTTTACACGGATATTTATAGAATAAGTTGTGAAAGACAGTCAGGATCAACATGTTTTTTACCAACTTGATCAACAACAATGCAAACAGGAAAGTTGGAAAGTTGTTAAAGAGGATGTGTCTAGGATAGAGGGAAGGGGAGAAAACCGGAGAGAAAGGAGGAGGAATTTTAAACCATTTCCTCCGGGAGTAGGAACAGGGACACCATAACTATGGAATGCAGAGAAAGCAGTATTATCCAGTGTTTTACCTCGATACACCTTTTCTCATGTGTCTATGCATGAAATCTGCACGATATCTTTTAATTTATCTGGACTGTTGCTTGTTTTTAAATTCATTTAAATTATTTTATTTGTTTCTCTTTATATTCTTTTATGTATTTTTAATGCTTCTAACACTACCTGCTGCAATGCTTTTATTTTATGTAAAGCACTTTGAATTGTTTTGTACATGAAATGTGCTATACAAATAAATTTGATTTGATATAGGACATTCAACTTTGGTGCTTTTCACAGACCAGCTTCATGCAGGTTCAGTCAATCCTCTGTAACTCTTAACAGACCTTTTTTCTGGTAAAACCCATGAACCTCCCTGCAGTCGTTGAGCTGAAAAAAAAACAGTTTCCCTTCAAAAACACACCCATGCAGCTCAACCAATGAAATGTTGAAGCAGAGGTGTGTGGGGGGGGGGGGGGGGGGGGGGGGGGGGGGCAGGTCAGGGAAGTCAGGGGTCGTTTTTATCTGCATACCTTATGTGTGTGTTCACTCGGTTTCCTGCTCGACCTTCTCAGAAACAGATGATAAAGTCCAGTTAACTGAAACAACTTTTTAAAGAAGAGTTTATAAAACCAGGACAGAAATCCAACAGCATTCAGGGGTGAGATATGCTTCTCCCTGTTAATATAGCATGAAGACTACGGCAGTGGGTGTGATCTGATAAACACAAGGACCCGTATCTTGGCTCCCAGACTGAACAACCATGTGCTGACAGTTCAGAAAGGGAGGAATTACACCCTGCCTTATCACACCTGCCTGTGTTTGCCTCCCCTGCACTGTGAGAGGTTAAAACTACATAAAGTAGTAAGATAAAGCTCTGTTATCGCCACGCTGTTCACTGTCCAAGCTTTTTTTTTTTCCAACAGTGGACGTTATTGCAGTCGTTTATCATTTAGCTAATCTCATTTAGCACAAATGCACTTCTATCTATTTTCCTCTTATGGTCTTATAACTCTGTGTTCGATCTCCGAGCTCTGTGGAAAACTGTAAAGCTCTAGTTCTAATAATGAATTTGCTCATTATTAATGAATGATTGTCCATTTCCAACTCACATTTGACGCGTTAGCAGTGAGAATATGTTGCTACTGAGGTCATAAATCATGTGAGAATGAACGAACGTCATGTGTCCAGAGAGACTCTTTACAGCTGGTATAAACGTGCATCCTGGGGAACAGAATAAAGTCTGTGGTTAAAGTAAAAGTAAAAACACACGGGACTTATGCTTCACAGAAAAACCCAGGCCACTTGCTTGCATAAAAAATACTTCTCGCACTCTAACAAGCCAAACTCATTGACACCTCTGTACCTGTGTGAGGCTGCACCTGCAACCGATAAACCAGGGTTTCCTACTGCGAGTCACCTTGGATAAGAAGTGTCTGCTCGATGTAAATCTGAATTCCTGCAGAAACAGTGCATAAAACAGCTGTGAGTGCGTGGAGTCCACCCCGTAGTCGACCTTAAAGCTCAGCCAGGCGTATCTTTCATTCTTAGAAACTAGTGTTTTAATGTAATGTAGCAGGGTTTATCGCGCAGGCTCAGAGTGAGAAAGGAAAGTGCTGCAGACAGCAAATGGCTGTATTAACAAGCAGCAGAATTACTTTACTGAGAGCAGAGCGGTTTATCATTTCCAGGCTTTTATCCACATTTTCTGCACAGAGAATGCTTCGGAATGAAAACTACACTCAGCAGAAGTGTGCCGACTCTGAGCTTTGCAGCACAAACCGATCACCCGACATGCATTTTAATACCGGGTGTAAACAGCCGGAGACTTTTAGCTAAACTTCTCTTTACTTCACAAGCAGTTGGAATTACTGAAAGTCCACATAACACAATTGTATTATTTGTGTATTATTATTTGTATTATTTTTTTTATTTTGTATCATTATTGTCTTTTTTTATTTTGTATCATTATTGTCTTTTTTTATTATTATTATTTTGTATCATTATTGTCTTTTAATTATTTTTATTTTCTATCATTATTGTCTTTTTTTATTTATTTATTTATTGTTTTTAATTTTGTATCATTATTGTCTTTTTTTATTTTGTATCATTATTGTCTTTTTTTATTATTATTATTTTGTATCATTATTGTCTTTTTTATTTATTTTATTTTGTATCATTATTGTCTTTTAATTATTTTTATTTTCTATCATTATTGTCTTTTTTTATTTATTTATTTATTGTTTTTAATTTTGTATCATTATTGTCTTTTTTAAATTATTTTTTAATTTTTATTTTGTATCATTATCGTCATATTATCATTATTTTTTTTATTTTAATCTTTTATATTTTCATGTCTGACTTTTTTCACATTCTTCACATGCAGTTGGAATTACTGAAAGTCCACATAACACAATTGTATTATTTGTGCCTTAACTGGTGACAGTTCCTCGTTCTGCTGGAGTCTAAGGTTAATAAGGTCGACCTGATGCAAACAAAGACTGGATCAAAAGTAGGTCAAGTATCTCTGGAATTCTTTACAGGAAGACTTTGCAAGCTCGCCGTCGTATGCGCTACCACGGCATCGAATTATCTGCAGTTTTAAAGCAAAATGCAGCTGCTAACCGGAAATAAACGACTTATTTCTGATGTAAACGAATAAATCAAGACATGCTGTAAAAGTCCGATTGTAAGATTTCTATCTTTCGGTAACACAGTTCAACACAGGCCTGTAGCCAACAGCCTGCTTCTCTAATTGTACGGCTCCTGCAGAGTTGTTCTACTTCACGCTGAGTCATAATTGTAGAAAATCTGCGTGAGTCATCAGCAGCTCTTCTCCTCACTTCTTCTCTGGGGACTGATTGACTGATGGTATGTCCCTTTTCCTCGCTCACACTTCACGCCGCATTCTCACGCTTAGAAATAAAGTCTGAATGAAAAATCTAATCCATGCACGACTGTCCTCTCAGCAGAGAACGTCCTTCTCACCAAAATGTTGCCACGAGGCGTTTGTTCATGCAGGTGTATATACGGCCATTCATTCAAAGAATGCGTGACCTCTAGCAGGCGTGAGAGCTGCCGCATGTGAAAGGTAAACATGGCGTCCATTAAGGTGAGAGTGACTCTGCAAGATGTTGGGCATATCTTAAAGTGATGCCGTAGATCAATAAAGTCTTATCTCATTAATCATTTCTTCACAGACTTATTAATTTAAGGTAAAGCACCACCCACAATTTAAGATTAAAATCAACAACTTTACTCCTTTACTCTACAAAAAAAAAAAAACACGTTTTCTGTTCAACACAAATAATTCATGCATTCGGTAAGTGTGAAAACCTGTCTATTAAAACTGAACCCTGTTTTATAGGCCACATAAACGTGAAGTACGGCTTTTATTCCTCCCTGAATGCAGGAAGGTGTCATAGCTCCAGATGCTGGCGCACTCGATGACGTCAGCTAAAGTTTTGGAGGTTCAGCGAAGGACTGCAGCGGACGGGCCTGAGACTTTCACAGCTTTCAGAGAGCAGCTTTCAGCGGATTTTTCTTAGCATCGACAACAGCAATCCAGCTGAAAACATGTGTTTAAACTGGAAACCTTTCTGTTTCTTTAGAAAACATCTGCAGCCGACTCCGGAGAGGCCTAACAGCCTCTGGCAGAGACTGTCCAAGTATTAAAGTTCTCCATAAAGTCAGCTAATTTCTGCCCACCGGATTACTCAATTCATGCTTGTAAATCCACACACACTGCTCGCTTCATTGCTACTACAAACCCAGCGGTAGAGCAACGTGCAATGTTAGCCCGACCAGCCACACGCCCCCTCCTCTGCAGATTTCCAGCACAGAAAAAGAGGTGACTCAGGGTAAAAGCTCAGAGGACTTGGCAAAGAGTGTAAAGATTTATTGAGTGTTTGCCACAGCAGCGATTTAAAAGCCTCGAATGAGCGCAGTAGCAGCGTTGTTGCGCACGTTGGGACTGACATTAGCTCATAACACACCCATTACAGGAGGCAGCAGCAAGAAAGCAACAGTATTGAGCAGAAGAAACCACTTAAGAGAAGTGTGAGAGAGCAGTTAAACACAACTTGTACCTCGCAGCTATTGGCTTTATAGAACTCATTTAGTCAAGTGGGTGATAATGAGCTTGTTGGTGAAGCCTCATCTGGAGAAACAGGACGAAGGGACAGTAGATATGAATGAGTAGAGGGAGCAGAGAGTTGTGTTTAGCATGTGGCTTTTATCTTCCAGTGGGATTAAGATGAGAAAGTGAGAGTCAACCTGAGTCGGCTTTCAGCGCGTGCTCAAACAAAAGCCCGTTGGCAGACTTTTCCTGCCAGTTATGCAATGTTACAGACAAAGCTCAATGGGAGCGTCTGGGAGAGCACCACGTGGGGAGGTGAGCGTACGCTTATCTAACCATCACCTCGCCGTCCACACTCTGTGCACAAAACACAAACTGTGTGTGGTGTCATCACACGGGAGGAGCTTCGTCAGGTGCTAAAAATCAGGCTTTCAGGTACGAGCGAGGCAAATAAATACAGCGCAGGCTGACCGAGTTGGGTTAGAGTTATCCATGAGGTCGAGAACTCTGAGAAGTTAACACAGCTGCAGAAATGTTAACATTCACTGGAAGGATGAGGTTTTTTAAAACAATAACTACACTTGTGCCCTCGCAGGCAGCTGGTAGTAGCTTAAAAACAAAAGTAATCGTGGATACAAAACGAGGTTCCCGACCTCCTAAAAGCAAGGCATGTCCACGTTACTCTAATGAATATAAATGAATGAATGAATAGAACCATGGGGCCAATCAGTTCGTCCACGCGGATTTGGCTGCTATGAATTGGCCTTTAAGGGCTCTTATAGTGGCATACAACCCCCCCCCACCCAGCCCGCCCTGCTGAGTCTTTTTACCTCAGCAGTTATTAGTTATTTTCTAAAATGGTTCTAGCTCAGTTACAGGCTGTTTTATCGAGCATTTAAGCTTCATGCACCGCAGAAAAAAACACTGTTAAAGTCGCATTAAGTTATATAGCTAAGGCCGACTTGGCCCATATGTTCTGGTCCTGTAATAAACTATATCATTTTTATTATCTGTTATCTGAAGCTTTTAACAGAGATATCCAACCCAGTGCTGAAATGGCTATATTTGGAGTCCCAGGGGAGGGTATACCAATGACAAATAAAATTAAAAATGTGCTCGGTTTTTCAACTCTCCTTGCCCGGAGAAGAATCTTACTGGAGTGGAAATCAGAACATCCACCCAAAGCCTCCTCCTGGTTGAAGGACCTGATTCTATTCCTTAAGTTAGAAAAGATCAAATATTGCATTAGAGGATCGACCCAAAAATTCCATGAAACTTGGGCCCCACTTTTATCTTATTTTGAGAATCTTGAAGCCCTCCCACATGATTGAATGGTAAACAGGAATGAAGCCTCAGAGACCTCAGAAGACAAGTAGTGACAATTAAAGAAAGCAAATAGCCTACTGGTACTGTCCTGAATATCCACTTTTTCTTTATTTATTTATTTTATTAGTATCTTTTTTCATTTTAATTTTGTATCATTGTCTTTTTTTAATTATTTTGTATCGTCTTTTTTTAAATTATTTTTTATTTTGTATCAATATTGTCTTTATTTTTATTTTGTATCATTGTCTTTTTTTTTTTCTTTCTCATTATTGTCTTTTTAAATTTATTTTTAATTTTTATTTTGTGTCATTGTCTTTTTTTATTATTTTTTATTTTTATTTGTATCATTGTCTTTTTTTATTATTTTTCATTTTTATTTTGTATCATTATTGTCTTTTTTTTATTATTTTAATCTTGTATATTTTCATGTCTGTAATTTCTAGTGTAACGATTGCGGTGTACTTTTCACTCACTATGTTTATTTTTATTATTCGGCTTATTTTTTGTATAGGCAGCATGATGGGGGGAGGGGGGGGGTGTAAGAAAATATATGTATGTTGAATAACTTTGATCAATGCTCATTTCTTTCAAATAAAAAAAATTAAAAAAAATTAAAAAAAAATCGCATTAAGTTACTGCAGAGTTAATTCACGCTGAGCAGCCAATCAGAGGGAGGCTTCTCACCGCCTGACAGGACAGGGATTTCACAAGACGAATCGGCTGAAAAAGCCTCAGGCGCTGGCGCCAGCTGATTGTGCGAGAGACCTAACAGAGCGAGGAGCTCAGAGTCGCTGTTCCTCAACATCTAAGCCTTCCAACATCTGGTGAGGATGCCCCGAGAAAGCCCCCAAGGCGAGACATTTTGGACATGTCTAACCAGCCCATCAT
Source organism: Odontesthes bonariensis (assembly GCF_027942865.1). Taxonomy (NCBI): domain Eukaryota; kingdom Metazoa; phylum Chordata; class Actinopteri; order Atheriniformes; family Atherinopsidae; genus Odontesthes; species Odontesthes bonariensis. Next base: position 10,972,557 of record NC_134525.1, read on the forward strand.
TCATTGACCTCATAGACAAAATTATCTCCTTTATAAAGGGAAATTATAAAGTAACTAACTAATCAAACTACTTTCCTTGGAGTCTTAGATCCTTCTCGGTCGGTTTATTCAGTGGGGAAAGACATGATTCTATGTTTCTGTGCAAGCTTGGGAGCGCTTTAGTTTTAGCTGGCCAGAGAAAGGCAGATGTAGGCATGTCTACTTTGGTCTGTTGACCCCGTAAGTGGTAGAGAGCGAATGGATGGATGAGCACAGCTGTTGTTTGTTTGAACTTGTAGGATCGAGCTGACTCCAGCTCCATTTTAAAACTTTTCTAACATTTTCTACTGCTTTATTTGTTCAAAAGCAGCCTTGAGCTGCAATTTCTCTGCATCTGATAAGTAAAAAGAATGATTGTAAGAGATTCTCTCTGCCTCAACATGAATTTTGGTGAGTAGTTTCAAATGAAAGTGGCCACCAGATTGAAGAGGTTGTTTTTAATCCATCTGCCCATCAGCTGTGCTCATGCACGTTCATGTTCACATCTACAGGTAATCTGGAAACACTAACTAACCAAACATGTGTTTTGAGGGGAAACCAGAGAAAACCAGAGGTGGGTAGAGTAGCCAAAAATTATACTCAACTAAAAGTAATGTTACTTCAGAATAATATGACTCAAGTAAAAGTAAAAAGTAGTCATCCAAATAATTACTTGAGGAAGAGTAAAAAACCGCTTGGTGAAAAAACTACTCAAGTATTGAGTAACTGTTGAGTAACGTCTGATTTATTTGTTAACACAAGCATTCAATCAGACAGACAAAAATACTAAATAATCATCTTTAGGCGAATTAGAGTTTATCCAATTGATAAAATAAATTAAAATGAATTAATTAATTACAAAATAGCTTAAATTAAAATAATCCAGGTAAACTCAAGTACTTCAATAAAAAAATAAAAGGGACTTCCGAAATGTTTAAAACATATGTAACCCATATGTAACCTAAAAAACAAACATTTACAACTTACCGCTACATGTTTCCTCAAGTTAGATGTTGAGTTTCTGCTGAAATGTCCGTTTGTTTTGGTTGACAGAAGACACATAATGTAGCTGCTGTTTCTCACTCTTTGTAAGGTAAACATGCTTTCAGTATGAGGCCTCGTCTGCGTCTTCATTTCCCACCGTTGATTCTGACATTTTTCATCTGTTTCTTTGTTTGTTTGCTACGACTGTAAACTGTAAAGCTAACCCGTCCCGCCGCTGAGATTGAGTATGGTCACGTGACGAGACTGCACGGCTACGTCTGATTGGTGAAACACAGTCAGGTGGTAGAGCCTTTTGGCGGAAGTCTCTCTCTCTGTCAGAATAAAATATTAAAATGAGGCGTACGCGGGGGGATAAAAATAATGAGGCGTAGAATACCAAAGAGGTAAGAAGAGAAGTAACCAGCTCATTGTAGCCTAATGTAGCGGAGTAAGAGGACAGTTTCTGCTGCACAAATCTACTTTAGTAAAAGTAAAAAGTATAATGATTTAAAACAACTCCTAGAAGTATAATTTTTTCAAAACTTACTCAAGTAAATGTAACTCGTTACTACCCACCTCTGAAAATAAGACATTTCTTTGCTCTATAAAGATGTATTTTAACTGCTCCTGCCAAGTGCAAATGCAGTTGGTGTGTTGACTGAAAAATTATATTAATGGGAGTTTATATCCCTTACTGTTTAACAGCCGAGATAAACAAGCAGGACATGTTGGCATTTCACCCTTAATTCAGTCAACTACCAAGTTTACAGAACGTCAAAGCCTTTTTGAACTCTTAATCTATAAGTTAAAAACATGAACTGTATTTCAGGTCCCTTTACGGCTACAATACAGAGGACAGGAACTCTGTCTTCACTGGTAACTGAAGCCCTGATGGTGGCCGTGTGGCGGGCCCTGGGGGGGGGCTTTATTCACTGGCTCTATATTTAATTCATCAGCGACCTCTCTGATTAATTTTTACTGAGACGCACATCCAATTCAGCTGCAGCTCTGGCATTACTTTCACCCCGAAGATGTGAATAAACAAAACGGGCACATTCAAATCTCGAATGCAAATTTGCTTTCATGTAAGCAGACTTACGGGGGTATGGAAATTTGATTTTGGTCCGTGAAGCACAACCTGGATGCTACTTTAAGCTCAAGAGGAAGATAAATGAGGACTAAAGTTTTGTTTAGAGCACAGGATTCAAACTCCCAAAGATTCCCACAACCATCCCCTTTAGTAGGAGGCCACCAAAGGGGTCAGAATTAAGACACCAGGGACCAATAAACAAGCCATGAGTCTTGTCACTTCTTCCCTTCACACAAAGACTTTTAAATGTTTGTTCTTCTGCAAGGCTACGCCTCCCCTCGTCCTTTAGTTTGTGCATATTTGACATACACAGATACCCATATTTGCTTACAAAGGTCAAGATATGAGCTGCTGATATTCACAGGACTGAGCACTTAAACACACAGTTTTCATATCAGTTGGCCAACAAAGTGAAGAATGGTGCGTGCAGTCTTCCTCCTTTGTTGGCAGTTAAAAGACAGATGTCTTTATGAGGATAGTTGGGCTTATAAAAGCGGCTTTTCGCAACCTGTCCTCACCTGCCAGCGGCGCTCAGAGCTCTCCGTGGGGTTTGTGGAATGTTTTAGGGCCGATATTCGCACGCATGTCGCATACAGCAGCAAGGAGGCGGAGAACCTTGGCCTTTGCCTTACAAAGGGTGGATAAACAAGCCGCCGCAGTAACCCGACCTTAAGTGTGTCTTTAATGTCTTTACAGGCTTTGTGCAACAACCAGTTTGAGACAGAAGGGCTGGAAACATTTAGTTAAGGATTTCTGAACCCAATATATATCAGAAACTGAACTCTGATCCTGTTATTATACCTCCGATGTGGGTTTATCGTTGTCACGTGACCCCATTTCCGTAGTTACACATGTTTGGAAGAACATTTAAATCTCACAATAAGTCCGTCTCAGCTGTGCAACAAGCTGAAATTTGTCAGCTTGTTGCACCTCTGGTCACGTCCTCGTCGGTAATTGTATGTGACATCAGTTGCTTTAAGCCTGAACGAACATATGCCGCTCACTTTGTTTGTATTGCCTTTAATGGACCGCAAACTGGACACGAATGTGCACTCATGACCCTTCTGCAGTGTTATTTAGTACTGAAGACAAGCAGCATCAGCATTTAAAATCTGGGGACACAACATAGAAGTTTGCCAGTCGTAACGCTCCGTTTCATCACGCCAAACCGGCTCCTGTGTTTCATGTCAACAATGCATTAGAAGCACAATCATAGGACGCTGAAATATGATTCTAGGATTTTCTGAAAGGTGTAAATGTCTCATCACACACAGAGAGACTAAATACTTCTGTGACTTTGTTTGTAAAATGTTTGCAAGAAGTTCTGAGTGATTATTTGCACGTCTCCGGAGTAAAATATATTCTCATGATCTGAATGTTTCCAAACCAGGAGTCCAGTTTCACTCCCAACTTCGCAAACACTGAGGCTGTGTTCGAAACCGCATACTTCTCCTACTACTCATACTAACTTTTTGAGTTAGTAAGCGAGTTTGAGTAAGCGAGAAGTTCCTGGATGCATACTAGATTCGCCGAAATGTTGGGCATGCATCATGAGGTTACTACTCATACTCAAACTACCCAAGATGCAACGTAACGTGACGTCGCTGATCATCATTTCCTGTCAAAACAGCAGTTTCAAGCTAGCTACAACGAGGGTAGGTTCACTTCCTGTTTTAAAAACAAAAGCACCAATTGTATCGTAATGGCTTTCCCTATGATAAAAGGCAACTAGAGCTGTCCCAAACAATTATTTTTCAAACGATTAATCTAGAGATTATTTTTTCGATTTGTCGACTAATCTAACGACTAATTTTACGATTAATCTAACGATTATTTTTTCAGTTACCGATTATTTCACATTACAACTTTTCACACAATATGGATATGAAGACATCTGTTTAATCGTGGAATTACGACTGTCAACAGGTAGACTAGAACTACATAATGGCAGAGTATAAAATCCACCGTATGGTGTTAGCAAATAGATAACACAGAAGAAACATGTCGGGCCTGGTAGCGCTAACAGCTTTAAACTAGGCAAACACGGGACCTGTTCTAGTCGTAATTAAAAGACGTAAATTTTACGCCGGGAATATAACTAGACAAAAACTCAACAGTCTAACATAGCGTTTATTCAGAGAGGATCTTTGGTTTAGCCAACTGCAACTACTGCTACTGCTTGATAAATTAAATCAACAGAACTTACGCTGTTTTGCTGCCATCCTGACATAGAGCTCCAGGGTGCTTTCGTTTCAAGTGTTCTAGCTTCGCTGATGTACTGCTGTGGTACGCCAAATTAAATTTGTATAGTCTGCAAACAACCACATTGTTAGCAGCGTTAAGGGTGAAAAATTCCCAGACTTTGGAAGACCGTGTGCGTGTTTTTTTAGCTATATGCTCTTCAGTGCTCCCACTACTGCTTGCCGCTGCCATCGTTATGAATTCTTCTTCTTCCGTTTTAAACTAAAGGCTCTAGCATGGTTGCCGCGTCTGCTAGCGCGAGTGGTGTTGATGACGTCACGATTTTGTGCCTGCAATATATAGTGGCGCAAGTCGATGCGCCAGTAGTTGCAATTTTCTCCATCACAGAGGTGGCACTGCTACATGAAGGTTACCGCTATTCTACAACCACGAAAGTGGAGAAGAAAACAATGAAAAGCAGGAATACTGTCATTAATGATACTGCTGCAGTATTCGGATCATTTTAATTTTTTAATTCAGTTAATAGAGGTGAAGGTTTGAAGCCCCCGGCATCAACAGAGTCTCTGCCCTCTTCTTTGCCTTCACGTATCTGTCCCGTAGCTTCTTCCACACATTCTTACAGAACTCTCCCTCTTTCCCCAAAGTTCTGCCCATCTCTGTCCACCAGTTTTGGGAGTTTACGTGCTCCCTGTGCTGTTTCACTGCAGTTTCGTACTGCTGTCTGTACAAACGTCGTGCATCGACTGGTGCACGACAACGCGCTGCGTCGTCTTTTCAAGGGAAGCCCCAGGCCTGAAACGTCATTTTGACGTCACAGTCCGCCACCGCCGTGACAGACGCGTCAACTATAACTCCGGCTTAAGGCGTCTACACCGATTGGCGACTCTGGTGCATATTTACTGCCACCGCTGGACTGGAGTGAGAGTTCATCTGGTGGGTCGTTTGGAACGGGGACTTCAACCAAAAAATAATAGTAATTTGCGACGCATCGACGCAAATTATTCATGTCGACCAATTTATGACGATGAAAAAGTCGAATACGTCGACTATTTGACCCAGCTCTAAAGGCAACGGGTATTTTATTTTGTGAAAATAACCTGAAGTGCATTGCTCACTACGGCTAGCTTTAGTAGCGCCGAATTCGTCGGAACAAAATTGTAAATAGCCGGTATTTTGTCAGATTTTCAACACGTTGGGGATCTAAACGACTACTTTCTCGACTGAAAATGTTTCAAATGTTGCTAAAGTTTACAGAGTTTAGAGCTTAAGTGAAATCAGCTGCAGGCCGGCTGATTTCGGCTCGGGCAAGAGCGAGATGCATTGTGGGTAAACGCTCTGCATACTGTCTGATCGATCAGTATGCAGTATGGAAGTATGGAGTTTGCAAGTATGTAGTATGTAGTATGTAGTATGCGGTTTCGAACACAGCCTGAGTCTTTGTCAGTAATAAAGGCTCGTTTTTGTGCCGAAACCCGAGTAAAATCAAGCCAGATTATCACATGGGACTCAAAACTCACACAGTTCAGTTAGAAAACGATGGTCTCACACTGGAGTTGAACCACTGGTCTCCAGGTGGAAGGTCCTGCAACTTATTCCAACACTTAAAGGAGTGTGTTTCTGTCATAGAGCCAACACCATATAAAACTGTTGAAAAACATGCTTTATATTCCTCTATAAAAAAGGTAATAAACCCGACAGACAGGTCACAAACACAGTTTTTATGACGTTACGTGCCCTATTTTCTTCTGCCGCCTCTCAGCTGTGTGTTTGGAGACTTCAGGTCCATGCTGGGAAACATTAGAGCCATAGCCTGAGGTATTCTTTTAGACCTGACCACCTCACAAGGCATTTTACAACTGCTCTCATGAGCAACAGATACTTTGCTTGTCTGGTAAACTGATCCCGACGTTTAAAATACTTGCTGTTACCGCTATGAAAACCAGTTTTTCTTTAACTGCTGCGAGAGCTGAGAGCAAGCGGGTTAGAACAACCAGATAAGGATATAAGTTGCTATATACTTACCACAATATCTTATTATTCAGCCAAAACCTTAGGTTTAGTTTTGTTAGATTTTCCTTCTAAAAGTATTGAAACTTCTGACAGAAAGTTCTGAAAACGTCCTAATGTGATGCCAAGCTCTTTTACGGGTAAACTAAAGAGACGAGAGACGCAAAGTTTATTAGTTGTAAGAGAGGAATTCGTCCTTCGGTTTATTTCATGCAAAAAAGAGGCAGAGACGGAGAAGCCGCCTCCGGCAGTGGATGCTCATAAACAAGGAGAAGATTTAAACTATTCTGCAGTTTTACTGATGTTTCCGTGTGATAAATTCAGAATCCTCTACCCGATGCAAGATGAATAAAAGATGAAAATGAGCGTATAAGACATAGGTTCAGTCCCAAAAGATCTCTCAAAGATCTTGTCCACGTGCACAGAGTATGCTCGTAGAGCTAGAAGGAGCGTTCCTCAGAGGTGTGGATGTCAAGCGATATGGCATCCCGTGGCATTTCGTTTAAAGCCTGCGGACGTGTCAGCGCTTCCTCGAAGACCGCCTTTCACGCCAGCCTTCACATCCGACTGGCAGAAAATCGGGGGAGCTCCATTTTGCACAGCTGGAGTGGAAAATGCCGGCGGCTAACTTTCTGACTCTCCCGTCTGACCCCCAGAGGCCTCGCTGGTTCACATTTCAGCACCGACCACATGACCCGAGCACATCGTGAGCCATAAATTCTCATCATGAGGCTGAAAATGACGGAATTAAAGTGCAAAGAGAGCTTTGGCCGTGCTGCCTGTGAGGTTACCCGTCATCTGTCCTCTTGTTTGTTCTCCCATCACCGCTCACTGGGATGAGTCGCCTAATGTGTTGTAGTGGATCTGACAAACAGCGGACCTATTTTTAGCCCGTTGAGCGCTTGTGATGGTTCCGGCTATAAAACAGAAACAGCAGCTCCCGATGATGTTGGGCCACAAGAATAACTTTAATGCAGGTCTTTGGAACTGAATGGGAAGGACTGAACTCTATTAATCTGGTACATGGAGCCCAAATAGTCCATTTTCAGCACATTTTCACAGCAAAAGTGTTGAGCCACCCCTTGTTTCTTTATATTTCACTTCCAATGAGCCATTTTTTTTCTAATAATCTTGAGCAGCGGTTCTCCAGGCTTTCCTGAAGGTCTGTCACATTTTTTCTTTGGCTTCTTTTTCATGCATTTTCACTCCTTGCACCTGGCCATTTTCAGAGGAAAGTGCTTCTAAGCCACTTAACACTGACCTATGAATCATTCAAGCATAAAAAGGCTTGTGTCTACGACATCAGTCCCCAACCAAAACCTTTTCTGGTCTCATATTAAAGCGGACAGACGGCTGTTTATCAGAGCTTTACATTAAATATATTCAAGGTTTCCCACACAAATCTGAGCTACCTTGATTTAGCCTTTACCTTCACATCAGTAAACAATCATACATGTACGAATGCTTGTTCGGTCACAAATGCAGACACTTTTTTCGGACACTTTTAGCATGTTTTTCGCTTTGGAAATGACTAGAAAAAATCAGTTTAGTAAGACTTCAGTCGAACTAACGTGTTCACATGAGTCTTAAAATGTACGTTTTACCTGGACTAACATTATGATTTCATATCTTCTAATGTTCTGACTGTGCTTGACCGACAAAAATCCAGATTAAAAGGAACATAAAGACACATAAGGACACAAATAGTTAAACTGAGGGAATACAATGAGTATACAAGACATGAGGATCAGTGATTTAATGATCCACTTAGCTCTGTAAAGTTAAACCAAAACACAAAGCAGCACAAACTTCCAGATGAAAGATTCTCCACAGAAAATTATCTTAAAGGGACACTATGTAATTTCTTCCCCCATCTAGTGGTGCAATTTTATTTTGCAAAGTTGAATGAATTTGCTCTCTAGCGCCTCACGTTTTCAAATGTGCGCTGCAACTTCTTGAACTACGGCAAGCGGAATGTGTCAAGATTCAAGAAGCTATAGCTTCAGACTCAAGGTCCATACAAACAAAAAGAAATCAAGACACACAGTACAAAGGATTACATAACACACATACAACAACACTATGAATACAGATGACAGATAACATGTCAGATAACATAACATCTCCTTTGGTGTGCAAGCAATGCAATTAGTCATATTCCGGGAGTTACCGGAAGTGACGTCGACGCAGCGTTAGCATTAGCAGCGTTAGCAATAGGAGCATTAGCAGCGGTAAATAAACTCCCGGTAAACTTACAAACTTTCTAATGCCTCGTTTTGTGAGTTAAGAGCCTATGTGTACTACGGCAGAAGTTTGGTAACAATCAGTGCATTATTAGTGGGATAATTTACGAGATAAAATCTATTTAGCATTTTTTTTTTTTTTTTAAACTTTATTAGTAAATCAACAAAATAACAGTTTACAAATGTGAGCATAACGCCAAAAAGAAGATATCCAGGGGGAGCATAGGAATAATAATAAAAAGAAGAAGATGATGCACTTACAAAAAGAAAGCTAATGAACACAAAGACATATGTGCCAAGGAATAAAATCTATTTAGCATTAGCGGCTGTAATAAGCCATTTGGTGGAAATGACGTCACAATGACGTCATTTCTGCTTGTAGGCCTGGTGGGGAAATCGCGATTCGAAGTGCTTTATGTCCCTCTCGGCACTTCGTCATTTTTCATAGAGCGGAAGGACATGGCAGCCTCCATAGAGCTTACCTGCTCTATGTAGATACAGACAAGTTATTCTTCACTCAGGAGGATAAGTGAGATTTTTGACAGAGATCATTTTACACCAATGAGGACTAACTTATGAATGATTATGCTGATTTGAGCTAATAAATGACTTAATTTATTACATAGTGTCCCTTTAAAAAGCATAATTCAGCCCAGTTACTGACAGTTTCTCCTCCACCCGTCCATCAGCACACTGACTACAAAGCACTTGATGATATTTTTGCATGTGTACCAGCTGCTGTTTTATAGAAGCTTGTACGAACAGCAATTTGTCACAAAATTCTGATTTAAAACTCCTCCCAAACGGACAGACTTCCCAACAATAACACGCCCAGACCAAATCTACTGATCTCAGCTGCAATCAGACTTAGTCAGGCTGCAACACAGCCAGTCATCGCACGTAAAAATGCAAATAACATCACTGTCATTCATAAATCAGCGGCTACGCCTGAGCAGAAATGCCAACATCATAGCTTTGCAAGAAGAAATGTCCGAGGATTATCGAGCCCGTTCAGGCTCATTGTTGAGGAACAAGTTACAACCAAGAATAACTGGGCTCATCTGCACAAATCATTATCATATTTGCCTTTGGTTATTAAAGGGTGTGAATGGATTTTCCAATAAAGCTCTAAAGCCATAAGCAGCAGGCAAGGAGGTCGACTGCTGGCAGGGCGACCGCAGGTCATATCAAAGCTGACTGTCCCCGGTTCCCCTCTCGGGAAACTTGAGAGGAAGTCGTTCCTGAAAGGGCAGCTGTCAAACAAGCCTGCGCTGGGCCGCTGGATTATTATGGAGTGTCAGTTATTACGGGGGGGCTTTAAGCCAGGCAGCACTTACAGTAATCTGCCACTTGACTTGGGTTCTGAAAGGGAAAAGCTCAAAGACGTGCGAGGAGTCAGTTGTTCAGTTTAAAGGCTTGAATATGTGAGCCATAGTTTGGTTGACTTGTTAAACGTTAAATAGCACAATTTCAGACTGTTTGGTGCATCTAATTCCTCCACCTTGACACGAGCGTGTGAGCAATGACGCCTGCATGGGATTTCAGTTAGCACGCAAATGCAAAAAACAGCACCTGCTCATCACAGCTAGCCTCACATGTTCATAAACGAATGCATTCGGCGCTGCCTCAGTCTCACTGCTCTGTGAGCAGACGGAGAAAGATCCTGGAAATAGAAAATGGAGCTGGAACGAGTTCTGAAAGGCTCTGCTGAGCTACAGAGTGGGGCTGGGTGTGGATTCACTTCAGGGGGGCTACGCTGATGCGCTATCCAACCAGGATGTCAGGAGAACAGTGATGATTTGCTGTCCAAACCCAATGCGGCAAGTGGATAAAACTCCCAATACACTGTTGGAACTTTCGGACAATTGCCTTTAAGGTTAAAATTTGTTTAAAGACCCCCTGAGATGACTTGTGAGGTGCCATTTACTCTTGCATTTATAAACACTTCCTGCTGAAGCCGTACGAATGACATGCAGAACGCACACGTATTCATGCCATGACCTCTAGCTGCTGGACGAACTCTTCCTCAAGCAGTAGCACACGCTAACAATTATCAAATTACAGCCTCACAGGGACGTTTTGTGCATGAAAACTCTCCATCAGACAAGAATATAGCTATCCAAATAGGTCACATGACCGTTGGGCAATAACCCTGTTTCACATCAATATATCACCACCTAATAAAGAGACAAATTGGACTCGTATGTTTTTTAAAAAGCAGCCGAAATGCTGCCTTTTAGTGACCAAAACATCCGACGTGAACCATCATGTAGACATGCCACAGCTAAAATTGAAAAACAGCATCTAAAGGAAATCAAACTGATCAGAAAAAGCTACAAAGATGGAAACAATTCTTCATTCAGACCATTTGGTGCCAGTTTTTAAGTATTCATGTTCCCTTACAAGCTCAGTGCTCCAATATTTTAGAGATTAAACATTATGTGATGGCTGCATGAGCCAAAGCTGAATTTACTGCTGCACTCTGCTCTGATTGGGACCAGCTCAAGGGGCCCGATTAGGCTCCACCCACCATTCCACATCAGCGCTGCGAAAATTTGAATTTCAAGGCAGCGTTTCATTGGACGCAAACTGAATACACGCCCCTGAGTGCAGAACGAGTCGTCAGCATTTTTTTGAGCAGTTTTAGATAGTTTTTCAGTCTTAAAGGGGTTCTCTTCAGCCCAAATTTCTGCCTTGTTTTCCGGGCTTGACTAAAGAAAACAGAAAAAAAAAAACGTCAATTAGAGCTTTATTGGAAATTTGGCTGCTTTAACAAACAGCAGATGTAAGCACAGAGAACAGAGCCAGCATGAAGCAGAATGCAAATGAGATATTATGTCATATGATGACATCATGAACACACTAATTAACACATCATCTAGAGACGTTTAGCGACTTTTTTTTAGCAGGCTTTAGCGACATTCAATAGAAAAGAGTTGGCAACACGGGGAAGGACAAACCCGAGTACACAAGATAACTTTTTTGTCTTTCTGTGATATACTGACAGTGGATTATAGGTTAAAACATCGTAAAAACCATTAAATTAAACATTAAGCAAACCAATAACCAGTCAGAATTGAGCCATCTTCCATTTAGCATTGACAAGTTTTATCTCAGGTAAGTTCTGCAGTTATTTGTACAGTTTTCTATGATTTTTAAAAGAGAAATGCTGGATCTTTATCTATGAAGGGGGTCATCATCATCGCAGTTTAGTGTTGCAACAAGTTACAGAAACAGGTTTCTAAACTGCGCCAACGACCTGTCGCTGCAGGCTGAGGTGATAAGTGGGCCACTAGCAGCATTTCAGGTTTCACGTACTTGTCTGAAACCGTTCTTTAGGGTCCGTCTTGATGCACTTTGTGCAATATTTCCTCTCAAAACGATGATATGAATGATAAGCAGGTTTCTCACTCAAGAAATTTGGCCACTAATTAAAAAATAAGACTAGGGCTGGGCAACGATTAAAATTTTTAATCTAATTACAGTGGAAGTCGTGTAGCTATTTTATTTTTTACTCCCTTGATTCCTTTCTGGACATCTGCTTCTGCCTCGCTAGCTAACGTAACGAGTTGACACGGGCAGCAAGCGCGCGAATCATGGCTGGAAAAAGGAAGTCATTTTCTCTGAATGAAAAACGTAGTCTCCTCGAGGCGTATGACAAATTACCAAAAACGAGCCAACGAGTTTCTGCGGCGAAGCTTGGCATTCCTCAGGTGCTTTTCCCGGGCGCCGTCGTTTTCTTTCTCCGTCGTTAGCATTCATGACTGTCTCTCGTTGCTTCACTAGACTACACAAGGTAGCCTGAGGAATGCCAAGCTTCGCCGCAGCATCTCGGCTTTTATGTAGAAGCCTCGCTCCACTCTCTGTTTCCTTGAATGACTTGCTGCTATCAGTTGTGTGTTTTGCCTTTAAGTGATATTTTAGACTGGAACTACTACGCTGAGAAGACAATTAAACTTGGCAGTGTTTACAGATGACTTTGGTTTTGTTGACCCCGCGTCTGGAAGAACTTTAAAATGAAAATGGCCGAGTAAAAGTTCCGTACCCTTCTCCATGTTTGGTGGATCCGCCGATTACTTTCTTTTCCGGTTCTGCAGCAGACAGCAACAGACTTTTACAAAATAAAATAAATAATAAAACCTGCGTTTATGCGCGATAAAATATTTGTCGACGTTAAATAATTAAGGAGTTAACTCGTTATTATCGCGTTAACTCGCCCAGCCCTAGATAAGACACATGTCTCAACAACTGCATCTGATGACTCGCCGTCATGCCTGAATGTCCTCATTCTGGGAAGCCACGGATGAGTCAATCATAGGATGCATGGCACCAGTCACAAATGGAAATCTCAGGCTTATAAATCATTTTGCTGCTGACGTGCAAAGTGTCCGGCGTGATTTCATTACTACTGAGCATCGACAGTCCAGTCCCTTTGATTCATTTGTCCCTGGAGTGAATGTAATCTGTTAAACTCTACGTTGATTTATTTCGAATGTCATTTTGCGGTGACCCTTCAGGGAACACAACCAAACTGACCGATAAAAGCTGCCTCCACTGTTGTGCCGCAGATGATACAACATTTAGCTTTCCAGTCACAACAGACCCGGTAAAGAAAATCAATACTCCGTGTCAGAACAAGCTGCTTCTAGGACTAACACAGCAGAAGAAACCAATCATCAAGTGTTAATTGGGTAGATCACACCGGTACAAACGCCCTGAGCGGCGAGCCGCTGGTTTGATTCCTGGTTGGCTGGAACACTTCGTCCCTGTCAAATAACTCTAAAACTGTAGGATGATGCCAGTTGTTTTGGGATTTCTGTCATATGTCGAAGTAAAAATACCAAAAATGATCCCTTTTTAGTTTTTAAAAGAGACGATATCCTGCTTTCCTGTGTTTAAAGGGATAGTTCGCCTCTTTTGACATGAAGCTGTATGACATCCCATACTAACAATATCATTTATGAACATTTTCTTACCCCCTGCTGCGTCCTGTGAGCCGAGTTCCAGCCTCGTTTTGGCGTTGACGAAGGTAGTCCGGCTAGTTAGCTGGGGTTTAAAAAATACAGCGTTTTACTTCTCAAAACAATATGCGTTCAAAAGAGTAATACATTTGCATCACAAAATCGTTCACCAAAAAAAGTCGGACCTCACAATCGCTTGGCGCTATTTGCTCTCCCTTCGTATCACTGCGTGCTGTGTAGACCGAAGTGCAGACCGAGCAGTCCCCTGCTTCCGAGCAGCAAACACCGTAACAGGTGCGGCAGGCGGCAGGCGGCAGCAGGCAGTGATAAGAAGGGAGAGAAAATAGCGCCAAGCGATTGTGAGGTCTGACTTTTTCTGGAGGGACGATTTTGTGATGCAAATGTATTACTCTTCTGAACGCATATTGTTTTGAGAAGCAAGACGCTTTATTTTTGTGGACCCAACTAACTAGCTGGACTACCTTCGTCAACGCCTAAACGAGGCTGGAACTCGGCTCACAGGACGCAGCAGGGGGTAAGAAAATGTTCATAAATAATATTGCTAATATGGGATGTCATACAGCTTCATGTCAAAAGAGGCGAACTATCCCTTTAAGTTCAATCTTTTGGGTTTCAGGTGATTTTTCTACTTTTAATCTGAGTTTTTCTCATTTCAGACGCCTCTCTTGATGAACCTGAGGTGCACAGAACTGATAACTGGCCTCCACTTCCCACCTGTGCAGACTTCCTACTTCTGCTTTTCTGCTCCCCCATCACTGTAAACCGAGTTTGCGACTAAATAAACAAGACAAGTGAGCGCGTTTGCTCATTGTCGGATGCTAGCCGGGGCACTTCTAAAACAAATAATTCATCAAACTGACATTTGACAGATTAATCAATAGCAGAACACAGAAAACTCATTAAATATGAGCAGTTATTGAGAGTTTTTTTTCACAAACACAACAGTCCTCCCACTCCAATGTGGATTTTTACTGCAGCCACCAGTCCCACATGACTGATGCTCTCAGCGAGAGGTAACTGACAATCCGACAGCCTGGGCGGCTCGGACAGGGCACAGATTGGTAATCAATGGGTAGAAATATCCCCAGGGAGATATGGTTTGTCTGTGTGGGTCCATTTGAACACAAAAGCCCCACTGTGGGGCTGAGCGTGCAGCGGGGTCAGCTGGTATCGGCGTGCAGAGGACCGTGTGTGTGTGTCCCAGAGATAAACTTCAACTTAAATTCTCGGCCTTATCTGGGGCTGTTAGCGGAGGCGACACCCGCTGCTTCACAACACCCTCACATTTAGATGTTTGTTTCTTGATGATAACAGCTGAGGAAGAGCCTCGCGTTCCTCATCTCGTTGTGGAAACAGACATCGAAATGTCAACATCGATCAAACAGTGGATTATTCATGAGAGAAGAAGCTTCAAGCGCTTGGTTGTTTTCCATAGAGATCCTGATGGGCTGTCCCAACAACTCCAACACTGCTGACACTGCACTGAATCTACCCTTTTCAGCCTGTAATGAGTCCGCAGAACACGTTTTCCTGCTAATAAACTGCTCAGCTCGTCTCTCAGAGTGTTTCTTCACCCAAAAGGGATATCACAGAGGGTGGTGTCGCATGTTTTACAGATAACAACGCTCCCATTAAAAGAAATAATGGAAATCTCAACGCTATAAGATTCAATAACATGCTGAAAGTAGGTCTGCACCCACTCCTAAATCACACAGTATGGATCAGCTGTTATTTGTGTTTTCAGGATTTTTGTGATACTTTAGATTCTTTGTTTACTTCATCCAAAACATACGGAGCTGTGTAAAATCCACCCGATTTTTTATTTATTTAGCTTCCAAGCACCCGGACTTTCTTTAATCTTTTAAAGTGGTCTTGAGCAGTAGTTCTGCAGGCTTTCTGAAGGTCTTTCACAGTTTTTCTTTACTCATTGGTGTTTTTTCTTTGTTAGGCCATTTAACACCAACCTATGAATCATTCCAGCATTAAAAATGCACCTAACTCAAGGGATGGACCAAAGTTGTGTCCACACATAACAGACAACTTAGCAAAGAAGCCATTTTAAACACTATCTTTACAAAGATATGTTGGCCCAAGCCTCATCAGAAATGGGCTCCATGGAAGGGTGGCTGTCAAGAAGCCGTTCTTAAGGAAGGGAAACAGGGAGAAAAGGCTGAGCTGTGCCAAATGACACAAGAAGTGGACTGAAAATCAGTGGCAACAGGTCTGATGGAGGGATGAATCCTCCCCAGAGCCCGGAGCTCAACATTATTGAAGCAGTGTGGGATCATGTTGGCAGAGAACGGAACAAAAGGCAGCCGACATCCAAAGAAGAGCTTTGGGATGTCCTTCAAGAAGCCTGGAGAACTATTCCTGAAGACTACTTAAAGGGATAGTTCGGGATATTTGACATGAATCTGTATGGCATCACCATAACCAGTGTCGTGCATTCAAACTGACTTACCCCCGACAGTGTCCTGTGAGCCGAGTTCTTGTCCAGTGTTGGTCAAGGCGAAAGTAGTCCGGCTTGTTTGCTGGGGTCAAGAAATCAGCGCGTTTTTCTTCCTAAAACAATACGTGTGCTAAAGAGTGATTTATTTCATCACAAAAACCGAAGCCGGCAAAAGTCACTCCTCGTTATCACTTGGGCCCTATACTGTCTCTCATTGTGTATCAGTGCGCACGTCATTCTGACCGCGAGCTGTGCGCACGAGTCTTTCTGTTCTTTGGCAGTGCTCAACACTTACTCTGCAGACAACTGGCCATCGGGTCCAGCTGGTCTGGGACGCCTCTTCCAGTTGATCTTGGGAACATGGAAAAAAGTTCTCAAGACGCCTGCATTCAGGAGTGCAGGGAAGTCACCGTTATTTGTGATGCAGGCAGCAGCTGTCCCGCCGACATCCTCATCTATGGAAAGGTTTTGTGTCTGGGGCATAACTAAATCCCACTCGTGGCAGCAGTAACATTCCACCTCTGTCTGCATTACTTCGCACTTCAAACAAGTGCACCAGGATTTGTCGGCCACCCTGGGTATCGCAGCTCCAGCAGTGGCTCCAGCTTCTGTTTCCATCACTTCTCTGTCCACCCTCTCTCTTTCTGCCCGATCTAAGTCCATTTGGCGAACTTCCTCCTCAGTATAAACGGGTTCATAAAGATACCCCCTTGGCTCTGAACGGAAGTCAATATGTTCCTCGTCGCTCTCGTTGTCAGACATCTTCCCGAGCAGTAAACAAAGTGAATCGACTCGTGCGCACAGCTCGCGGTCAGAATGACGTGCGCACTGATACACAATGAGAGACAGTATAGGGCCCAAGTGATAACGAGGAGTGACTTTTGCCGGCTTCGGTTTTTGTGATGAAATAAATCACTCTTTAGCACACGTACTGTTTTGGGAAGAAAAACGCGCTAATTTCTTGACCCCAGCAAACAAGCCGGACTACTTTCGCCTTGACCAACACTGGACAAAAACTCGGCTCACAGGACACTGTCGGGGGTAAGTCAGTTTGAATGCACGACACTGGTTATGGTGATGCCATACAGATTCATGTCAAATATCCCGAACTATCCCTTTAAATCAAATCAAATTTATTTATATAGCACATTTCATGTACAAAACAATTCAAAGTGCTTGACATAAAATAAAAGCATTGCAGCAGGGAGTGGAAGAAGCATTAAAAATACATAAAAGAATATAAAGAGAAACAAATAAAATCATTTAAATGAATTTAAAAACAAGCAACAGTCCAGATAAATCAAAAGATATCGTGCAGATTTCATGCATAGACACATGAGAAAAGAAATGTTTTTAACCTGGATTTAAAAATGTCTAAAAGAAAGGACAGAAAGTTCGTCTGAGAGGGTTCAGGCTGTGTTGGAGGATAAAGGAGCTCAGAGCAGATATTCACTTTAAAGCTGCTCAGAAATGTCTTTTACACTGAAATCCCATTTATGTTTGCACATGTTCAACAAATTTCTGCACCAATTTACACCGATTTCCCTGCAATAAATAGAGAAATGAGGAGTGGCTTAAGACTTTCAAAAAGTCCAATTCACGATCAAATATTTAGGACAAAAAAGTCGGCAGAAACTCAAGATTTCTGGTGATCACAGAGTGTATCGATCCGCAGTAAAGGGTGTTAAAGCGGGACGAGCAGCACCAGGAACCCCTGCCCCCCCGGTATTTACTGTGTACCCTGAAATAGATCACATGTGGGCTAAGCTGATCACCGGATATGTCACGATGAGAGATTTATGGTGCAAAACAACATTGGGCAATAATACCCCGACCTGGCCCCAGCGTGGCCAGCGTGGCCAGAGAGGGCAGATTGATTGATTTATTGGCTGATCAGGGTGAAGCTCGCATACACGCGCGCGCACACGCTCTCTCACACACACACACACACACACACACACACAGAGCAAACTGAACCAACCTGCTCTTTCCTTTTCTGCCAGCGGCCACAGGGGCTCTCCTCCAGGATCTCACTCTCATCCTCGCTCTCCTCCTCCTTCCCCTCAGATCCTGATTTCCTCTCCGGGACGGACATCGTCATTTTATCGGCGTATGTGTCCAGATTTTCCCCACTCTAGTTTTCGGCGCTTCCCTAGTCCCTCCGGTCCCGTGTTTTGTTGTGTTGGAGGAGGTAGCGCAGAGGACTGTCCGCCGCTTGTCTGCGCAGTGAAGACACCCCCCACCCCACCTCCAGACGACAGCAGGCGCTCCGTCAGCCCCCCCTTTGGCGCTCAAAACATTCTGCAGACGAATGAATAAAGGCTGAAAACCAGCTCTCCCGAGTCACACCCCACAGCCGGCACGCCCTGTGGGTAAAAAACTACAAGTGTGCACAGTGCGAGGGTTCAGCAATTTAACAGGGTGGAAAAATATATCCCAGACTTCATGCGCCCTGGAAGCAGACTGCATGCAAAACGGGTTGCGAAATGGTTTTTTTCTGCCAAATCACACCGAAAAAACGCGGCGCTGCAGGATCGATCCGCGAAGCGTGATCACCCCTGAGCGTCCTGCGTCCCTCTGCCGCCACAGATACCGTCTGTTTTATTCAGGAGAGCTCATTTTCCCGACCATCTTCCACACGCCTCATTCTCCGTGTTGCAAAAGCCGTGGGCTCCGGCAACGCACAGTGCGCAGAGGGATGGAGCCAAATACCGTAAAGTCTCCACTGGCTGCGCATGGCACGTTTTCATGAAGGCGAAACGTAGATTAGGAGGACTGCCCACTCTTTGTGGATTAAATCTAATCTGCATCACAGAGTCTGCATTGTAAAATAAGAACAGTGAAACACGTTGACGTGAAATAGCCTGTAATACTGCTCAAAAGAACCGAGCCAACTCTCATTTCTTTTTATTTTGCTTCCATACAGTCAGATTTTCTGATTTTCTACGTTTTTCTTTGGACATGATGCATGCATGACAAAAGAAGAAGTGTCAGGCCTAAAAAACAAACTACCAACAGCAGATGAACAGGATCTGAAAGTGATGTCCTTAAGAAAGAGGAAAAAAAATCCAGCAAAGACCTGACACAGGAGCTGAGAGATGCATCTGCTATGAGTCATTCAAGGAGAAAAAAGGCTCCTAACTCAAGGGATGAACCAGTGTTGTGTCCACACATAACAGACAACTTAGCAAAGAAGCCATTTTAAACTGGATCTTTAGGCACTTTGTTCCCAGCAGCCTGTCACAGAGACACATCATTTGTTCCCATTTCTTTAGTTGCATCTATGAAAAACAGCTTCATAGTTTCAACTTTGTTGTACATTTACGTTTAAAACTGCTTTCAGTCACTAAAAGAGTCAAATTGATATATGAAATTCAATTTAAAAAAATCCTAATCCCAAAAAATGCATGTTATCACGTCTAAAAGTAGAAAAGTAGGAAAAAAACAAACAATAATAAGAATGATATGTTATTCAACATCAAGAAAAAGTAAATAAGATTCAATTTAAAGCTAAAAAAGGAATATAAGATATAATCTAATGACTAATTATGGAGCAATTAATATAAATTAAATGATTAAACTGTTTTATGCCACCAGAAATTAATAGTCGGAAGCTCTTTGTGGGTTTTAGACTGGAATTAAGATTTGTTCCCATTTCTTTAGTTGCATCTATGAAAAACAGCAAAGATAACACAGTCTGACAGACAGAAAACAGGATTTCTGCAGCAACAAGGTGATTCCCAAAGAGCTGTTAGCTGAAAACTTGGCATATCTCAGCATGGTGTGCAGTGTGTCCTTAAAACATTTGAGGAAACTGGACAAGTAGAGGACAAAAGAAGAAGTGTCAGGCCTAAAGAACTATCTACAGCAGATGAACAGGATCTGAAAGTGATGTCCTTAAGAAAGGAAAAAATCCAGCAAAGAAAGGACAGAAAGCTTGTCTGAGAGGGTTCAGGCTGTGTTCGAGGATAAAGGAGCTCAGAGCAGATATTCACTTTAAAGATATGTTGAAATTCTGACGGTGTTTACATTTATGTAACACTGAAAAAGCTCCAGTTACAATCTGCAAAACAGAAAACTAAACATTTATTAATAAAAATGACTGAAATTTGTTTATCTGTTTTGTGTTTTATGCTCTTTGGCTCCATTTTGCACCTCAGAGCTGCCTGAACAAAGCTCCCACGTCATCATATGATCAGGACACTCAGACTGAAAGAGACACAAAACAATCTGAGAGATGGAGCAGAGCTTCCATTTCACTCTGGTTCAGAGACTCAGAACCTGTGCCCAGTAGCTTCAACCATGATAAATACAATGCCTTTATGATCATAAATGAACATTTTCGTATTTCCCATCATGACCTTAATAAAATTAAACTTAAGAAAGTGCAACATAAAGTCAGATTTCCTCATTGGCAACTCAAATAAGATTTTTTTTCTGCTCACACTTTCACATTTAAGATCATTCTGCACACAGTTAATGCAGAATCTCTCCAGGTTTTCCAGGTCTCCAGCATTTTGACCCATCTGCTCTCTAACATGATGGCCCTCGCCATATCTGGCTCCACCCCTGACCACAGGATTTTGGATGTCCAAACCCCCTCACAGAAAAGAATAATAGAATATCATGCTTTTGCTTTAGTAAGCACTCCTTTTACATGTTATTCCATTTTCAGTTTCTTTAGTTCAGTATGTCCTTATCTTGGGTTTCTTCTTTTCAGTTTGGGTTACTTATAACAAACTGAACCACAATTCAACCCAAAAACATGAGAACTCAACCAGAGAGCTGCGGCAGTCAGGACCCCAAAGCCTGGATCCAAACCAGAGAAATGTACCAGACGGCGCCTGTGCTGTTCTGTTAATAAAAAGGAAAAAAAGGAGCTTTGTGGCTAAAAGGAGGACGGCCTTTGGTCTAAAACACGGACCACTATCTTGGTGAGGAAGGGTCAAAGAGTACAGACCACCGCAGCCCAAAATCCAGGGCAAAGGTTCACAGCTGAAGCTTAAATGCTGCCTGGAAAATCAGACAATAATGAGAAGTCAATCCAGAATGGTATTTGTTCATTTGTCTGGTAATGCTTGGCTACCTTCAGTGGGATCAAGTTACACAATTTACACAATCCCCCTGTTCATGCCTCCTCATGACTGGCTTATGAAAAGCAGCTCTGTGGTGGATTATTATTATTTTTTTAATATAGGAAAACAATTATCAGGAGGGATTTAAGAGGCTGATCTCATATTTCACACTGTGTTGACCAAAACTTGGCCGATGAGGGGCCGGTTTCCTTAATATCTGCGGGGGGATTGATATATAGATATTGATCTATCCTATAAGTCAAGCTAGGTATTAGAGCTATTAACAACTACATGAAATATATTTCTAGGAAGAAGTCATTCTTCTAGTAGTGGTGCCAACTATTCAAAAGCAAGTTTAATCAAACTGTTTTGAATTCATCTGAACAGGGTAATCGTGGGAATATGCAGAGCAGAGACATAATCAGAAAATATGAAGCAAAGTAGAAGATTTCTCATGCTGTTCACACAAAATCCAAACTGGGCGGACTGTGTCATCATGCAGTCACGAAGAACTCTGAAGTGTGACTGAGGAGTTAATACCAACGCCATTTTGTGAAAACTCACACATACGGTAGGCTGAACAGTTCTGATGTAACCCAGGAAGATTGAGCACAGGTATGTGAAAAAAGAAAGTACACCCTCTCACAACGCGATGATTTTTAGGGTCGGGACACGAGGAAAAATCTAGGAAAGACACCAGCAATGATCTCAGAGAAGCAGCTGTTGCTGCCCATCAACCTGGGAAGGGTTATAAGGCCATTTCCAAACTATATGGAGTCCATCGTTCTACAGAGAGAAAGATTATTCACAAGTGGAAAAATTCAGGACAGCTGTCAATCTTCCCAGAAGTGGACGTCCCAGCAAGGTCACCCCAAGGTCAGAAACCCAAGAGCTACATCTCAGACTCTGCAGGCCTCAGTTAGCCTGTTAAAGGTTAAAGGTCACCCCAAGGTCAGAAACCCAAGAGCAACATCTCAGACTCTGCAGGCCTCAGTTAGCCTGTTAAAGGTTAAAGGTCACCCCAAGGTCAGAAACCCAAGAGCAACATCTCAGACTCTGCAGGCCTCAGTTAGCCTGTTAAAGGTTAAAGGTCACCCCAAGGTCACCCCAAGGTCAGAAACCCAAGAGCTACATCTCAGACTCTGCAGGCCTCAGTTAGCATGTTAAATGTTAAAGTTCATGACAGCACAGTTAGAAACAGACTGAACAAGTATGGCTTGTTTGGAAGGGCTGCAGGAGAAAGCCTCTTCTCTCTAAAGAGAACATGGCAGCACAGCTTAGGTTTGCAAAGCTGCATCTGAACAAACCACAAGACTTCTGGAACAATGTCCTTTGGACAGACCAGACCAAAGTGGAGATGTTTGGTCTTAATGCACAGCAGCACGTTTGGAGGAAACCAAACACAGCATATCAGCACAAACACCTCACACCAGCTGTCAAGCACGGTGGTGGAGGGCTGATGATCTGGGCTGGTTCTGCAGCCACAGGACCTGGGCACCTTGCAGTCACTGAGTCCACCATGAACTCCTCTGGGTACCAAAGTGTTCTAGAGTCAGATGTGAGGCCGTCTGTCCGACAGCTAAAGCTGGGCTGAAACTGGCTCATCAACAGGACAATGATCCCAAACACAGCAGAAAATATACAACAGAATGTGTGAAAAAGAGAAGAATCGAGCTGTTGCAACGGTCCAGTCAAAGTCCAAATGTGCTGCAGGACCTCCATACAGTTCTGAATAAACAATTATCTGCAAACCTCAATGAACTGAAGGAATCAATGATGTTGTTGTTCATCTGAGGTTACATTTAAGGACTTTTAAGACCTGTTAAGAACCAGATTAACTCCATTATGTCCTGTTTATACGACTTTAGAACTAAAGGAATTTCCTCCATTCATAAGTGGAGAGACATTTGAGTCATTTAGCCTTTCGAGCCTGATGGGAAGTGTCACAAAGGATGTTTTTATTTCTCCAGTGTGGCTCAACACGATGACAAACTCAGTATTTTACAATAAAAGCCACATGTTTAACCTCTCAGACACTCTTTTATTTCCTTCCTATATTTTCTGCAGAGGCAGAGAAATACTTCGGCAACTCTATCAGTTTTTTTTGCAGAAAACCTTTCGGTTTTTGGAGGATTTTTTAGACAATACTTTGATTTAAAAGACTTATTTTAGACTAAAATCAGCCCTAAAACAACTAAAAACCTGTCTCAGTGTTGCAGTTACATGACGTCTATCCCTTTTTAGCCCAATTAGAAAGAATATGGTACAGGGTTTGAATATCTAAGTAACAAGCCAGTGTATCTACTGCTTCACCTTTTCATTATTAATCCAGTTCGCCATCTGGTGGTTCTGCTGCGTAACACACCCAAAGCAAAAGCTGTGATACAGAGGAATGCATCTGCTTTGTATTTGCATCTGATAATTTGCTTCATATGTAAAGGAGAAACCCCATGCTGTTGCCCGTCACCATCACCGTCAGCTCTTCAGTGGCACGGAAACAGCCCAGGTCAACAGTTCAGATGTAATGACAGATTTATAGTAATCACCCTTATTCTCTATTTTTAGTCCTTGGTGCTCACAGCGAGCCCCTGTTCCAACAAGCCCTCTTGGTGTTAATGAGATTTACTCTTGGCACAACGAGTGGAGCAGAGCTGAGCAGACGTTGTCTAGACGACCCACATCTAGGACGCCAGAAATGGCAGCGACAACAAGGGGAGGATGAGCGCCAACATAACCATGACCGGTCAGCGTTGTAACAACCAGGCTTGTTTTTCTGGCACAGGGTGAAAATCTTTTCTAAACATACCCCAGCTTAGGGAGGGATGGGGTTAATTCACGTTACAAATCAAGTAAATCACAGCTACTGTATATCAGAGGACGGATCTGACACATGATTTCATTGATTATATTTGACTTTGGTGGGTCTTTTTCCCCATAAAGATAGAAAACTGTAGGCACATGTTTCAGATACAGATGAAAGGTGGGAGTAAGGATGACAAAGTGGTTTCCAACTTTCTCAATTAACAGCAGCGACGTTCTGGCTCTATAAAACATTAATTTCCCAGATCAAACACAGTAAAGTAATACATTAAAACTGGTTCACACTTTGTTGCATCTTCTGTGGCTTTTAAGACCTCTTGAGTTCTTTGAGGTGTGGTGGCTGGTTCCAACCTTCCTATCCATCCACGGCATCCACGGCACTGCACTGAAGTGGTTTGGGTCTTACTTGTCCAGTAGAACCAGTAGTGACCTTTCCTCTTCCAGTGCTCCTCTCTCCTGTGGAGTGCCTCAAGGATCTATTCTTGGCCCTATCCTCTTCTCATTGTACATGCTACCACTTGGGTCAATTATAGCCAGGCACAACCTTTCTTTCCACTGTTATGCAGACGATTTACAGATTTATCTACCATTGAAGCCAAATACCAACAGTGCACAATGGTCTTTGTTTAATTGTATTGCTGATATTAAGCAGTGGTTGGCCCAAAATCTTCTTCATTTAAATAATGATAAAACTGAATGCATTGTGTTTGGGGGCGCTGTGACGGCTGGCTTTGGCACCTTGTCTTCAAAGCTTAGTTCAACTGTCAGAAATCTGGGAGTGACCTTTGACCTTTGATCTGAGGTTGGACAAACAAATTAACAATGTCGTCAGGACTAGTTTTTTCCAGTTGCGTCTCCTGGCCAAAGTTAAAATGTTTTTAAGTCGTCATGACCTTGAGAAAGCCATCCATGCCCTAATAAGTTGAAGGTCAGACTATTGCAATGCACTTTATGTCGGCGTCTCCCAGTCTTCTCTCAGTCGCCTTCAACTTGTGCAGAACGCTGCTGCCCGTCTTTTAACCAACACCAACAGACGTGTGCACATCACTCCTGTTCTTAACTCCCTCCATGGGCTTCCTGTCCTTTATAGAACTGATTTTAAACTTTTAATGTTTGTTTTTAAAGCTCTTAACGGCCTCGCCCCATCAGATTTATCTGAGATTTTAACAGTCCGCAATCCTGGTAGAGCTCTGAGGTCAACAAATCAATTTTTGCTGGAAGTGCCCAGGTCAGAATACAAACCCTGGGGTGACCGAGCCTTTTCTGTCGCTGCCCCCAGGCTCTGGAATAAGCTTCCCGTCCAGCTGCGTCTTATTTCTGACCTGGGCCTCTTCAGATCTAGGCTAAAAACCTACTTATTTAGGATGGCTTTTAATACCCAGTAGTATGATGACACTTTTATCTTATTTTATCTTATTTGATTTTGTTGTATTTTATTGCTTTCACTGTTCTGTTATTGTTTTTATTTGTTTTTACTTATTCTTCTCTTTATTTATTACCTGCTGTAAAGCACTTTGGTACACCATAAAGATTGTCTGTAAAGGGCTGTATAAATAAAATACATTTACATTTACATTTATCCAGAAGTTGACTGATCGACTGTGCTGGCTGGAGCCTCGTCATCGACCATTTCTTTCAATTTCCAGCATAAAACTTCAATCAGATTGAGACTCAGACTGTTTGCTGGCCGTGTGATTGAGGTGATATGTCCTTCCTAAAGAGAAGTTTGAACACACATCAATCTGTGGCAAGATTACCCTGAAAAATGACTGATTGATGGAATGAGATCCACGCTGTGTCCTAAGTCTTCAATCTCCACTTGCGCATTTACTGCAGAGGAAACCCATATCATCAAGCTGACTCCTGTTGTTATCCCGCCCTTTAGTTTTTAATATCTTTTGCTGTGCAATTTTCTACGATCAAGACACGTTGCTTTTTAGTTTTCTATTCTTGGATGTCTTCCTTGGTCAACCTGTATGTTTCCTTTTTTTTTTTTTAATAGTTGTTGAGTTTACCAGCAGAGTGTTGCTGCTGACGATTCGTAAGGAAGGAGCTGACGACTTCTTTGCATTTCATCTTATTTATTTCATTGAACCATAAAACGTGGCCATCTGCCAGTTGAGCTGAACGTAGACTGAGACGCATATGACAAACGCACACATAAAATTGTCCATCTACGGTAAGTCCATAGTGCCAAAAATACAATATCATATTGATACACATTAATCATTGTGTGCGCTCTTGCGCCCTCTGGTGTTACAACAAGAACACAGCAACATCATTCATCCTGAGGACACACAGTACATTTCTCATATATTTTAACAATAGTGTTTTTCATCTGAAAAGGCAAAAGCAGTTTTCAAAAATTGTTTTTACTAGGGATGGGCAACGATTAAAATTTTTAATCTAATTAATCACATAATTTCCCTGATTAATCACGATTAATCGCATTTGTACGCAATATCCAAAAATGAATTCAAAAGTAGTGTATAGCCTTTAGCATTTAGTTTTATTTTAAATGTGCTGCCATATGAATGAAAGTGCCATAACATTTGTTGTGCAAACACACTTTTAACATCAGCATCTTTCTGTAGTTTTTATGTAGAAGCCTCGCTCCACTGTCTGTTTCGTTGAATGACTTGCTGCTATCAGTTGTGTGTTTTGCCTTTAAGTGATATTTTTGACTGGAACTACTACGGTGATGAGACGATTCAACTTGGCTGTAAATGCAGGAGTTTTTTTTAATTTATTTTGAAATACGTGCTTTTATGTTGAAATTAGTAAAACAGGAAGTAGCGCCGGTTAGCTCCGTGAACTTCACAGAGCCCTGGTTTTTAGGTGTTTCACAAAATCAGAATAGTTTAGTAACTGAATAAAACCAGTTTTGTGTCACATCTGTCCTTTAAATAAATAACACACTTAAATTAAAGATTTACTGAGTAGTCTGTGATCATAGTTTGTAAAAAAAAAAAAGTGTTATTAGAAGGACATTTTGTGGTGCATTTTATCAGAAGCAGCTCTTGCTCCTCCATTGAACCACAAAAAAGTCTCACAGACCACGAGTCAAATCACATGTTTTATTATAGAGAATCTGTAGCAGTCTGCTCTAAAATAAAATGGGGTAAATGTTAAATTCAGACAGTTTTTATGTCTTAACAAAGCACCAAAGACAACATGTGATATTAGACAGAAAACTTAAATGTTTTATTTATTTTCATCTCAAATCTGACCATAGAATCAAGCTCCAGAGAACTCCAAAGATTACTTTAAAATGCAGAGAGGTCAGAGACATTTGTAACGCCGTGTTAGGCCATCACTTCGAGTTGGCAGAGCTCCACTTTTTTTCGCCCTCCCGGTAAAGCTCCAGTTTGCCTTCGTCAGTCAGCTGAAGACGACACATCTTACATTCTGTAGACATGTTAGTGTCTGTGCTCCACATGGGTGTGTCATTATGGTTGTACATGACCAGGTTGCAGTCTGGCTGCATGCACAGACGGACCACATCTGATCCGTTAGTGTCTGTAGCCCACACAGGCTTCCAACCGTAGATAACAAAGTTGCCGTCATCCTGCAGGGAGAGATGAGGAGATTTTATTGTGTGATCAGTGTGCACGCCTTCTGCTCATATGGCACACATCCTGACAAATGTCTTGAGCACCTAAAACATATCCATCCATTGCTTGTTGTTCGACATCATGGAGTCCCCCTCACGCAGCTCATCATTTTTGGACAAGTAGTTCCTGCTCATTATTCTGAAACAGAAGAAATGTGTGATGTTGTGTCCATTTAAAAGAAAAATATATTCAATTCCAGTATAAATGATGATAGACCTAAACCATGCACTGGAAATTATTCTCCGCCTTTGGTAATGTGACCATGCAGATGGCCTGATCGGGAAAGCTGCCTCTTATGACATCAAGGTTATTTCCCCCCAGAGCCCATATATGGCTATGCCAAAACTGCCTTTCCCCGCCCACAGCTCTTTGGCCAGCTCATTGATCTGTACATGGATGTAAAAAATCTGTTTAGAGCTCCTGCATCAGAACTGCTAAAGAGCCGGTGGACAGATTTAGTTTTTTCTGGGACTGTGACAACAGAACCAAAGAGATTTGTGTAAAATATTTCACAGACGAATGTTTCCAGAACTTGGGCCAACACCGAGCCCAATAAGGGAGAGCCCAGACACCCTGCGGAGGAAACTCATTTCGGCCGCTTGTATTCGCGATCTCATTCTCTCGGTCACTACCCACAGCTCGTGACCATAGACGATGTAGATTGACATAGATTGACCGGTAAATCGAGAGCTTCGCCTTCTGGCTCAGCTTCTTCACTACGACGGGCATCACAGCGGACGCCGCACCGATCCGCCTGACATTTGACATTTTGTACTGGATGTTTGTTGATATTACTCCGCCACCGCTAAGAAAATAGTGCGAGCATGAACGAGCTGCCAAATAAAACACGACAGAAGCAACTTTTCGCAACGAAATTTGATATGGATTACCAGTGCACACCAGTAACCACTCCGGTGAGTTGATTATTTTGAAAACGGACGTTTATTGTGCTTTTACGGACCTTTTTGGACATTACATGTACATGTCTTGCCATTCTGAAGCAGGTTGAGAAGAATCAAAATTAGGCAAATACCGGAGACAGCAGTAAACATCTAAAAAGCGGTGAGGGGGGTTCTAAAACATTGCAGACGACTCAGAAAAGAGGCTTAATGTTGAAAATACCGCAGTTCCCCTTTAACTTTAACAAGTACGAGTATATTAGAATATTATTGGCCCGATACCCGATACCAGTATCGGTATTGGTGCATCCCTAATTAAAATAATTTAAATTAATTTAAAAACGAGCAACAGTCCAGATAAATTAAAAGATATTGTGCAGATTTCATGCAGAGATGCATGCATGAAAATAAATGTTTTTAACCTGGATTTAAAAATGTCTACACTTGGTGAAAGTTTGATCTCCACTGGCAGTTTGTTCCACTTGTTTGCAGCATAACAGCTAAATGCTGCTTCTCCATGTTTAGTCTGGACTCTGGACTGGACCAGCTGACCTGAGTCCTTGGATCTAAGAGCTCTGCTTTATATTTTCTGAACATATCACAGATGTATTTTGGGCCTAAACCGTTCTGGGATTTGTAAACCATCAGCAGGCTTTTAAAATCTATTCTGTGACTGACTGGAAGCCAGAGTAAAGATTTTAAAGCTGCTGTGATGTCTTCAGATCTCTTAGTCCGGGTTAAAACTCCAGCAGCAGCGTTCTGGATGAGCTGCAGATGTTTAATGCTCTTTTTGGGAAGTCCAGTTAAAAGAGCGTTACAGTAATCGAGTCTACTGGAGTTTTACATGTCCAGTTAACACTATTGTGTTCACAATATCACCCTTACTGTCACAGCTGTAACAAATTGAGTATTCAGTTGGAAGTTTCAGATGTGTCTGCAGTGGTAGCAGAAATGATGTGTAAATGATGAGTAACTTTGTCTTAAGTTACTAAAAGCTGGCGGCAGCTTCGGCAGTGATGAGAAGCGCATTTTTCAGCCCACATCTCTAACTTCCAGAGACCCATGCCGTTGTGTTTTAGAGGGTACCACTATTATTCAGTTGCTTCTGCACTGGGACAATGAGCATACACATCCAGGTAAACCAGGAGAACCTTTAAAACCCTTTCGGATATTTTTTCTTTCTTTTTTAAATGTTTTTTTTATTATTATTACTATTATTATAACAAATATCCAGAAAGGAAGATGGCTGGTTTAAGGAGTTTTAAACAACATCCTCCTCAGTACTGTGAGTTTTTCCAGATAAATTCATTAGTCCGAGCCAGCCCTCTGGCAAAAAAAACTGAAATATTTCCACATGATGCAGCTGAAAGAGCTGTGATGTCATGTCATTGTTAAGGAAACCTGAAGAAAAACCTGTTAAATTACAGACTCTTGGATGATACAATTTAATTTGATGCACTTTAGTAGAAAAAAAGCTTCTTCTGAGTTTTAAAGGCATTCTACCAACAGGATGATATCTACTGTAAACTGCCTCCCATGTTTGTTCTGTCATATCTGTGGAATGAGGCTATGAGTCAAAGAAAGACTAAATCAAATGTTATAGCTGATCATTTGGAATTCAGATTAGTAAAATATTCCTTATGTGTCTGACACAGACTGCAGAAAGCTTTGTCGGATCTGCTTTTAAGAGCGTTGCATCAGAAGATGGTCGTTCTCTGAGGCAAAGTTATTGTTTGGTGTTTCATTCAGCAGAGGAGAGGGTAAGTGTAAAAACTGTTCATTTTTATTGATTCCAGCACCAAAGCAGCATGTAAAATGTAAATGCAAACATTTTTTTAAACATCATTTACGAATAATGTCTTTAAAGAACAACACTGTCCCACTGGTTGTCTTTCAGTCCCAACTGTCTGCGTCTTGTCTGGACTGTGTTAATTCTGCAGGTGTAGGTGAGCAGATCTTCTTCTCTGTGTGTCTGTGAGGAGCTTCACACACGGAGACGGCTTCATCTGTACGGCTCGGTGTGGGATGCTTTTCATCGTTTCAGCTGGGGCCGATCCATAGTCCGGTGTCTGGGAGCAGATTTGGTGCTGGAGTGTGTTCAGGGGACGGCTGTGCTGCTGGAGCTTCCTGGGACTGGTCCATGTCCACTGTGAGGTGCTACAAGGGAGACAGAAAGAAAGTCCTGATTTAAGCTTAAGCATAACTTTGTGACATTTTGTCATCTTTTGTTTTTAAAATAGCAGCTTGTTTCTTTACTTTTTTCTATAATATCAGCTAATATCCTCTAACTGCAGTATATAATGGGCCTTTTAACTAATCACGACTTTGTGACACTAAAAAGGACCTACCCCAAGTCCTCCTTTATTTCTTTTTTTTTTAACATCAGCTTCTCTCATCCGGCTGGGAGCTCCTCGTCGTCACGGAAACCCTGGGTGCATAACGGCAGTGTCGGGTCCACAGTCTTTCTCCTTCGGACCTGCGCTGGAGTCTTCTCTCATCCATGATCACCTCGGTAAAACACAGCAGGAAAAGGAAGGAAAAACTGCACAAGTACTCAACATGTGTGAGCCAGCACACAGTGATTTCTGTAGATTTCATTCATCAGTCAGACGGAATCATGCACTCACCTGTTTTGCACAATATGTTACCTGCGGTAGCTCAGGTGTTCCACTTTGTCCTCCGTTGGTGTCAGAGTTGTTGTTTCTTTGCCATCAGCAGGAAGCCCACAGAGGCTCAGGCCAGCGTGACATGTGTTCACACAAAAGAGGAACATCAGAGGTGGACACTTTATTAATCCTGCGAGGGGAAATCCTTTAACTTCCCCTCGCAGGATTAATAAAGTACTTTGATTTGAATCAGGCCTGGATCAGAAGGAGGGACCCCCTCCTGAAACTTAGCCTGTGAAGACAGTTCCAGCTTCCTGTACTTATATGACTGTGACATGACTCAGGTAGCAGTGAAGAGAATGCTTACTATTATATCTAGTTTGCAAATGAATTACAAAGCCGAGTCCTGCAGATAAACCGGTTTGTAACACTCCACAACACACTCGCTCACAGTGCTATCTTTGGCCTGAAAAAATTCCAAAGGTGAGTTCAGTGCGTCCCCCTCTTTCTCTCTAACATGCAGCAACCACTCAGTCAAAGCGAAAACTACCAGGTGACCACGACACCGTTACGTATTATGATGATTCCACCTTATAACAGAACACAAGTTTTATAAACCATACGTAATCTTTTACATCCCTCAGTATTTCCACTCGTCCCCTGACGCGTTGTCTGACTCTAACCCAACATCAACACCAGAGTTTGGGTGCCTTGCCCAAGGACACTTCAACATCTGAACTTGAGGATGTGGGGATCAAACTACCAACTCTTTGATTAGTGGATGACCCGCTCTTTCTCCTGACACACTGCCCCCCCGTCTCTCACTCTCTCGCTAGCTGTCATTTATCTCTTTGAGGTCTCCCCCGACAAGTGAACGTAACATTTGATAACCGATCCACGGGTCAAATAAATCTAAAGCTATCAGTAAATGGTCAATATGTATCAGAAATTCTACACTTTTGAATAAATACACATCAGGTTAGCCCCTGAATAACAACCTACACATGATATTTCTTATTCCTGTGGTTTTTATACATTCCTGGACGTCTTCATTAGCTCAGACCAGTTATAGTTAAAGCTCACTTTGTTTGCCATGCCTGCCTTCTGTGCCCTGCATTTGAGTCCTCTTCCTACTACACACACGACATTCTCATAACATTTAGTATTACAGCATTACATCGGCCGGGTGCAAGATGCTACCGCAGGCTGTGCCAGCCCTGCCCAATGTAAAACACCGCTCTAAAATATTGTCTTCCAAAATCTAGCGACCGGATAAAGAAAGACCCTGGTGCAATACGCTACCTAAGGCATTACCAGTCCAGCTAGACTCCAGTTACCTCCTAAAGTTTAAAAGAGCAAAATCTAGCGACCGGATAAAGAAAGACCCTGGTGCAATACGCTACCTAAGGCATTACCAGTCCAGCTAGACTCCAGTTACCTCCTAAAGTTTAAAAGAACAAAATCTAGCGACCGGATAAAGAAAGACCCTGGTGCAATACGCTACCTAAGGCATTACCAGTCCAGCTAGACTCAAATGTTACCTACTAAAGTTTAAGAAAACAAAATTTAGTAAGCAGTAAAGAAAGGCTCTGGATGACAACTTTAGTCTGAGTCGCTGCTGTCATCCCATCTGGCCCTCTTAACATCCCAGCCTAGACTCTGTGGGAAGCTGAGGCCAGAGGTTGAGGGAGGTGGCTTTGGAGAGAACTGCTCCTCTCCAAAGCTCTCCTCACAACTCTTCCTCGGCCTCTTGGCATCGGGCTGCGATTCTTGGCTTTCCTCCCTGCTCCTCTTTCTGGAGGTGCCAGGGCGAGAAGCGGAACAATCGGAGTCCTCCGCATCGCTTTCCTCAGGATCAGACCAATAAAATTTTCCCTCAGAGGACGAGTACACCGATTCCTCACTAGTGCAGATATCTGTATCCTCTACATCGCTTTCCTCTAGATCAAACCAAGCTTCTCCCTCAGAGTACAAGTACAGTGTGCCCTCACTGGTACAGCTATCTGTATCAGAGTCCTCTGCCTCATCAACATCATCAACATAATCCCAAACCTGATAATACTCGGCAAAATAATCGGCATAATAATCCAACCAAAAAGGGAAGTCAGTGACGTCATCATCATCAGAAACTAAACCAATAACACCTCTCGCCAGCACAGTCTCATCATCATTATAAACTACACCAACAGGACCTCTCTGCACATTCTCATCATCTGAGGACACATGGCTAGCGATACTGTTACCGTCATCTTCATCCCTGATGCGGGGCAGCTCGGGGTATTCCTCAGCTGCAGGACGCTCTCCGATGTGGCCACGACCTGCGAGACAGAAAGTTGAATTGCAAACATTTTAGTACTTCTCTTTAAAGGATGTGCTGACACACCACATGTAAATAGTGGTTTATCATAAGTGTGTGTGTGCGTATGTTTATGTGGTTGAAGCAGATTAAATTGAGAACTGCATCTCTCTAGGATATACGCTTAAAAAACCAACCAACAACGCAGATTCTTAGGATTTGAAACGTTTTTCTAGCACAACCACGAAACATGGAGAACAGCGAAGAAAAAACCCCACACACATAAACAAGTACACCAGCCAGTGACCTTCACATTCTGACAGGCAACAACTCATGCAGGAAGCTCACATAAGACTCGACTTTGCAACCGGTTTGATACACACACACACACACACACACACACACACACACACACACACAGCATGCACACACACACACACACAGCATGCACACACACACACACACAGCATGCACACACACACACACACACACACACACACACACAGCATGCACACACACACACACACACAGCATACACACACACAGCATGCACACACACACACACACACACACACACACACACACACACACACACACACACACACACACACACATGCACACACACACACACACACACACACACACACACACAGATGAGAACGCCAGTACCAACACAAACAGAATACATAGTGCATAAGTATAGGGGACTTCATTTTGAACAACCCAAAGCATTTTTTTTTGGAGGGAAAAACAACATAACGCCCAGATAAAACAAGTTTTAAGGAAGTCAAAAAACAACAACACGGCAACCGGGTGAATGTACAAAATTATAATGACTTTCATCAGTACAAAAATGAGTAGAGGAGGCACAAAAAGCTGTTTGCTCACTTATAACAGATCCAATTATTGTGTATTTTGATAAAAACAGACACAAAGTGAAATTTAATTTATCACGTAAACTCAGCTGGTTGACGCCGGGACGTTCTGACGTCTGTTCAGAAAGCTTATTTTAATAGTTCCATAGTTTCCATAGTGACCAACAACAACAAAAAATGCATTCAGAGCATTTTATGAAAAAACTCTAAGTCGCCATTTTGTTTTCTAAAATTGTGAGACAAAATTGGACAAAACAGATGCTTTCGACCAAAAAATAACATTCTTTTTAAATCACTAAACCGCCATTAGGCTATAACATTCTTCACTTTTCCCGGGAATTCAAATAAACGCGGACCAACTTTATGCTACATCCAGAAACTTTACAGTGTAAACCAATGATGTTGCCAAACTCTGGGGAATTTACGACCTTTATATCCCCAAAAGTGATGGCTCCTTTAAGTGCCATAACAGACAATATTCCTATTTTGGGGTAATTAGTTATTTCTAATGAAATAAATCATTGATATGAAGGAAAAACATTAATTTAATTTTACTCACCGGTTGGACGTGGCAGTCTTGCGACCAGGTCTTCCTCTCCCGGTGCTGGCATCATTTCAGGTTGAGGTTTTTCTTCTTCCTTCGGTGATTCACCAACTTTTTCAGCAATAAAAGGCCGAGCAGGTTTTTTACCAAAGCTTTGTGGATGTTCAGTCCAAGTTCAGGTAAAAAGGAAGGAAGTAAAGAACGCAGCGGCCTTCAATAGAGCATCGAACGCAATCCGTTCTGTTTCCATGACTTTTCCAGACGCAGGCACGCAAGTGTGCGTGAGACGGATTTTCATGATAACTTGCCAATTTATTTGCGCTTAAAAAGTGATATCGAAATCGTTCAGGAGATATTAACCTGCAGCAGCTGATGTGTCCACACATATAGAGACGCCATGACATGACAGGCCACATCATGTTGAGCCAAAGAACAGCCGATATAAAGCCATGGTATCATAATTATAAACCATAACCTGATAACAGCCGATATAAAGCCATGGTATCATAATTATAAACCATAACCTGATAACAGCCGATATAAAGCCATGGTATCATAATTATAAACCATAACCTGATAACAGCCGATATAAAGCCATGGTATCATAATTATAAACCATAACCTGATCAACTAACAGGCTCTCGATGTTGCAATGGTCTGAAAGCCTGACATCTGGCAGCACACAGCGCACATCTCTCTGATATTCAGAGATACCAAAAATGGTCAGCTGTTCCAGGTTACCGTTAGTCTCATAATAATTTAGTTGAAACTAATAAATTAATATAGGACTAAAACATTATGAGTCTCAGAAAGTTTTCACATCTTTAAATAAAATGAAAATACTAATGTAATTAACGAACATGCACGGTACAACTGTTGAACAAACTTAATGTGTCACAAACCAAAGTGCGCAAAATAACGACCAACCATAAAATGACATAAACAAAGACCAAACTGATTGGTAATATTAAATTAACATCTGTAGAGCAGCTTCCCACTCCACTCTTAGCAAACTGGACCCCCTCCATCACTCCGCCATCCGTTTTGCCACTGGAGCTCCATTCACAACTCACCACTGCGACTTATATAAGTTGGTTGATAGGACATCACTTCACACCAGACGGCTTCACCACTGGTTTATTCTCATTTATAAATCCATTCTTGGCATTACACCTCGCTACCTCGTCCCTTCTGCACATTTCCCAGCCTGCCCGTAACTTAAGATCCAATGCCTTCCTCAATTTATCTATTCCCAAAGCCCGGACTGTCTTTGGACGTAGTGCCTTCCGTTTTGCTGCAGCATACGACTGGAACGCACTTCAACACACCCTGAAACTGTCTGTCCTAACCCCAAATCTCTGTCTTCAAAACAAACCTGCTCCAAGCCACAGTTGATTCCTGCACTTGTTATGCCCTCCTGCCATACTGTTTACTGTTTGTCTGTATTTTGTTTTGTACTGTATTTATTTATTTTATTATTTTTATTGATTTCTTTTGTTGTGCATTTAATATAACCCTATTCTTTTAACTGTTAGCTCCTCCTCCCCCTTCCCTTTATCGAGCCTCTGCTCGTTCAGGTTGCTATTGAAAATAAGAATTTTTGTTCTTAATTGCTTGGCTGGTTAAATAAAGGTAAATAAATAAATATTTAAAAAGCAGCTGCGTACTTGGAACTAAAACTAACAAAACAATTAGTCACGCAAGGCATGCTGGGAAACCTGCCGAAACGCTACCATGATAATAATAATAGTAATAATCTAAAAACGAATAAACTTACATAAGAATAATCTTTAACAGTGAAAACTGTTTATGTAAGTTTTGTTGAATTTATGTTAAACATAATATTTCACGATTTCATGTTGTTGAATAATTTAGATTATGTTATTTAAGCAAATTCATATGTGTGTTATAAGATGGGTTCATTTCATGATGTATTTAATTTTGCTTATCGGTGCTGTGGTGTTTTGGCCCGGAACCAATTAATGTTCATTACCTGTGTGCTGCCGCGGCAGATTAATTGAAACTATACTGCTAAGCGTGGCTCAAAATGTCAAGAACCTCTCTCACAGCAAGCGGCTAATGAGGTATTTTTCTGTGTGTAAACGATGCATTTTGTTTATGTTTATAATACATGACATTGTTTCTTTGTTGGGAACCGTATTTGTATGTTTGTGCCGGCAGTTCTCACGGTGTGAATGGGAGAAGAAACAAATAAATGCCAGTAAGAACCACGATCCGTGTTTGTGTTGTAATGAGAGCTACAGTTTATTTGTGTATTTCTGAAATATCATTTAAATGTGACACAGCAGTATTTCCCTATAATAGATTTCTTCCTAATTACTCAAATAATATGATCAAAGAAAGCTTCAGTAATGACTGCAGTCATGTTGGCGTTTATAGAGAAAAACACATTTGCTGTCATTCTTTAATTTGGGTGATAGAAAACACCCAACAATGTCCTCTGAGGTATGATGGATGGTATCACCTGAAACTCTGCACCAATCAGACAGAACGAAGGAAACTTTCAGAGGTGAAACATCTTCATGAACTTGGACAGAATCCAAATTCTTAGGACAAAAACTTAGGACTGCCATGACCTTAATGACTGATCTTGTACAGCTTATATCCAAAGAGACTTACATGATTTAACCTCTGTATTTTCAAATGTTGCAGAATGAAGACAAAACCTGAATTATTGACCAACATTTGTTTTTAAAGATTTTTGTTGATTTTATTCTGTCTCAAGTTGTGGCTTATTCACAGTATTCCTCCTCAGCAGTTCAGTGCAGGTTATGTAAAGTCTGTCAGAGCAGAAGAAGATTAGAAACAATTAATGCTGTTTGATATTCTCGTGTTTGTGTTCGACACCGTTTAGTGGAGGGAAGAAAAACTGACTGCCACACAAAAGCATTTGAAATATCTTCATTAAGGATGATTCATGGGTGCAGCCTTCATATGAAGTAAAAGTAAACAACACCAGTTAGATCAGATTCTTTACTCTGTCACATCTCATTCTTACTTCCTGGTCTTTTATTGAACATTACAGCACCTACAAAAAAAGACACGGAAAAGCATCAGATAATAACGTCTGCTGCACAACCAACAGGGTTTTTGGATTTAAACTCCTGACAACAGTTCCTTGTTTGTTAAAAACAAAAAGCAGCAAAAACGACATTTTAATGTTCTCTGTGCTGTGTCTCTCATCTTACAGGCTGTTATATGCTTACACTCTGTCAGAGTTAAATTGATTTTCAATGCTGGACTTTTATAAGATGCATTTATTCAATTCAATTCAATTCATTTTTATTTATATAGCGCCAAATACAACAAATGTCATCTCAAGGCACTTAGATAGTAAGTCCAATTCAAGCCAATTGGAATTCAATTAATTAATAATAATCATAATTCATAAAATAATCCAATTCGTTCATATAGAGCCAATTCAAAAACAATTTCCTAGCTAAGGAAACCAACAAACTGCACTGAAAACTTTTTGTTTTTCGGTCCAATCTCCCGGCCTGAGCGTGCCTGAGGCGACTGTGGAGAGAAACGACTCCCTTTTAACAGGAAGAAACCTCTGGCAGAACCAGAACCAGGAAGGGTGGCCATCCGCCTCCACCAGCTGGGGTTTGAGAAGACAGAAAGGGGGGGGAGGGGGCTGTCGTGGCGGCGGCACTGTAACACCATTCAAAGGATATCTGTTGGAACAGGGAAACACGAGTTAATGACCACAATAATATCACATATACATAAAGAGAGTAAAGTGAGGAAAGGTGTGTCAGATGAGGCCCCCCAGCAGTCTAGGCCTATAGCAGCTTAACTATGGGATGTTTCAGGATCACC
Organism: Odontesthes bonariensis; assembly: GCF_027942865.1. Taxonomy (NCBI): domain Eukaryota; kingdom Metazoa; phylum Chordata; class Actinopteri; order Atheriniformes; family Atherinopsidae; genus Odontesthes; species Odontesthes bonariensis. The sequence continues at coordinate 11,011,104 of NC_134525.1, forward strand.
TGAGCCATCCCTAACTATAAGCTTTATCAAAAAGGAAAGTTTTAAGCCTGGTCTTAAAAGTGGAAAGGGTGTCTGCTTCCCGGACATTTACTGGCAGCTTATTCCACAAGAGAGGGGCCTGATAACTGAAGGCTCTGCCTCCCATTCTACTTTTAGAAACTCTGGGAACCTCAAGTAAACCTGCAGTTTGGGAACGAAGTGCTCTGTTAGGAAAATGTCTTACAATGAGATCTTTAAGATATGATGGAGCTCGGTCATTAAGAGCTTTATATGTAAGGAGAAGAATCTTAAATTCTATTCTGAATCTAACAGGGAGCCAATGAAGAGAAGCTAAAACTGGAGGAATATGATCTCTCCTGTTAGTTCTCGTCAGAACTCTGGCTGCAGCATTTTGGATCAGCTGAAGGCTTTTCAGAGAATATGTGGGACAGCCCAATAATAAAGAATTACAGTAGTCCAATCTTAAAGTAACAAATGCATGAATTAGTTTTTCTGCATCACTCTGAGACAAGATGTTCCTGATTTTAACAATATTACGAAGGTGAAAGAAGGCAGTCGAAACCTGTTTTATATGCGAGTCAAATGATAAATTCTGGTCAAAAATAACTCCAAGGTTCCTCACTGTAGAACTAGAAGCCAAGGAAATACCATCTAGAGCAGAGGTCTTCAACAGGGGGTCCGCGACCCCCAGGGGGTCCGCGGAGGTACTGCCAGGGGGGTCGCGAAATCTTTGGTTGATTAAACGATTTAAAAAAAAATAAATAAATAAATAAATTTTTTTTCAAACAGTTTTTTCTCATAAATTGTGTGCAAACGTGTGCCATCCACAGATGCTTTGAGGATTCATTGTCCCATCTACATGCATGTTTAAAGTTAAAATCTGTGGATTATTTGAATAGCTCAGTGTTGTATGCAAGATGTTTATAAATGGCAGTGGCACGGCCACCTTGTACCTTGCACGTGTTTAAAATAAAAACATGAATATATTAACCTGTGTATTATTTGAATAGCTTAGTATTGAATGTACAATAACAGAGTAGCTATGTTTATACACGGCACTAGGCCCCGTTAAATATAAAACACAATTGTATGCCATATAAATAGTAGGGGGGTCCCTGCTCCAACTCTCCATCAGTTTGGGGGTCCCTGGCCTGAAAAACGTTGAAGACCCCTGATCTAGAGTAAGTATATAGCTAGACAATTTCTCCCTGAAACGCTCAGGTCCAAAGATAACGACTTCAGTTTTGTCTGAATTTAGAAGCAGACAGTTCTGAGTCATCCAGGTCTTTATGTCTTTAAGACATGCTTGTAGTCTAACCAACCTATTGGGTTCATCTGGTTTTATAGATAAGTACAGCTGAGTATCATCAGCATAGCAATGGAAATTTATGCCATGCTGTCTAATAATGTTACCTAATGGAAGCATGTATAAAGTGAAAAGAATCGGTCCAAGCACAGAACCCTGGGGAACTCCATGACTTACTCTGGTGTGTGAGGAAGATTCTTCATTTACAAGAACAAACTGAAATCTATCAGATAAATATGACTTAAACCAGCCTAATGCAGTTCCTTTAATCCCAATAACATGTTCAAGTCTGTGTAATAAGATACTGTGATCGACCGTGTCAAATGCAGCACTGAGATCCAACAGGACAAGCACAGACACAAGTCCGCTATCAGAGGCTAAGAGGAGATCATTGGTAACTTTCACCAGTGCTGTTTCTGTGCTATGATGCACTCTGAATCCTGACTGAAACTCTTCAAACAGATTATTTCTGTGTAAATGATCACAAAGCTGAGCTGCAACTATTTTTTCAAGAACTTTAGACATAAAAGGGAGATTGGATATAGGTCTATAATGAGCCAACACTTCTGAATCAAGAGTAGGTTTTTTAAGTAAAGGTTTAATTACAGCAACTTTAAAAGTCTGAGGTACATATCCTGTCAACAAAGACAGATTGATCAAATCCAATATGGAAGTGTCAATTAATGGGAAAACCTCCTTGAACAGTCTGGTTGGGATTGGGTCTAAAACACAAGTTGATGGTTTAGAAGAGACTATTGCTGTCGTTAGATCAGAGAGATCAACTGGGCAGAAGCCGTCTGAATACAAATCAGGTTCTAAAGATACTTCTAAAGCTGCTGTACTTGATGATACATCACTGATAATAGTGGGAAGGACTCCATCAATCTTCTCTCTGATAGAAACAATTTTATTAATAAAGAAGCTCATGAAATCATCACTGCTGAGAGTTAAAGGAATAACTGGCTCAGCAGAGCACGGACTCTTAGTCAGACTGGCTACAGTGCTGAAAAGAAACCTGGGATTATTCTTATTCTCTTCTATCAATGATGAATAATAAGCAGTTCTAGCTTTACGAAGGGCTTTCTTATACATTGTTAAACTATCTTTCCAGACTAACTGAGACTCTTCTAAATTAGAGGAACGCCACTGTCTCTCCAGCTTTCTTGCAGTCTGCTTTAAAGCACGCAGCTGTGAATTATACCAAGGAGCCAACCTCTTCTGACTGATTACCTTCCTTTTCAGAGGGGCAACATTGTCCAGTGCTGTAAACAATGAAACTATAGTGCTGTCAACAAGAGAGTCAAGTGCTGCTGGAGTAAAGTTTATGTAGTCGTCCTCTGTCATATCTGCACATGGCAGTGAAGAAAAGGATGATGGAATTAATTCTTTAAATCTGGTTACAGCATCCTCTGATAGACACCTTCTATATGTAAATTTCTTCTCAGAAACTGTATAGTCAAGTAATGTAAACTCAAAGGTTATCAGAAAATGGTCAGATAAGACAGGGTTATGAGGGAACACTGTTAACTGTTCACTCTCAATGCCATAAGTCAGCACAAGATCAAGGGTGTGATTAAGGCAGTGAGTCGGTCTGTGAACGCTCTGAGAAAATCCAATAGAGTCCAATATAGAATTAAAGTTCATATTCAGGCTGTCATTTTCAACATCTACATGAATATTAAAGTCACCCACTACAATGACTTTATCTGTACTCAGCACTAACTGGGATAAAACCTCTGAGAATTCAGACAGAAACTCAGAATAAGGGCCAGGTGGACGATACACAACAACAAACACAAGAGGTTTCTGGGATTTCCACTTTGCGTGGGAAAAACTGAGAATCAGATATTCAAAAGAGCTCAAACTAATCTTGGGTCTGGGACTGATGAGTAACCCTGATCTGAAGATAGCTGCCACTCCTCCTCCTCTGCCTGTGGTTCGAGGAACGTGAACATTTAAACAGTCAGAGGGAGTTGCTTCATTAATGCTAACATGATCCTCCTGCTGCAGCCAGGTTTCTGTAAGACAAAATATATCAATATGATGATCATAAATCAACTCATTCACTAACAGAGACTTCGAAAGGAGAGATCTGACATTCAGCAAACCACATTTAATAGTTAAAGTTTTTGTTTTAATAATTTCTTTTTGCACAAGAGGATTTGCTCCTTTTGTGTTAAAATGCATCAGGGAAGAAAGAGATGTGTGGTAAAAGAAGGGCAGTGTGGCCGCATCGATCAGTACTTTTTAAGAAGTCAATCGAGTAAGTCGGATGAAGTCCAGCAGCAGGTAGAAAACCACAGTCCGAAGGATATCAATAACACAGCTATGGAGGTGGATGAGGAGGTTCTAAGAAGGGATGTAGCTGATACTGAGGTGAACAGGCCAGTTAGAGAGAGAAATATGGAGCAGAAAGATAGAGTTAAATGGCCTAGGGCAAATAGTTACAAAGAATGGGAGGCAGTCAATAAAGATTTGTCAATAATATTGGGTAGGTTAGGAGGAAATGCAAGCGATAGGCTAGAGAAGATGGGAGATATAATTTATTCCTATGGTGTAGAGAGATTTGGGGTGCAAGATAGAAAGAGGGTTGAAACAGTACATTTAGGTAAGTCTAGATGGCAAAAAGAGATGGAGAAATTGGTTAAGGAAAGAAGAAATTTAAGAAAGCAGTGGAAAAAAGCTACAGAGGAAGAGAGAGAGGGAATTAATGTTTTGCAGGAAGAACTGAGAGGCAGGCTAGCAATACTTAGAAGGGCTGAATGTCTTAGGAAAAAGAGAAAGAAGAAAGAATATGTAAGGACGGCATTTTATAGGGACCCGTTCAAGTTTGTTAAAGGGTTGTTTAACCAGGAAAAGGGAGGGCAGCTTAAGGCAACAAAGTTAGAGGTGGAAGAGTATCTAAGAAATACATATTCAGATCTTGAGCAGCGTAGAGTAGTAGGCCTTCCACCTGACATGCCACCGTTAGGAGAGATAGCTCATAAGATGGATGTTAGACCACCTAGGTGGAAGGAGGTTGAGGAGGTAGTCAGGCGTGCAAAGGCTTCGTCGGCCCCAGGGCCAAATGGAGTCCCCTACCGGGTTTATAAAAGTGCACCTGATATCCTGAAGTTTTTGTGGAGGCAATTAAGAATAGTTTGGGAGAAACAGGTTATTCCTAGAGCATGGCGTAGGGCAGGAGGCGTTCTTATTCCAAAGGAGAAAGAGTCCTCGGACCTGAGTCAGTTCCGGATGATCTCTCTCCTAAATGTAGAGGGGAAGATTTTCTTTAGTTTGGTTGCACAGAGATTAGCTAGTTATTTAGAAAAGAATAGCTTAATAGATACTACTGTGCAGAAGGCAGGAATACCTGGTTTCGCAGGGTCTTTAGAGCACACTAGCATGATTTGGCATCAGATTCAGACAGCCAAGATTGAGAAAAAAGACTTGCATGTTATATTTCTAGATCTAGCAAATGCATTTGGTTCAGTGCCACATAGCCTTATTTGGGAAGCATTTGAGTATTTTAGAGTGCCTGTAGTAGTGGTTAACTTAGTAAGAGCATATTTTCAAGATATTAGACTGTGGTTAAGTACAGCAGGTTTCACAACAGGTTGGCAGAGGCTAGAAATAGGCATTATGGCAGGGTGTACGATCTCTCCATTAGCATTTACAATGACCATGGAGATAATTATTAGAGCTTCCAAGTGGGTTGTAGGAGGAGAGAGACGTCAGGATGGCGTGCGCCTTACGCCAATTAGAGCATACATGGATGATATGACGTTAGTGACTACAACAGTACCATGTATGAAGAGAATACTTGAGAGACTTGATAAAAATCTAAAGTGGGCTGGGATGAAAATCAAACCTACTAAGTCTAGAAGTATCTCAATAAGTAGAGGGAAATTAAGTGATAGAAAGTTTGTAATAGATGAAGAAAGCATTCCAATAATAAGGGAAAAGGCAGTGAAGAGTTTAGGCAGGTGGTACCAGGCAGACATGAATGATGGAAAGCAGTCAGTGCAGTTTCGTGATGATGTTGTTGAGGGACTGGATAGAATAGATAAATCAGAGCTTCCAGGAAAGTTGAAGCTGTGGTGTCTGCAGTTTGGATTGTTTCCTAGGTTGATGTGGCCACTGTCTGTGTATGAGATTACATTATCTGTTGTAGAAAAAATGGAAAGATTAGTTAGCTTTTATATTAGGAAGTGGCTAGGTGTTCCTAGATGTTTAAGTACTGTGGCACTGTATGGGAAAGGCATACTCCAGCTCCCAGTGTCTAGTCTAGTAGAGGAGTTTAAATGTAAGTGTTTTAGAGGGTACCACTATTATTCAGTTGCCTCTGCACTGGGACAATGAGCATACACATCCAGGTAAACCAGGAGAACCTTTAAAACCCTTTCAGATATATTTTCTTTCTTTTTTAAATGTTTTTTTTTATTATTATTACTATTATTATAACAAATATCCAGAAAGGAAGATGGCTGGTTTAACGAGTTTTAAACAACATCCTCCTCAGTACTATGAGTTTTTCCAGATAAATTCATTAGTCCGAGCCAGCCCTCTGGCAAAAAAACCTGAAATATTTCCACATGATGCAGCTGAAAGAGCTGTGATGTCAGGTCATTGTTAAGGAAACCTGAAGAAAAACCTGTTAAATTACAGACTCTTGGATGATACAATTTAATTTGATGCACTTTAGTAGAAAAAAAGCTTCTTCTGAGTTTTAAAGGCATTCTACCAACAGGATGATATCTACTGTAAACTGCCTCCCATGTTTGTTCTGTCATATCTGTGGAATGAGGCTATGAGTCAAAGAAAGACTAAATCAAATGTTATAGCTGATCATTTGGAATTCAGATTAGTAAAATATTCCTTATGTGTCTGACACAGACTGCAGAAAGCTTTGTCGGATCTGCTTTTAAGAGCGTTGCATCAGAAGATGGTCGTTCTCTGAGACAAAGTTATTGTTTGGTGTTTCATTCAGCAGAGGAGAGGGTAAGTGTAAAAACTGTTCATTTTTATTGATTCCAGCACCAAAGCAGCATGTAAAATGTAAATGCAAACATTTTTTTAAACACATCCTTTACGAATAATGTCTTTAAGGAACAACACTGTCCCACTGGTTGTCTTTCAGTCCCAACTGTCTGCGTCTTGTCTGGACTGTGTTAATTCTGCAGGTGTAGGTGAGCAGATCTTCTTCTCTGTGTGTCTGTGAGGAGCTTCACACACGGAGACGGCTTCAT